>NC_090922.1:856220365-856524995 GCF_040938575.1 Ambystoma mexicanum | reverse complement strand
AGAGCGTGAATATACATTGAGCCGTTGAGGTGCTTTACACACCAGATCCTCCAAGGACAGGAATTTATGTACAGACGTTTCCACAGTACAAGGCAAAATGTTATAATAATGTTAGTGCCCGTTTCAGAGTACTTTGCCAAGGACAAATTAAAATGTACCCTCAGTAGAGTCCTTTTGGTCTAGATATCTATCTTGGGTGATAGTCAATTAACCCACAGTATCACCCTGGGTGGGGACGCAGGCCAATCAGGTAGCTCCGAACATGGGCTGTACTGTATGGTACAAGCGCATGTTCAAGCTGCCCAGGAAGTCAGCGGCTCGTTCCCTACCCTTCCTCGCTCCGCCTTCACTACTTAGCACCCGTGTCATTTTCGACACGGGTGCTAATGGTGTCCTTAATGTTCCTTTATCCCGCGTCCTGGTGCCGCACAGCTCTGCTTCTCAGGGAAGTCTGTTTTCATGTTGATGATGTCAGAATCATCAATGAGGATGTCATAATCATGAACACTGACAATGGACTCACCTGACAAGCATCACTGTGTGGAGCCGAGCCACAGGCTAAAAGTATGTTTTTTTAATGACACCTTTAGCACCTGTGTAGGGAAACTATACGAGTGCTTATCATGAAATGCCCCTCAGTGTTGGGCCGACCCTCCTGTAACGGCACTGTCACCCTCATTAAAGGAACCTCGCCCTGCTCAGGCCCTTTAACCTGGGCGGTGGGTCTTTACTGACAGGGTCAAACCAACTCCTTGGGGCATTTTGCTTCAATATTGACTTGCGGGAGCATTCACAAATGCTAGACTATATTTTTGCTGCACTGTTTCATACGTACATTGCATGTGAAGCCATATTAAAATCTTACATTGCACTATATAGCATGCTGTTCCTTTTCAACGGTTCACAATGAACACATGAACTATACAATAATATATAGAATGCTAGCCTATTCGTAAATATAATTTATAATCTTTTTTTTTTAAAACTTTATTTACACAACATCCATAACACATCCCAATACAATCAGCGTATATCATAATTTATAATCTTAACACATTTGTACAACCTGTTTTGGCCACTTTAGAAGATTATGTACACACACATGGAAAATCCAGTCATGTTTCTATGTATACAAATGAATGATCACTGTGACTTATGAAAAACAGAGAGAGCTCCTGACATGAACTTACTGATATCTACTCATTGATTGTATGCTGAACTCATTCACCTCCAATTCAGCCCTGTTCATAGCACAGTTGTGTAGAGGAGGTCCCAGACGTGGCCTGGACCCCTGCTCCTCATTTCGAGGTCCCCGGAGCGGACTCGCCAAGGTTTGTGACGTATGAGGAGCCGATGAACCATCAAAGAGCTGCACTGGGACTCTGCCCAGTGTACATCAAAAGATCCATACTGTTGAAGCGCCCATAACCAGACAACCCTGGGCAGCACGGTACCCTATCAGACAGCCGTACCAGCCGCCGAGACGAAATGAAGAGTACCTACAGACTGCCCATGAAGAGACCCAAAGAGTCTTAATGGAAGGCCAGTGGAAATGACACAAGGCTGGACAGATTCGTGAATGAACAAAAATGGCTATCGAAGACAGCACACCAGTGCAAGCAGTTATGAAAATAGATGTAATGGACACAGTAAAGAGACGATGTTAAAACGCGAAGAAACATTGCTACAAGACAAGATGGAAGCAACCAACCAGTTAAACGTCTGTAAATAGGCTTGAAACGCAAGAAGCTAAAGAAAACGATACTGCTTGCAATGCTTGGTAGAAGAGTAGAGCGGCAAGCGCCAACCATATATCTACCTCAACAAGGCACATTATAACAGTGCAACTCCATTTTGTAAATCAGAAATGTACCCAGGCTGCCAGAGGCCTAACAGGCCAAGTGTCATAACCCAGCCAGAGTCAAGAGAAGGAACGAAATTGAAACTCACAAAGAGCGGCTCCTGCCTAGGGAATCAAGGTCATCCAGAGAAAGGGAGGAGAGCGTCAGCTAACACGAATCAAATTTCAGAGCATACCAGAATGCCCCATGAAGGTCAAGATAAGGGGGGCCCTGGCAGGTGGCGAGGCTAAAGAAGAACAAATACACAAAAAGCTGGAAACTGAAGCAGATTCATGGTGAAACTAGCACGTGACCAGCCAGGCGCAAAGAGGTACCACTGCCTGATGTCACCCAGAACCCGAGGATGCCATAACCCAATAAGAGTTATCCAATCCGCATGCTATTATCATATACAGATATAGCACCTATATTTAAGTTACCTTTCCTAACCAATTATATTGCATGACAAGTTTTTAGAATTAGACGTCAATGATGATGAGTTTTGTGTATAAAAATTGCTGTTCAACTGAAGTTGGAGGAAGTCGGAACGAGATAGGTGGTTGCAACAATACTGATTCCCAACTGCTTCCCTGTTTGATGTACTGTTGGAGTAAGTGAATCCTGCACCCCCATCCCTCACGTGGTGCAGCTATCTTGTCTTCAAGTGCTAGAGGGTGAGCACTGACCTATGGGCCCGTCAGTGGATATCTCGTCCTCTTTTACAGTTGTATTATTATTAGCATTCATAATGTCTTCACTTGGGCCCAATCTATGTGGCCACCTATGTTAAAAAAGGTAGCAGGCGCTCCTCTCCAGAAAGAACATGGCATGATAACCTGTTCTGAGATGAAAGTTTGCAGCACACACTTTTTGCTCACTGTACCTTTCACAGATGGGAAATAACCATTTGCATATCAGTCTTTGTCCCACCCACATGGGCAGCCCAGCACCGAAATGCTATGGCAATTCCTCTCTGACAAGAGTGTTACGCTCACCTGGTTCCCACAGGGGTGTCGATCGGACCCGGACAGCTGCGGTCTCCACCAACGTGATGCGTAGTGAAGAGATGACAGTCTGGACTGGCCCGCCTAATCTTGTCTGCTGGACTCGTAGAAATATTCTCCTGCAAGTGGAGAAAGGGATTTAGCCACCCGTGGACTTTAGTGATGGCCCCCCAACAGTTCTCGTTATCCCCACTAATCACCTCCGATATTCCCTTTTGGTAACCGCACCTTATGTTTTTAAATGATGAGCTCTCCATCAGGCATGGCATGCAGGGGCGCGTAGATACCAGTTACTTCACTGGGTTGAAGGTACTGGAGGAGTTCTGGAGGAATATTGACTCCAGTGTCTATAAAGTTCAAAGAGTTCAATATGTGTTACGCTCACCTGGCTCCCACAGGGGCGTCAGTCGGACCCGGACAGCTGAGGTCTCCACCCACGTGATGCGTAGTGCAACGATGACTGACTGGATCTGCCCTCCTAATCTTGTCTGCTTAACCCGTAGAAATATTCTCCTGCAAGTGGAGAGATGGATTTAGCCACTTGTGGATTCAAGTGATGGCACCCCCACAGTCCTCCCCAACTAATCACCTCTGAAATGCCCTCACAGCAATCTCACCTTATATTCTTCAAAGATGACCTCTCCATCCTGCGTGGATTTGCAGGGGCGCGTCAATTCCAGTTACTTCACTGGTTTGAAGGCTCGGGGGAGTTCCGGAGAGTATTGACTCTGAGGTTCCTGGTGAGGACCAGTAAGTATTAAGTTCATAGAGTTCAATATGTCCGATGTTCACTCTTGTTCCCCCCTTCCTTTCTTGTCTTGCAGCTGGCTCGTGAAAAGATGCTCTTGTGGCAGCTGGTGGCGCTCAGGTAAGAGTCTGTATTACCCGGCGCTGTCCGGTAAATGTTGCACGTGGAAAACGTGTTGTTTTGTCTTTCTTTACAGATGCGGCACTTGAAAATATGGAGAGTCACAAAAGGATGCCTCCGGTGGTAAATCAGGTAAGTCTATGGTGGTAAGAATTATATTTGTTGGTCCCCTCGGCTCACCTTGTGGTTTTCTTTTGTCTCCTAGGTGCCGATGTTCGGCGAAGAAATGATGGAGGCAGCGCCGACCCGAAGGATGCTGTGAAGACTGGTGAGTATGGTGCGGCGCTGAAGCTGGAGGTGCGGCGCGTGCAGAAATGATGTTCTTTACAGGTCCGGAGACAAGATGGATCCAGAATCAGGTGTGGAATAGAAATAAGTTTGTTTTCTAATCTTGTCCCTTTCTTTCCTCTTTGTTTTAGGAGCTCCGGATTCGAGGCGGGCGTGGCAGAAGACTGGATGCAGGCTGCAGGCACCGTGAGCGTTACGCTGCTGGATGCAGAATAACGCGAAGCGTGTGTTGCTGGTTGGGCGTGGTTTAAATAGCCTCAAAAGTAGTCCGAGGTAAGAAGTCCCTAGAACCACACCCGAGTAAAAAATAGTCCCTGTAGAAAAATAATCCCTTTCAGGCTTCATGTTGGATTGGAGTCATTTGCAGCATGGTCTGCCTGAGTTAAGTAATGACTATGAGCCTGGCCCATTAGGAGCCAGGACTGATTTCTACTATGAGCCTGGCGCCTACGGCGCCAGGACTGAACCCAGATAGCCCCTTGCCGGGGCTGCTGAGGTTTTACTAAATGTCTAGATGCCTGCTCCTGGGGCTAATGGGCTAGGTCCGGATGCCTGGGGGTAGGCATCATGACAATATGTCCGATGTTCACTCTTGTTCCGTTCCCTCGTTAGGTTGCAGCTGGGTCCAAAAGAATATTGCCTGGAGGCAGCTGATGGCGTTCAGGTAAGAGTCTGTATTACCAAACACTGTCTGGTAAAAGTTGCATGAGTTTAACTTGCTGTTTTCTCTCCCTTTATAGGTGCGGCATAGGAAGATGCGGTGAATTAAACAATAATACCTCTGGTGGTAAAGCAGTCAAGCCTATGGTGGCAAAGAGATTGTCCTTGTTGGTTTTCTCGGCTCACCTTGTTATTCCTTTTGTTTTCCCCCACTGGGTTTCGATGAAGAAAATGATGGAGGCAGCACTGAGTCGAAAGATGCGGTGGACTGGTGAGTATAACACGGCGCTGCTGCTGGCGAAGCGACGCGTGCTGAAATAATGTCCTTTCCAGGCTCGGAGATGTGCTGGGTCCGGAATCAGGTGAGGAATCAAATAATGTCTGTGATCTAACCTCTTCTCCTTTCTTTGCCTTTTGTCTAGGAGCTCCGGATTCGAGGTGGGCGTGGCAGAAGACTGGATGCTGACTTGCAGACACAGTGGGCGTCACGCTGCTGGATGCAGAATAACGCAAAGCATGGGCTGCTGTTCGGGCATGGTTTAAATAGCCTGCAAAGTAGTCCCAGGTCCCAGGTAAGAAGTTCCCCAGAACCACACCCGAGTGAAAAATAGTCCCTGTAATAAAATAGTCCAATGCAGGCTTCACGTTGGCTTGGACTCATTTGCAGCATGGTCTGCATAAGGTAAGTAGTCTATGAGCCTGGCGCCTATGGCGCCAGGACTGATTTCTATGATGAGCCTGGTGCCTAAATTGCCAGGACTGAATCCAAACAGCCCCCAGCCGGGGCTGTTGGGGTTTTAATGAGTATCTGGATGCCTGGTGACCAACCCCAAGTTCCTTACAAATATTTCAAAAAAGGTAGCTGGTGCTCCTCTCCAGAAAGAACATGGCATGATAACCTGTTCTGAGATGAGAGTTTGCAGCACACAAAGACTGATATGCAAATGGTTATTTCCCATCTGTGAAAGGCACAGTGAGCAAAAAGCGTGTGCTGCAAACTCTCACCTCAGAACAGGTTATCATGCCATGTTCTTTCTGGAGAGGAGCACCAGCTACCTTTTTTGAAATATTTGTAAGGAACTTGGGGTTGGTCACCCTGAGTTATCTGGGGGCAACCAGACGTGGACTCCCTGCTCACTGCGCTCAGAAAGGCAAAGCTTCACCTCACTGATGAGGCCCAACAAGGCTGAAACACGTGTATGGGGTTTCTTTTGGTACTCTTGTTCAGAGAGGAATTGCCATAGCATTTCGTTGCTGGACTGCCCATGTGGGCGGGACAAAGACTGATATGCAAATGGATATTTCCCATCTGTGAAAGGCACAGTGAGCAAAAAGCGTGTGCTGCAAACTCTCACCTCAGAACAGGTTATTGTGCCATGTTCTTTCTGGAGAGGAGCGCCAGCTACCTTTTTTTAAATATTTGTAAGGAACCTGGGGTTGGTCACCCTGAGTTACCTGGGGGCAACCAGACGTGGAGTCCCTGCTCACTGTGCTCAGAGAGGCACAGCTTCACCTCACTGATGAGGCCCAACAAGGCTGAAACACGTGTATGGGGTTGCTTTTGGTACTCTTGTTCAGAGAGGAATTGCCATAGCATTTCGGTGCTTGACTGCCCATGTGGGCGGGACAAAGACTGATATGCAAATGGATATTTCCCATCTGTGAAAGGCACAGTGAGCAAAAAGCGTGTGCTGCAAACTCTCACCTCTTACTGGAGAGGAGCGCCAGCTACCTTTTTTGAACTATGTGGCCACCTATGTCATTTAATGCCTGAAATCAGCACTTAACCTCCGATCTGTAACAGATTAAAATCCATACTGTGCATATTCAATTATTGCAATACTAAATCAAGATGTCAAAATGTGCTCGGGCTTGAAGTGCAGCACTGTCTGTGCAATTGTAACAAACAACGTAAATGGAAAGAACCAAAGGAGGACATTCAATATTTGGTTTTACTTCTGCAATCCCAGTCTCCTACATTTTACTAAGGACTGACTGTTAAAGTGCTGTCCTCAGCTCCTGCACATTAGGGGACGCCCCTCTAGTTTATTTGAACCCTGTGACTTGACATGGCGCTTTGGAAGAGTCTTATGGAATGCCCCATGTCAGATGCTGAGTTCACTATGTTAAGCTCTAGCCCTAGAAGCCCGAGGCTAGTGTGCTCACTCATAATATATTCCATGTGAACTGTGGACTGATCCAGAATGTCCCAGCCACTCACACACCAGACTGCATGATCTGGCCACTTACTATGACAATGTTGACACGCGATAGATACAATATGTAATCTAGCAGCACTCACTAGTTCACTAGTTGCTAAGGGTGGGGAAACAGCCAAAAATGTGACTCATAAATATTTGTTGTTCTAAATCCAAACGTTTGGTAACGCTAGAAGACTCATGGGTTACTTTGGGTTGGGAACATGTACCCCCATACTCTCTCACAATACTCCTATCTCCTCTATTGCTCCCCATTGCCCCCCTCTGCAAGCAGCAGAATGATGGTTTAAATATGTATATATTTTTAATCTCCAGAGCAAAAGAGCTAGATAAAAACAAATATTGCAACATGCCCCACTACTGGCAGCAGTCAGTCAGACTGAAATAGGGCAGCGGGGAATGTTATAGTACACCATATGGGAAGAACACAGACTGCCCTCCCTCTCATGGCCCACATTCTTTATCCTGGGTCATATCAAATGTACCCATGAAAATCTCTGGAAAACCTTTGCAAAGTTTGCAGCACCTTACGCCATCCAACCTGCAGGTGGTTTGATGTGTCCTGCCAATACCTAGGGCAAAGATGAGTTTCTCCCCATTGTCTTTTCACTTCCTCGAGCAGTCTCACTCAGGGACATTCCTTCTCATTTTTATTGAAAACCCCATAGATAAACGCTTTGTGAATCAGGCCCATTCTATCCAAAAATGCTAGTACTCGCTACTTGCTCATAGAATGTTTCTGGCGACCTGCTTTCAGCCATTCCTTGTAAATGAAACCCACAAGCTCCGCTGAAAACTCTATTTGTACATCAATGAAACTTAAACCTTGAACTTTACATCACACTGCACACTTGCTTATGTGGACTCGTTAGGGCCTTTAAGTGTGTCTCTCTCCAAAATAAGGCGGAGTCAGGTAGCGCGTAAATTAGAGCATACGAGAGTCAATAATGGGTCTGATTTGCAAAGCATTTCTCTTTTGGGATTTTCCTATTAATCCAACACATTCGACACAGATGTCCAGTGTTAAATACAGGGGGCAAGCAGCATGCCACTTTTCCCCTGACCTCAGGGTAATCTACAAACTGATCAGAAGCTAGAGAACATGCGAAAGCAACGTCCTAATGTTATTATATGGTATTGGTGTCAGGCGGCATGGCGCCTCCACTTAAACTATGAACTACTCATTTTTATTTGAACGACAAACAGAACAGCAGCTATTTGCAATTTAATGTGAGCATTTGGCAGAGTGGATCAGGGTGACCTATCAATGCTGTCGTTTGTTCTTCGTTTACACTGAAGAGGTGCAGACGAGAATACCATTACATTTCAATTGCAGCATAGCACAGCATACCCCATCTCAATACAATGTTCAATGTTTTTCACTATAATGCGCAGAAGCACGACATGTACGTAATTTGACCTTAAAATTAACTTTTGCAGTAGCATAGCACTTTGCAATAACGTTTTTGAATGCATGACAAGTCCGTGTTCCACGGTTTTATGAATTCAAATTCAACTTAGTAGAATATTTTTGTACAATGATACACTTCTTCTTATGGAATGGAGTGTGCAGTAACTTGTCGGCTTGCTCTGTGAGCCCTGCAATGGTATCTATCTCAGAGTACGTCACATCCTCGTCGGCAAGGCAAACCATACGATAAATAATGAGCATGCACTCCAATATGCGTGATTCATCACCACACTGTGTGAGTATGAGTTGCAGTTGCGGTATTCGTTATTATTACTGAATAACAGTTCTAGATTTAGCAAGGAAAAGTTTAAAGTACATTTTGACAGTTTGCCTTTCATCAGTTTTATCAGAATACTAGCAGTACCACATGACGTTGCACAGGTCTTTAGCTGACATGCACGTCTGCTATAACCTTGTGTAATTTTTATTTTGTCATAACTTCCTATTTTTGAAAATGGCTAAATCATCATTCTCCTGAAATCGCCTATACTGATAGTATAGGGCCGGACACTCCTCCACACCTGGGCTGAGTAAATGGGTGGGGTTGATCTAATTACACTATCGCCAGTACTCCCCAGAATGGTATGCCAACCATGTGTCCTAACTTCCTATCATTGTAAAAGTTGCAAAATCGTCAATCTCCCAAAATCTCCTATACTGATGGCACAGGGCCAGACTCCACCCTGTGTAGAGCGGATGGGTGGGGTTGGTCATATTTCACTATCCCCAGTACACCTCAGACTGGTATGCCAACCTCAGGCCAAAATATCAGCCCATTATACTGGGGAGAACCCCGGCCGGCCCATAGAGTCGGGGTTTGCTCCACAGTACTTTAAGACGAGATCGCTGCACCTTTGAGATGGATGGGGGTGTAGGTATGTTACTCCAACACCAATCAATAAGGACAACTCCATGGTTTGGCAAAGGGGAGTCCGTTTAATGACAAGTACAAAAAACGGTGAAACATGGATATCACAGTGATGCGATAGTCCGTCTCACTTCAACTCCCAAGAACTTCATACAAACAGTAACATTGATACCCAAAACTCGTCATCATTGATGTGCAACGCTCAAAAGTTAACATGCAATTCTATTGGTTAGGAAAAGGTAACTTTACTGTAGGTACTATATCTGTTTTTGGTAAGGGATGAGGGGATTGGATAAACACTATCATGTGGGCGTCTACGCCCTTCCTTCTAACGTTACTCCTGTAGACGTCACTAAAAGTAAACAGTCTCATTGGTTCTACTATCTATATGACCCTAGAATATTTGGTCCATTGTGATTGGGTTGGCTTCAAGCCATGCATAAATCTCCACTTTAATTAGCAGCACGCAGAATGGTCAACCAGGTGCAGGATGTCCTAAGATTCACCCAGCCTCCCTTTAATCAGTCATTACTTTAGTGGCTATGTGTCAATTAGTTGGCTGCAGTTGGCCTCGAGACTGTATCGTCTTGTCAGAAAAAGTTATGATATCTCTGCCTGGGGGACAGCCAGGCGTAGGTGTGAACCCGTGCCTCTTTCTGCTCGGAAGGTCATATTCTGCTCACACCGTGAATCTGCCTAGTTTTCCTTCTATTTGCGCATTTAATTCATGTTCGGCTTGCCACCTGCCTGGGCCTCCTTATATCGGCCTTCCTGAGATAGGCTGTTCTGTTCTTAGGTTTTGATTCCGCGAAGCTACTGTTCGCTCCTTTTCCTGGTCAGACTTTGGCTTCCCAGGGACGAGTTGCTCTTGCTGAGTTTCGATTCAGCCATCTATTCTCGCTTTAGCTGGAATACGAATCCTGTCCTATTTGACCTCTAGTAACTTGAGTTAATTCTGCTTTTGTGTCAAGTGGACTCGCACTTGTATAATGTGCTTCGTTGAAGTAGATATGTATAAGTGGCGCTTGCCGCTGTCTATCTTCTGCTAAGCATAGCAAGCCGCACTGTTTTCTTAGCTTCTTGCGGTTCCAAGCATATGTACATGCTTTAGCTGGTTGAATAACTTCATCCTGTTTACTGCTTAAGTTTCTTTATTTTTCAACATCGTCTCTCCTTCTAAGTTCACATTTTCCTTATTCATGGCGTTTCGTCTCTGTGTGTCATCTTTTGGTTGTCGTTTCTTTGATCTGTGAGTCTGTCCGGACCCTTGTGACGTCATCATTCATCTTCAATTAAGGCCTTTTGAGTTTCTTCTGGGACAGTGTTTAAGCAATCTTCATTTTGTTTCATTTGCTGGTAAGGTTTTCTCAATTGTTACCTTACTGTCCATGGTTGTCTGGTTATTGGTACTTCAATAGGTATTATTTTTCTGATAGGCACTGGGCAGAGGCCTACTGCGGCTCTCTGTAGGTTAATTTGCTCATCATACGTCACATATCTCAGTGTGAACGTTCCTGGTACTTCAAAATGGGCGGTTGGAGTGCAGGCCTCACTCAGGACCTCCTCTACACCATCAACTGTTGTGGGGCTTGAGCCGATAATCACAAAATCGTCAATCTCCCAAAATCACCTATAATGATAGCACAGAGCTGGAAACCACTCTGTGCAGGGTGCATATGTGGGAATGGTCATATTTCACCATCGCCAGTACACCCCAGACAGGTATGCCAACCGTGGCCCAAAAGTTCAGCCCACCAACTGTTATGGGGTTGGAGCCAATCCCGAATATCTCAATTAAATACAAGTAGCTTGTCTACAGAAGAAAAACACAACTAGCCTGATGTTACCACGCTGTTTTCATTCCATTTCACTCAAACATCGATACATGAAACAATAAATATGAATAACTATTGTAAATAATATGGGGATGTACCGGGGCATTCCAGCCCCGGCGGACCCAGTTATTCCCCTTCACAGGGTGCTGGTAAAAATTACTCCCCATTCCCATTTGAGTCCCATTGGACTCCATGGGTTTGTGGAGGCCGGTAGCAACGGCACCGTTACTAACGGTATTGGTGCTACCATGTAGGTCTGCTTGCGAGTGCTGTTCTGCCCGGCAGGTCAGACCTGCCGGGATGAAAGGCACCCGCAAGCAGACCTCGTAGTTTGCTGGTCTGGTAACAAGGTTACCGGTACTGTTGTTACCGGACCGACAACCTTGTAATGAGGTCCCTTGTCTCTTTAGGAGCGGTTTTATCCATCTGCATCTAAGTCTCGCAGACGGGCCGCATCCTAGTCCCATGTTTCCAGGGGTACCAGTTAACTTTAGCGGAATCGATGCCTCAAAATACGTTCTAGCCTCCGCAGGAGTTTCGTAGAAATGTGCCTGACCACCATGTTGTATTCAGAGCTTTGAAAGAAATAGGATGGCCTGTTGGGTTTGTTGCTCCCTCAGTAAGCATTTGATTCGGTCAAAAGATCTCTGTGCAGCTTGGACACTTGCAGAGAAATCGGGATAGGTGAAATTCTTGCTGGATTCAAATTGTAATGCTCCACACTCCCCTGCCAATTTAAGGACCATATCTGTGTCTCTGTAATTTAACAGTCTCGCAATAATTGTACGAGGCGGTGTGCCTGGCATAGTTTCAAGAACAATTACTCAGTGAACTCTTTCTACCAAAAATTGCTATGAAAAATGAGGTTCTCCAGGTAGCAATTTCAGTAGCCCTTCCACAAATTGCTCCATAGTACCCATCTAGGTGCTCTCAGGTATTCCAACAATTTGTATGTTGCTGCAGCATGATCTGCACTCCAGATCATCACATTTCAATTTAACAGCTGTCATCTCCTTCCTAATAATACTAATAATACTATGTCATTCAACTTTAGCCTGCAAGTCACTGATCCGCGTCTCGGCCTGTGTTATGTGCCCCCTTTCTCTATCCAATTTGAAATGCAGGGAATTAATATTGGCCACAATGTCATCTAATTGAGAGATTACTGATGCAAACCCACTTTGCATAGCTGCCATGATCGTTTCCAGATGAGCAGAATGCACCATCTTTCCTCCAGAAGTATATCTGATACAACAGTTGCTGTTGTATCTTTAGCAGGTATATTGGTATATGAATCCATAGGCACACACTTATTCCCAGCTCCTTTTGTCATATCAGGGGCAGATTGTAATAGTGGCCCTACTATGACTACGGAATTGCCCCACATTGGACTAGCTATCTACCATCAATATCCTCTCCTACGACATTCGGGTCTCCCCCTGTCCATGGTCAGATCATGCTTTCATGAACTTTTCTCTATCTGTACCATTCCCCCTAAAAAACAAGGTTAAGCGTTCTCAAGCTATGCTTGTACGGAACCTGAAGCAGTTGACTTTAGAGAAAATTGAACCCCTTTTGGAGCACACACTCGAGTTTAGGGAGTTAGACTCGTCAGAATCCATATCTTCCAGTCTCATTGCCACTCTCGAGCATGTTACAAACGTATTGGCCCCCTGAAGTTGAAAAAGAAACATCTTGAGGGAAAAATAAGCAAACCATGGTTCCCTTCAGACTTGCAAACTTTGAAATCCTCTTCACTTAAGCATTTTACGTCTGGAAAGCTAACTCTAATTCTACATCCTTGGAGGCCTAAAAAAGAGCTGCCAAAAGGTATAGATCTGCGATAACAGTCACGAAAAAGAACTTTCATAACCTTAGGATATCTCAAGCAACCTCAGATTCAAAAGAGTTTCTTAGAATCTTGAAAGAGCAAGAGATAACCGCCCAACCTTTGGCCTCTACTATTATTAAAGACGCAAATTGGTGTCTGTAGATTCAAAAGGCCATGTCTCAAAAACTCACAGATATCCGAGATTGTATAATATCTAAGAAATCTTCCCTGGACTCAATTCTTGGTATGGGCGATCCCAATCCTTTCATTAGAGACCCGGCCGTACCTATCTTCAACTTTCGTTCTATCTCCATGGAGGAACTTAAGAAAGTTGTCACTCAACTCAAGGCCACTAAATGCAAGAGTGACCCTTGTTATTCTCATATTATTAAGACCTGTCCTCTCTCTCTTTTGGAGGGGATTCATGAATTCATAAACGCATCCCTGGACCAGGGTAGCGTTCCAGATGACTTGAAGCAAGCTTGGATAACACCCACACTGAAAAAAACAGGTCTAGCTCAAGATAATCCATTAAACTATCGTCCAATAACTAATACCCCCTTCCTCCTAAACATTCTAGATAGGGTTGCCTATTTGCAGATAGCTCAGCATCTCAATCAACACCCCATTCTGAATTCCCTGCAATCGGGATTTAGACAGGGTTTTGGCACAGAAACATCTTTGCTGGAGTTGAATGCCAGGCTACTTGGCTGCATAGATAAGGGCCTCACATCGCTTCTCATCTCACTAGATCAATCTGCAGCATACGATCTTGTGGATCATGCTGTACTCTCAGATCAACTTTCAGAAGTCACAAACTTCTCCCCCTCTGCAGTTCGCTGGGTTAATTCCTTTCTTGCAAATAGGATAAGTAGAGTCTGTGCTATCGAAGCCATGGCCTCCCCATGCCAATCTTGTATGGGGTTCCGCAGGGAGACAGTACCACATCATGCATCTACAACATCTTCATGGCCCCGTTCCTTGGCCATTTGAAACAGTAAGGAATCACAATTTCCAACTATGCCGATGACACACAGTGTGTCATTCCGTTCACAGGCTCCCACTGTCAAGACAAATTCAAACTAAATAGAATTTTTACCATCATAGAGACCTGGATGATGCGTAACAATCTAGCGCTTAACAGAGGAAAGACAGAGCTTATGATCGTGGGCTCGTCGTCATCGCTTGACAAACTGGACCCATCCTATAAGCTCTTTAGACTGGGCAAAGTTACCATTGCTACTCAACCAAAAGTTAAAATTCTCGGCGTCACTCTTGACCAACTGCTCAAGATGAAATCCCATGTGGGCATCACGGTAGCAGCCACTACCTATTATGTTAAACTATTGGCATACCTTCGGCCGTACATTTCCCAAGCAAATGCAGAAACAATAGCATGCGCCATAATAGGAGAGAAAATTGATTACTGTGGCAGTCTTCTGCCAGGAATCAGTAAAGCAGCCAACAGCAGACTCCAGGTAGTACAGAACGGCGCAGTGAGAGTCGTCATTGGGCTTGCACATTGGGCGCACTTCACAAAGGTAAGAAGCTCATTACACTGGCTCCCAGTGGAGGCCCGTATTACTTTCAGACTTGCAGTCATAACGTTTAGATGTAGATTGGGCATTATACCAGACTACCTGCAGGAGCATAATAGGGAAAAATCCACCTGCAGAAATCTGAGGTTGAGCAATCAGAACTACCTCTTCCTGCCAAGATGTAAAACCAAGAAAGCTCAGACAGAGGCTTTTTTCAGTGCTGCCCCAATGATATGGAACTCTCTGCCTCCATCACTGTGAGCTCACTCCTCTCTTCTTCCTTTTAAGAAAGAACTTAAGACTTTTCTATTCCAATAATCGGTTTACGGAGACATAATAGATGCCTTCAGTTCCTAAGCTCTCTTCATCCTACTGTGGATATATCCCCATGTTTTCTGTGTTCCTGTCCGTCTTGTCTGCGCCCTCATGCCTTAGGGTCCTTGGGTGCATGTTATAAGTAAACTAATAATAATAAGAAGAAATCAGTACTTCACGCTGCAATCCAACACCCCTTTATCAATTCCGCTTTGGATTATAGTCTCGCTGTTAGGGAGGAATGCAACGTGGCACCCCAATGCCAGCCAGTGGTCTCATTCCCATCCCCATATCACCAGCTGCCCCCCACAGGGAGCCCGCACATGCAATTACCACTTTAACTCCTTTCCCGGGCCAGTATGTTCAGCATTTCCACGGCCGTAGGCTTGCCACACTGGCTGAGGCTGTGTGAAAGCCCAATCCTCCACTTTGTCAATGCTATCACAGATACCACCTCATCTGCGTTCCATATGGAGAGGACGTTGGCAGCTACAATATCAAGCTAAATTGCCTCAGGCTCACAGCCCCTCACTACAATGTCCCTGGCCATGCACTCCGTGTTGACCACAGGACCAATGATGAATGTGGGGTTTCACTTCGGCCCGCAGTAGTGCAAAGTCGCATGCTCCAGCCAGCTGAGGTATCAAAGGGCCCAGAGTGCGTTCCTGTCGTCTCTCACTGTACAGTGCTGCAGCACTCACTCCGAGGACCAATCCGCCTGAAGCGCTGGATCACTTCACCAAACAGCATCCGGTACCGGTAAAAGCAAAGAAACACACTCAATGGGGCTCAGCGCAGGATTTATTCAGCTGAGGGTCCTGTTGGGATCTGGAGCGCAGCGTTTGTGCAGCCATCTTCATGGCTGCTCACCCATGCCCCCCCATGTACAATGTTTTGTAATACATATTTGCAAAAAGGACAATTCCCTAAATTGTGGTGAATTATTGGAAAGGAGAAAAACCGCACTCATACTTACTTTAGTTGTCCTCCTCTAATAATAAAGTGCATGAGACGAGGCTGTACTTTTCCTTAACAATACATATAATTAACAATTTGATGGAGATTATTATATTTTTGGCATTTTATAGACATAACTTAAGTTATTTAAACATTTTTGGTTGGTATGGGATGCTGCATGGGTCCTTTTGAAGTGTATATGATGTATTAATGCTACAAGTTGTGCACATTTGTTTCGTATAGTGTGAAAAGTTTATTTTCTAAACTGTAACACACTTAAATTAAATAAACAAATATATAAAATGATTACATTGCCTGATTGAGCAAAAAATATTCTTGAAACTATCTTTGTGTGGATGCTACAGTCATTTACGTACACATATTAAGACTGTGTCGAAAAGTAAGGGTGAACAGTGAAAGCGTAGGAGCGTGTCATGAGCAACTATAAAGATATACAATCGTCATTGCAAAAAACCCTCATAAGAACATGAAAACATTACCTATAATAAACAAAGACAATTGTTCAAAAACGAAAAGATTCTCAATTGTCCAGTGAATGCACAACTTTGTTCAGAAAATAGTAGTGATTTTGCATTTGTGCACACCCACCAATAAGCTTCCACTAATAATTGGGGAAACGAAACACCCTTCACAAAAGCAGAAAAGGGATTAATGTCTCTGCAACATGATGACTCCTACCAGTGTAAGGACTAAAACACAAACAGAACTACACCACAACAATAACACTGCACAAGTGCAAAGCAAGTAATAGGCTTCAATTGGATTGGCAGCACCCACCATACCTTTACACAAACGTGTAGTCACCGGCCAGCCCAGAGCCTGGCACGTGTATAGGCTTAGAATTTATGATGTGCCAATAGGGAAGATAAGGAAATGCAATTAATTGGTCTTTCACATATCCAGGTGCAAATGCTACACCCCTGAAATGGCCACAAATAGGTTATGATTACACATGGCACCTACACACACTTTCTGAACACACAATGGCATATCTGACACATGATTTTTATAAGGACCATATTAAAAGAACAGCAGTGCATTATCCACCATGCTTACACATACCTCATCACTCAATCCAAGCAGAAACCTGAAGCAATCAAGTAGCCATGTATCTGCTGGCAGAGGGAGAGGACACATAACCGCAACAGCTTTTGTGTGTTTCAGGTGTCACTCTAGAGCCACAAGTAAATGCTCTACTCAAGAAATGTTTCTTCCTCCTGCGAGCAGCAAAAAGTATCCTACCGTTCCTATCATTCGCCAACAAAACACTTACCATCATCGCTCTGATCATGTCCAGAGTAGATTACGTCAATAGCTTATACTTGGGCATGCCCGAACGACTTCTAAAAAAACTACAATGCATACAAAATGCGGCAGCCAGACTCCTCCTCAAGTTACCAGGAAGAGAACACATCACACTCGCGCTAAAAATACTACACTGGCTACCACTAAAACAGCGAATAAAGTGCAAGTCCTTGTGCATCGCGCACAGAGCAATACACAAACAAGACGCAGAATTCCTAAGCAATAAACTATGCCTACACCAACCGACAAGAACACTGAGATCAAGCACCGACATCCGCCTGGAACCAAAACCCTATAACAGAAGAAAACTCGGAGGATCCTCTTTCTCCCACCAGGCACCGAAAACCTGGAATGACCTACCAAAGAATATACGGAACACAACAAACCAAATAGCATTCAGGAAACTCCTCAAATCATGGCTCTTCACAGCGTAACTACAACAGCGGTGCATTAGAATGCCCACCCCATTAAACAACGATGAAAACAACACCAACCTCGGTCACTCCCAAAATGGACATACACAGAACCCAAAGAACGGACCCCATGACAGACCATAAGATATCATGGGAAATAGTCACAAAAGGAAGTCACCATAGACTGATAACATACTCAGACCGAGACGAAACCAAATCCCAGCCGACACATTTAGATAGAAAGTTTGTGAGAGGAGACCACAACACCAGCTCCAGCACCCAAGGAGGAGAACAGACACCCAACCCACATTAATCAATCCATCAACATTACAAAACCCACAGAGCTTGCTAGAATAGAACGGCGAGGAGCAATCAGAACACTTACAGAGCACGTTAGAATAGCACAGGGAGCGCCTCACACAAACCTAAAACCCCGCCAGGCGTAACCCCTACGCCCACCGTGATGAGATTGAGAGGATTGGTGAGCACCACACTCGGACAGAGTTCTGAATGTTAGCATGTTAAACTTCATACAACCCACTAAGAAAAAACTCAGCATTTCACCAGACTTATCTCACTTAAAAATCTCACACAACCATCTCTCGCACAACAACCTGCATGCACTTCACAACATCGCAACAACACATAAGCCACACCAACGGCACACGAGGATTGACATCGATCCGATACTCGCACCAAGGCTCAGCACCCATTGTATACCGAGTTGAAGCAGCCAACAGAACACCACTCCTCTCACTATCCTACTCCTGCTTCACCTACTAACCCATCCCACATTCTCGTTTACAGATCCGCCAGAGCGCCTGGGGACTAACTCTGTTGGTGACGGTGCACGGTACAAATACCTTTAACATTTAACATTTAACCTACTGATTGATCACATCTGTCAATCATCATTAAAATCATCAACACCCATAAATTACTCATCCTAGGGCCCCCAATACCCATTCAACAAACTGTTCAGAGGAGGCAGGGGAGGCACTGTACACACACTCCATCAAAAGAGAGGGCTAATATTTCGGATCGCAACAGCCTCAGCAAACCATTACATCAGCAGTCCCAAGAGAAACTGAGGGTAATCCAAGAGATGACAAAGATGACAAAGATGACACAGTCAACCACAAACATGTTTCAGCAAAGAACACTGGCTGAAAGGCCACGCAGAGTGGGGCAGGAAGATGCTGGATTTAACAGCAGAAATGCTGCTATTGGCTGAAACAGTACAGCCACACCTAACATTGCTGTAGCAAGGAGAAAAGTGCAACTGAGAGAAACTGCAGTTATGTGTGCACATTTCCGGCGAAAACCTGTGCAACTAATGCAACCAAATTTCAAGTTCTTCTGGTCCGCCTTCCTAACAAATGAGAGACCGCAAGAAGTGCTGCTGTGGAAATGTTTTGCAAATACATGAAATGGGAAGGCATTTCTGCTGGTGAACTATCCCTGAAGATGTCCCTGAAGTTGCACACACTGACGTAGATGAAAAGGGTACGTTTTATTGCATGGCACCCAAATAAGGTTGCATGTCAAAACTATGCATAACGAAAGCATAGGCAACAGTGCGTCAACAGATTACCAGAGAGACAGTTAGGGGCGGGTGTGAAGAGGAAATGGCTCAGGGTGAAGGTAGATTGACATTACAAGTTCAGCAGCAGAAGGGAAAAATGGGTGATAGTTACATTACTGCTACATTTCATCTGGTTGTCGTACACCACCAAATTTTCAATTTGGAGGTAAGTGAGGGATTTACCTCCAGCAAAAACCTGTAGGTAAATACTCCACTTTACCTACAAGAATCAGCAGGTTGACTGCACAGTAAATCATCCTGCAGTAAATTCACAAGAAATCCCCATGGAGTCCTACGGACTCCAGAATTGGGGAATTACCACTGCTCATTATCCTGTAATAAATCCATGGGACTAAGTGGCTGTAACAGTAATTGACTCTAGCAGTAGTTCAGTGGATGTACTACCAAATGATCACCAAACTCGTAATGAGGCCCATTGATCTTCATCCATTTGATCTTCATCCATTCTTGCTTCAGTGTGCAGAATTTCCAAACTCATTTATCCCCCTCACCTACTGCACAACACCTGCTCCTCTCCCCCAACTACTGTCACTCTTTCAATTTGCCTCTGGAGTACACAATCACTCTGTAACAGGTCTTCCTACATCACTGACCACTTTGACCTGATCACCCTCAACTTTCACGTATTGCTATCACAGAAAATGGGGTCTCCCCTTATGACTGTGATATACAGGCAGCTTTCCAAAATGACTCTGATACCTTCTCCCACTCTCTCAGACCTGTTGGGAAGGGTGGTGATGTGGGGTATCTTATCAATAAGGCCCTCAACACTGTCCATCTATCCCCCTCTGACATCAACTCTTCCTCTTTTGAAAATGACACTATTCAAATCCCCCCTACTTCTCTTACTGTTCCGGATCTCTATCAACCTTCTGGATCTAAGACATATCCATGAATCACTTCCTACTGACATCCCCATTGTCATGCTGGGGGACTTTAACCATCCCAAGCCCTCTGCAGCCACTTGCCTTGAACTTAAATCCCTCGTCTGACCACTCACCCTACTCCCTCCACAACTAGCCTAGCCTCTCTGGATGGATTTTGTTTTTCTCTCTAATTCACTCTTCTCCTCTGACCTTTCATTGACCTCTCTTCTTCTGATAACTACATTGTTCACCATAACATATATGTCCCTCGAATTTCTGGTCCACATCTCCCCTCTTCAATGACGATGATATTAGAACCTCTCTCCTGTGTCTTTCCCCTTTTCATGCCTCTTCATTGACTGTGCTTTCTGATTATAACCACTGCAAACTTTCATCCACCCCCCAATCTTTGCTTACTCCATCCAAGCCATTATCCGTATCCTCTTCCCTTTCTGCTAATAACGTTGTGCTCTACCACCTTGAAGCATTTCATTTACTAGATGAAATTACCAATAATGATTTCAGTTATGCTAGAGGCATAACTAGCTTTCCATTGCTATCCTGCCTCTATATTGCCTCAGTGGGGGATAAATAGCACCCCTGCTTTCTCCATAAATCTTGCTGATCTTGTGGGACTTGTCCTTGTTACTCAATAAACTGGACAATAGACAGCATATTAAAACCCGCCTTTACCACCACACACTGTCCTGACATCTGTTTAACACTTTTTATTTCAAATTCAGAAATGTTTGAGAAATGTGCTGCCTTTTTGGCTTCTAAATCTGTGGCTCTGTTACCGCGAGAAATCATGCCTGTCCTTTTATTGTGGGCTGCATGTTATGGTTTTAGAACACGGCACACTCCAGCTAGGGATTCCTTCCCCTGACAATGAACGTGGCGCACAATAAAAATGCTCTTTATCTTTAATAAATCACGGATTCGTTTTGAGTAGGCCTTCAACTGATCTCGCACCTACCTTTACAAACACCCCGTGTCACAATGGACTAGGAACCAGGCTGGTGTGTTTCAATAAGATATTTATTAATTTATTATTTAATGAACAAATGTAAATTAAACAATTTGACAACAGCTACCAATGTTGTGGCACACAATGCAATGTTTCCTAAAGTGCAATTGGTTCATAAATCCTACACAGTTCACATGAATCTCTAATGGCAAACAGGAAGAATAGTTTTAAAGCATGTGATTGCACTAAGGTTAAGCACTCCCCTGCAACACTCACCCCCAAACATCAGCTAACTGAATTCCCTTTTGATGGAAAGCAGTGGCAAGGAGGAGTAAGGATAAAGAGAGAAAAATCGGATTTGGAAAACAGCCCACCACCCCAAGATGGGAAGTCAGAAAAGAAAATGATTTTTTAGCAAAACAGCAGAATCGGATTTGCTTGATTACTCGCACAGCAGCTCAAAACTACGATGGGACAGCTAGAAAGTAAATTCATGTTGCTACGCTTGAGGGGATAAGGAAGCCTAAAGGCTACTACTCAGCACACCAGAGCAACGTGAGAACAAGGTAGGAAAATCGATTTTGGGAAGAGAGCAAATGAAAAAGAGACAAACGGCAAAATGAAAATTCGCTTTACACAGGATTTGTGATGACAGGTAGCTAATAAAAGGGATGAGCTGTTAAAATCGGATATAGTTTTTTTTAAGAACAAGGACCGGGACAAAGGCACAAAACAGGTAATATGCTAGGCACAATGGATTGCTCTCAATGGGACTACAGTTCGGTTTTTCAGTGGGACAGATGCAAGATTAGGAATTCGTAGGAAGGCACACAATACACTGACAATTTCAGTGTTCAGTGACAAGGACTTATTCTGTTGACGCTATACTTCAATGACTATAGTTAGTAAATACACTCAGCAAAAATGTTGATTTCGATTGGCAACACTATTGAATGTGAACGTGAATTTCAATGGGGAATTCATTGATTTACTTTCAAACAATGCGTTATACAAAGGATTTATACAGACAACTGAAAGATTTATCAAAGGAATGTGCTAACATACACAGGCTAATACAGATTCTTCTATGGAAAGGTGAACAAATTATACTGGCAATTGGGACTTTCAATGGGATTTTCAATAGGATTGAGTTTAAAAAAGAGAGGGGTATGCAATTTAGGACTGGGGTTATTTGCTACTTACAAATTAAGCCTTGACTTGGGATCCTGGACAGCCAGCGGGATTTCAGGTCTCTCTGGACAGCAAGGGATCCAGTCACTGTGATCTCCTGGATGGGACTCTGGACAGCTACGCAAGGGTCTGGTCTCTGCACTCTCCTGGATGGGATCAGCTAGGCAAAGGTCTGGTCTCTGCAATCTCTTGGATGGGATCAGCTGCCTCCGTCCTCTTTCTCCTGTCTCCCTAACTTCTTGTGTGTGTGTCTGATCCTGTGTCTAGTACAGCCCCCCCTTATATAGCCCAAAATGACTCTTTGACATTTATGACAGTTCTTTGTTCTCTTGGCCAACTTTTTAGCAAAAATGAGTTAATGTATCAAAACTTCCAATTTATACTAAACACCACCATAAGACTTAGATAAGTGGTTTCAGGGGTCAATGGGAATTAGACAAGCTGATTGATGACTCTGTGCGAGGTAGCATGGCCCCTTGGAACCTTTTGGTCATTTTCATAAAATGTATAATAGTTATCACTCTGCAAATAATCAAGAATATTCATAACGTACATCTCATGCCTAAAATGAATAACTCCTTTAATATCAATTTGTAGGATCTGTCACCTATAGGACGGTGGTGCTTCAACCCCCAAAGCCAAATGTCTCCCCCAGGCTCAGCTTGCAACAAAGGACTTGTATTGTGCCCTTTGACATTTGTCAGTTTGTCCTTCAGTGTGGGTGCTGGAGGAACTCACACTTCTTGGTCAAGCACTAGCCACACTGGCTTTCTTTGTCCCCTCTGCTGGTTCTGCCTTTTAGTCTGGCAGAACCTGTAGTTATCACACCCTCAGCCCCCTCATATGTCATTGCAGAATAGTTCACTTTTAAGTGTGACTTCCAAGGGGAGGTCAGGCTTCCAATTGAGCCCAGAACTGGTTATTCTGAGTCTCAACCAAGTTGATTGAAGTATTGTGGGGGTTACAAAACAATAAACATGGTTTTTTCAGCCCCCCAGCCTCAGTGACATTTCTGTGCAAGCAAAAGCCACAATTTCACATTGGCTTTCAAACATCATATTTTCCCTACGGTACACGTGTGCAAAGCCGTGTTTCATTTACTGTTTGAAATGCTGTCCTGTAGGTCATGGGATGTTCTTTTAGTTTGACCTTTTGAATGGGTATGCAATTACTGTTGTTCATGGACACGGAGAAGTACGGCACCTTTTCTTTGATGTGAGATGAAATGAAAAGTAAATGCCAAGCCATTTTTCATTAGCAATGTTTTGAGTGCTGAATTTTACATGAAAAGAAAAACAATGTCGTGTCAAGCTGTATTTTGATGAAATCCTTGTCCCTCATGTGAATGAACCGTCAGATAATGCTGCTTTCTGATATATTGCCTACCTTTTTGGCATTCAGATGCAATAAAACAAATGCAGGGCTGTTTTTCAAGCAGCGCATACCTTTGTGGTATTTCAGATGAGAGAAGAAAATCAAACGCTGAGCCGTCTTGAATGCAGTGCACAACTTTGGTATTGAGATGACAGAACAGCAAATGTAGAGCCATTTTTCAATGCAACGCATAATTTGCTTGTTCAGATGAAAGCAAAGAAAACGCAGGGCCATTCTTCAATGCAGTGTTTATTTGCTTGCCACACATGTGCCAGTGAAGCAGAGAACAGACATTTTTCGTGGCAATGTTTAAATGCGGTTTTGAGGTGAAGGGGGTTTCTGCTTAGGGCCTTAAATGAACCCCACATATTCCCCCCCTCTGGTCTTCCATGACTTTTTGTTGGGGAAGAGTAGGGCAGAGTGGGGTTTCCTTCAGCGGAATTCTGCTTCATCAGGGAGAGGCACTCTGGGATCCCCTTCCGTCTTTGTGTTGTATGGTGCAGCACCTTCTTTCCTTCCTTCCCTTCCAGGTCCCCAGGGGGATCCTCTCCCGGCTGGAATGTAAGGATGTTTATTCACTAATAGAAGATAGAAAAAAACTAGTTTTGGAACTTTTTACTGACATTTGTTTTTCTGATTTTTAAAATAACACCAAGTAATTTACTTAACGGAACAATGACAACAATTGGCAATTTTCATAACATCTTCTTTTTCATTTTTACAATAATACCAAGTAAATTACTCCCTGCTATATAGATTTACCTATGCATCTAAATACTTCTGTCTGCATTTTTCTCCTTTCTTTTCACTCTTCAGATGGTTCCTCCGCTCGATTTTCATTTGGCTCATTAATCAGCAGAAAAGCCTGTCTGGGGCCACAGCTTTTCAACTGATTGATGTGGACCAATTTTTCTTCTGCCAGTTCTCCTTTTGGGATGCGGATCTTATAGGTGACAGGTGATATTTTGTCTACAATTTCAAAGGGGCTGCACCAGGAGGGGAGGAGTTTCCGCTCCTTGGTTTGGTTCCGCTGAAAATAGTACAAGTAGACCCTGTCTCCTACTTCATATTCTTTTTTAGTAGTTTTTAAATCATAATGGGTGTTCATCCCCTCTGCCGATTTCTCCAGATTCCGGTGAGCATACGCAAAAGCACGCTGAAGGTGTTTTCTCAGATTCTCAATATATTCATGTGTTGTCAACACGTTAATCAGTGTCTGCTCTTGTATTCTGTAGAGCAGATGCTGGGGTAGCACCAGTTTTCGTCCAGTCATTATTTCAAATGGAGACATATTGGTCGCAGATGATGGTGTAGACCTGATGGCCATCAGGACAAGCGGTAGTCGGATGTCCCAACTAGGCCCAGAGTCCACCCCAAACTTGTTAAGAATGCTCACAATTGTTTTATTGTACCTCTCAACTCCCCCACTAGAGGCTGTCTGGTAGGCAATATGGAGTTTTCTTTTTACCCCATGTATCTTCCACATCTTTGTCATCACCTTGCTGGTGAACTGACTTCCTCAGACTGACTGAATCCTTTGGGGGAAGGCTGAAATACAAGAAGATGTGGTTGATCATTAGGGCAGCTGCTGTTTCTGCCTTGCAATTTGGGTCTGGGAGACATTCCACCATTTGGTAAACAAGCATGTTACTGTTAACATGTACTTGTTTCCCCCAGAGGACCAAATCACAAGCCCAATGAAATCTACTTGCAAATCTGACCAAGGTAATGTCATCCCCCTTTTCTAGAGGGGAGCTTGGTGTGTGAGTGAACTTGGCTGAAATTGTGCACACACAAGACACCCCTTCAAATATTGGTCGAGGTCCTGCCCCATGTGTGGCCAGTATGGGACCTGTCCTAAGACTTCCAAAGTAGTATGAAACCTCTGATGACCGGCTGTGGCCGCTTCATGGGCGTGACTTAGCATCAGGCTATGGAATGAAGTAGGTATCACCCAGTGGCCACATCCAGAGATGGATCTCGTTACCAACAAACCGTCTTGGATTGGGAACATATTGGGAAACTTCATCAACACCCGAAGATCCTCTTTCCCAATGTAATCGGTTTCAGTCAGAGGGAAATTCATGGGGTCTTCAATGTGTTGATAACATTTCCCAACAATCGGATCCCCTTTTTGTACGATGATCAAATCAGCATCTTAGGTCTCCTTACTCCACTGGGCACTTGAGAGTTCATTTTGGGCAAGTGTTTGGGACCTCATGACAGCAGCGACCTGGATTTCCCCCAACAAGGACTCGATCACAAGGAGATCCCCCTGTATGACTCCGGTTTTGTCCAACTGGTCAGCCAGGTCATTTCCAGTTTTGTCTGGTCCCTCTATTTTGGAATGTCCCTTGATCTTCTTCAAATAGATTGTCATCCCATTAGAGGTGACCAGATCATCAATGGTCTGTATTAGTTTGCCATGCTTGAGTGGTTTATTGTTTGCACACAACATGCCTGTGGTTTTCCAATTCATCAGGTGCTCCAAGAACCGTTCTGGACATAATCTGAATCGGTGATTATGACCGGTTCGTGGAGTCGGTGTAGCACTGCAGTGAGGATGGCCTGGTGAACTGCCATCAACTCTGCCACCTGACTACTGCGGGGACCGATCTTGTATACTGCGGAGGGCACTAGGGCATCATTCACCCAGGCATTCCCAACGCTGGTCACAAGTTCCTTTTCCCCGTTGTTATCAACATGGTATGATCACCCGTCCACATAAACTGTGGGAATCCCCTTGCACATGTCTTCTTCATAGACCTTGTGCAGGGAATTCAGGTATACCTCAATGTTGTCTTGTGTTTTAAGACTTTCATCGTCGAGACAGTTTTCTCTGGCACAATCATGCAAGTCAGCCAGACCTTGCCCGAGGGAACTATTCTTGTTTTGGCCATATCTGACCTCCACAGGAAAGCCTAGCATGGACAGAATCCAGGAAGTAAGTCTGGAATTACTCACATTCCCTGCCCAGATTCTGTCACTTTGGAGGTATTGCAAAGGCTCGTGAGTAGTCTCGACGATGGGTGCTCCCTCTGGATCAACGGGCGGTAATTTTTCAATGCCCACACAGTTGCCAGGAGTGCCTTCTCACAATTGCTGAATTTTTCTTCCACAGAGGATAAAATCTTACTCGCATAGGAGATGACTTTATTGAACATGTCATGCTTTTGGTATAATACTGCTCTTAAGCACGTATTCGAGAACCCAGTCTCCAAGAAGAACTCCTTGTTTTTGACAAGGTAAGCTAGACAAGGCGCTTGTGAGAGGGTTCTCTTTAGTTGTTTGACTGCCTCAGCTTGTTCTGGACCTCACTCCCACTTGATGCCGGCCTTTAATAAATGGACCAGGGGTCTTGTGACCTCTGTGTAGTCCTCTATGAACTTTCTACTGTATTAGTCAGTCCAAGAAGGCTCCTTAGTTCACGCAGAGTTGTGTGGTCTTTCAACTTTAATAATGCTTCCTCTTTTTTCGTTGGGGTCAGAAACCCTCAGGGATGATTTCATGTCCTAAGAAGTTTACACGGGTCCTACACCACTGTGCCTTCTGGAAGGATGTTAGGCAGAATCATATGCGGTACCCTGTGGGAACACCACACACAATTAAGACTACACGTGCAAGTACAAATTCACCTTTGGTACAAGCCTGTAATACACAGTAAAGTGGTGGCGATGGCTGAGCAGCCAGACTTATCGCGAGAGTAAAGTGAGCAGTTTCAGAAGTTACACAAAGTACAGCAATTACTATAGTTCAAATAAACACTGATTCAAGGTTTCTGAGTAAAAGAATATACATCAGTTATAAAACAGTTCACTATTATAAAGCAGCAGAAAATCACAGTCTGAATACACAACACCCAATCAATTCTGGAAAAGTTAAGCTCAAAATGAAGTGTGAGCAAAATGGCACTCCAGTAATTTAAAAGGGAGAAAGGACAAGGTTATCTCAAATCAATCAGCACCAAGAAGTTAATAAGCAGGCAATCTAGAAAAGGCTTACTACAACTAGGATTCAAGTCAATAGGCCTGGGCCATTGTTAATGGTTCAGAGTCTTTGAAGAGGATCACACAGTTCATAGTAGTTGGCGGTTAAGTCTTTTCCAAGAGTTCAAAATGAAGTTGGTCAGAAGAAAAGTTATTTAAAGGAGTAGAGAAGGACAAGCCTTTGGATTGGCAAAAGATTTAAAACACTTCCGTCGTGGTCGGATGGAATGAATGACCAGATTTGAACAGTACCTTAAAAAAAGAAGAATGCTGTAGCTGAGGCAGTTGTTCCTGGCAGTTCCTGCAGGCTCATGGTTCCTGAAGCAACTGTCGTGGTGACAAGAAGGAGGAAGGCTGGAGGGTCCTGCACTGCCCAGGGAAAAAGCCATGGAAGAACCCAAACAGGTTCCTCTCCACCTGGCTATCCGGGTCACTGCAGTGATGCACAGCAAATTCGACCAGGATGAGGACCGCTGTCTGGCATTTGGAAAGCTGGCTGGTCCCACCACGCTCAAGGGAAGAAGATTCCTTTCAGATCTCCTCTGTCGTCGAAGTTTCAGACGATTCGGTCCTGCAGCAGGGCTTCACCAGGATGGCAAGTAGTTGCAGCAGTCGTCTTCCTTCAGCTACTCTTTGGTTCTCTCGATCCAGTGGTGACTCTGCCTTCCAAGTCCATGAGACCTGTTTTTTATTCAGTTTTCCCCCATTCACACAGCCTGGCTGTCAATTACAGAGCAGGGTGGCTGTCCTGGCAGGACAGTCACCTAGCCAATCAAACTAGAGTGCAACTTGGGTCTCCAAGGAGACCCTGTGCAGGGGGCCTCAAACCCCTCCCTAACATCCTGTCCACCCAGACACTCTGGTGCCTAAGGAGGGCTTCTGGGCAGAAGCCCACCAAAGGACGGCGAACAAAGGAACCAAACCTGGTTTGGTGCGCAGAGTAAAACACGAGAAAGACCTTTACAAAAAGAAATGGTGAATAAACCTGACTGGAACCAAATAAAAATAAAAGGGGTTCAGCGGGTGAGAGTTTGAGGCTACCACCATAGTCTCTTACCTTACCAAGGCTATTTTCATAGCTCGCGCTAGAATGAAAATGGTAGATACCACTGCCACCAGCCAAATCTTAGAGAAAGGGGAATGAAATAATGTTCCATGAGAATCAGACAAAAAGGGATAACTATTAACCCTTCCAGTACTCTATTGGGAGATGGGTTGTACTGGGTCTGTAAATTGAAAAAGACTATCAAAGTCAATGAGAGGGGCCCAGCCACTCTCCACTTGCACTGCCTCCCTGGCTCCCCCTGCACTGTGGGACTGTCACTGTATCCCTACAGCCCCCCTTCCCAGCACTTGCTCTGCACTTACCTCGCACTTGCCACCAGCGGGCCCTTTTTATTTATTATTTATTATTTATTATTTATTATTTATTATTTTATTACGCTACTTACCTTGTACTGCACTTCCCCCCCACCTCCTCTCCTTGCACTTTCTCCTTTTCCCCTTACCTCTGCACTTGCGCGATCTGAATGACACCTGGCCTAGTAGGATCGTTTGTCTGTCTTCCCCTTGTTTCCCTCCCTCCCTGCCTCGTCGCGCCTTGAAACACTTGTGTATAGGCGCGTTACAAATACCATATCATATCATATCATATCATATCATAATGACAACTTTTCATGTTCTGGGAGACAGTAGTCAGTCCCAGAAAATGGAGTTTGAAGTGGAAAGTCTGAAAAACACAACCCTGTGTCACTGCACTAAAGGTGCTGTGTGACACACAGTAAAAAGATGATGTCTATGGAGTGTGTGAGACTCCATAGTCCATGAGCAAAAATGTACAACACACAGCAAAAACACATGTAAGAGTGGAAAAAAAGGCTCCCACTCTTACCAGGTGAAAAAATAAATCCTAGAAATCCAGCAAAGCTACTGAGGGACTCAATAGGTAAGGGAAATTAGCCACTCTGGAGAATTCTCCCTAACAAAGGACAGTTTTACTGGGCCAGAACATAGCGGATTTCTGCTATGTGTTCCTCCACAGTTGAGCTTTTAATTAGGACATCATCCACGTAGGCCAGGTTAACCCTTTCACCCAAGTTGGGCATGACCTTATGCAGAAAGATGTTAAATTCATTGTCAGAGTTTATATATCTGAAGGGAGTTCAGGTCCATGTGTACTGCTGCCCCCGAAGGTGAAGACCAGCTTGTACACGGTATTCCCTACGTAAGGGTACTGTCCAGTATCCATTGGTTAGGTCAATGGCGGTGTACACCTTTGACCCCTGGATCTGGGCCAGTCCCTGGTCAATGTAGGGAAGAGGCCATCGGGACATGTGGACCCATTTGTTCAGCTCCCTAAGGTCTGTGCATAGTATCCATTGGCCATTAGGTTTTAGAATCCGCAGTACTGGTACTGTGGACTGGACGAATTATCCCATGGGACTGTAGGTTCTTTATGATTTCTGTAAGGGACTCCATAAACGCGAGAGGCAATCGATATTGCTTCATAAATACGGGAGTCATCCCAGGGTCTGTGGGAATTGAGGTGGGATGTATCTTGGTGGGACCACAGTCGTACGAGTCCACAGCAAAGATTTCTTGAAAATCTAAAAACACCTGCTTCAGCTTTTGCTCCTCAGTCGCACAGGCATCAGCAAGGTTTTACCCCGGTCCTCAACCATCTGTCTGAAGCCTGGAAGGACCTCAGGTTTTGCAATCTCAGTGGTATCCTCCAGCTGCATGCAGAGGTCCCGGGTTATGGTGTTGACCTGGACAGGAGGCTTCAGGTAGGAGAGGCAGTCATTGTGAACCTGGAATATCACCTCATTCTTCCTGATGTCACAGGTCACCTCTTCCTTCCTGTAAGGGCATGAAGAGTACACCAAGAAATTCCCCCCTTGGCCGGTAAAGATCTTTTCTGGCGCTATGTCATCATCACAGTAATAGCTGTCATTGGGGATCGGTCCTATGATTTAATTCCATGTTCATGGAGAAATGCTGGTCATCAACCGCCATTCCAATAAAGGTGTCTGCACCCAGAGTGATACTCCTAGGGTCACTGTTATCCACCAATATTGAAATGGTGTTGTGTTCTAAGTTAAGTAATGGTATTGGGTTCAAACCCAACCCCTGCTGTTAGAGATGGTGATTTAAATATACATAAGTGTCCGGGTTATGGAATTTCTGTCCTCTCGTAATTTTTAGGGAAATTAGGAATAGCCAGGTCCATCCTGGGATGGTGACCTCCTCTCCAATTTGAATTTAAACTTCATACGGTAGCAATTGAGCTGACCGAAATGCCGTTTCAGGATTGTCAAAGCCCATGGGGTTGCCCCCCAGTCGGGACCAGACTTTATAATTAATGAAGACCAAATTAATTGCGAACTGACTGAGGATGTCACTGCCTAATTAGAATGCAAAGGGGACATCTTGCACGACCCAACAATTAAGCTCTATGGCTTTTATCACCAATGGACATTTTAAGTATGCACCTGCTATGCAGGAGATGTTTGGAATTGGGAGTTTCCAGGCCCACTTATCAATTTAAATGTGGGAATGGTCTGATCTTTTTGGAGTTTCCTGAATAACGCTTTGCTGATGAAGCTTTTTCCATTACTCAGGCATACTCTGGCAAGAAGAGTCTCCCTCCCCTCATTTACCTGAATGGGGAGGAAGAGCTGTTTACCCTTTCTCTGAATATCAGCCAAGCTTTGGGCTGGCTTTTCATCACTTTTTTTCATGGAACTTGGGTTTTCAAATTGTGGATCGGTATAAAATGTCAGGGTATTTCCTTCCAGTGTGAAATGCCACTTGGAACTGGAAGGAAGGTTTATTTTCAGGAATGTAGAAGAATTCCCATCACCAGTTTGTTGTCCTACTGCAAATACAGTAATGTTGGGTACTTGATTGTTCCAGAAATGGAACTCAATTTTGGGAGACCGCTACCATGTGACATGTGCCATTTAGACATACATAGTTGGTGCTCTGTTTTAATTTTATTGGCCGGTTAGCCTTTGTCCAGACGACCTTGTTCACAGTCTATTAGTGGAGACAACCTCCGAAGGAGGTCATTCCCTAAATGATAGGGGGTCCCCTCTGGAGTGATGACCATAACTGGGTGTTTCACCTTCTGTCACCCAATTCTGATCTCCAGATCTGCAGTCCCCTCTATGGGAATGTCATTCCCATCGAAGTTCTGGAGTTGTCCAGGAAGAGGTGTGAGGGGAATTTGATAACCCTCCCTCCTTCCTGAATTAAGTTGTTCAAATGTGTTTTTGGACACGAGAGTGGCTTGGGATCCGGTGTCCACCAGCACTGAAACTGCACACTGCCCTTGCACCTGGACGGGGGCATAAAACCTACATTCTTTCTCCACCAAGGGGCAAAGGAAATGGGCATTTTGGGCTAGCTGGACAGTTAATTATTTTTAATTTTAGACTCCGATACTGGGGAATCCTGGGCAGTTTTCTGTGTCAAAGTTCAGGAATCTGTAAATACAATTTGGCATCCAGAGATTGGTGGGGTTTTGGAATCCCCTTTTTCATTTTCTTCTGTGCTGTCCACCTTTTCCCGGAGACAGTCACTTGAACCAGTTTGTGGGGAGGATCCCTCAGTTATTTCTAAGTTCTCAGGGTGACATTTCTGGGGTTCAGTGATAGGTGGTTCTAGGTCAGTCCCCATACCTACCCAGTCTGATTTATGGTCTTTTGGGACCCATTTTTCTTTGGGAGGAATTCCCCCTGCTTGAAAGAGAAGACTTTCTTCCCAGAAACCTCCAAGGCTTCTTCCCCTTCAAACTGAAGGACACGGTCCACCTCCACAAAATAGGTCTTCTTTCTCTTTTTGTTTCTGCTACTTACCCTCTGTTCCCTAGGTTGCAGCTTTTCGGGGTTAGGAGATTTGAGTTCAGGTTCAGAGGTTTCTAGGGGCTTTTCACAGGTGAGGAAGGAAGCTTCCTCTAGGGCTTTGCATCCCCCTTCCTCCCAAGCCTCCTCCTCTGGAACCTGCTAGTTGCCGGTGTTCTCTCACTGTAATTGTTCCGGGGTGCCAGACCCTGGATTCAAGCTGCCATGTTCATATAAGGGTTCTGCCGAGCCCTCAACATGTGACTCAGATCTTGGGTCAAGTTCTAACCTGGAGCTCCAGTTGTGACACCCTGTCAGGCAGATAGGAGGGTCTAGAGCCAACTCTTTGCTGCTCCAGGGAAGGTTAACTGTCTCTTCTCCCAAGTAGCCTTGATATGGAAGGTGTCCCTGATAACCCTCCAATCTTGACCTTCCTTCTCTGTGATTTTGGGGTCTAGACACCTGAAAGCATGGAGAGAAAGGAAGGTTGTTCTGATCATTGGGGTTTTGAGGGTATCTGGGGAAGAAACTTAAACTAGAGGGTGGAAGATTACCGCTCTCCTGAGGGAAGTTTGGAGGGAAGTTGGGAGGACGATTTCCTGGGGCCGTACTTATCTGGTTGGATCCACCCCCCTGAACCGGGGTAGTCCATACATACCCCAAGATTAGTCTATTCCCTTTGTACCTGTGGCTGATGTAGGTGGCAGAGTCAAGTTACACATTTGTGGGGTACCCTGCCTGGCTACCACCTTCATGAGACTGATCAGAGGGTTTCCTCTGCCTCTAGTTTGACTGCTTAATGTTGGGTATATTTTTAGGCCCCACATTTCTAGATCCGAAATGGTGGTAACCTTCACCTCCGCCACCTTGGCAGCAGCGGGGGGGGTTTGTTTGTTTGGGGTTTTTGGGAGGATTCTTATTTTCTACCGGCTTTTGAACCTCACAGATCCAGGTAGCTTGCTCTATTACCCAGTCCAGGGTCCTTTCATAGTGGAAGTCCCTAACCAACTGCATCATAATATATTTGGGAAGGGCATGGAAACAGGTTGTGATGAACTCCCTACTATTCGTGCGCAACTGCCTAGTGCTTTGTACAAATGCCCGCTTCAATTCCTGAACAAATTATCTCTGGGTCTGATTCTCTCCACACTGCAGGTTGTAGGCCGCCTTGCGAGCCTCCTGGGGGTTTCTGTGCTTGGAGAAGTGCTTCAAGAAGGCCACCTTGTAGGTGGACCACCTTGAATAGTTTTGATCCTCCAGCCCAGCAAAGAAGCAGAGTATTCTGGGGAGAATGTCCATTTGGCAAACTCCATAGAATTCGGATCATTTTTAATGCCAAAAGATGGCATCATCTGGTCATATAGCTCCAGGTTCTCCCAGACTGAGTACTTTGCATTTTTATGATACAAAGTCATGACATTTCTAATGGCTTTTATCTGTCTAATTGGCTCTTTTGCCAAAGTTCTTTTTTGTTGGGCAGCCTTCTTTTTCCGCTGCACCTGAGTCCATTCGCCCTCAGACTCAGAGCTGCTGCTATTTGAGGTCCCATCCCTATTTTCTAGGTGCTCCCTGATTCTGTGAGATTGGGAGTCTCTCCTAGAATGACAGGGCCTAGTCTCTTCACCCCAAGTGCATTGTGGGCTCTCTGGGTCACTTCCCTTGGACTCCCTCTTTAGCACATCGGAGTAGTCACCTGACTTCTCCCTTCTCCCTTCTTCCGGGGTTGGTGGAGAACTCCTCCTACCTCCCTGATTGGGTGGAAGTTTTCAGAATACTCTTTTGGAACCTAAGATCATACTCCTTTTTTATCCGTAAAGTGGACCAAGTGGTTCCTTTGTAGCAGATGTTTCTGCCAGTCTAACTGCCTGATTTGTCTTCATAGGAGTCTTCCTGGTCAGATACATTGGCCATAATTTGAACCTGAACAGGGATGTACGTCCATCAATCACTGATGGACGCTGGTCTGCCGACTCAATCATGCTGGGCTGCCTCATGGTTTCTGGTTCTTGTGAACCTGTGGAAATGGAGTTAGCAGTGCCTTGTGCATACAGGAGGGTAAGTTGACTTGAGGCACTTGGTACAGAAGGCATCACACTGTGATCAGGGGTTGCCCTGTCACTCTCTAGCTGTTCAGGGTTCCTCAAGTCCTTATTTACCCTAGCACACTCTTTTTCTAAGATCTCAAATTTCTGTTTCTCAGCCCCTATTTCTTGATAGTATGCAAAGGCCTGAGCCTTGTGCTCTGCTATCAGGGCTTGACTGGCCTCTATGACCTTCCCTTGGGCTACTACTTGGCTCTGGAGTCCCGTGTTCTCATCACTGAGGGCCTCATTTTCTTTCTGGGCCTCTTGTATTTTCTGGGAGTACTCAGACCATTTCTGCTGCAGCAAAATGCTTTGAGTATTTTTTTTCTGTATTTTCTGATCTAGATCATGTTCTATTTGGCTTATGTGCCCCATTCATTTTCATTCTCTAATTTTATGTTAGTCGGTTCCTGAAAACATGACTCACTTCTCTCCAGGTCTGTTTTTAATTTACACACTTCCTGGCACAGGGCATCTTTTTCCTGATACAGTGCGCAATTCTGTTCACTAAGGTTATCCCTCTGTTGTTTTATAGCGCTTAACTTTTGGCATTCCTGGTCAAAATCTGTTTGGGAATGGGCCTATTTCATGATTAACTTACTATTTTCCTCTTCCAATTGCTTGATCTGATTTTGTAATGCAATCATGTCACCTAAGCAGATTCTGTTGTATACCACTTGTTGGTTCAATTATAGTTGAATCTCTTTCAGAGAGACAACCCCTTCTTGGCACTCCTCTTTTAATGCAGATAATTGGGCCTCCTGTTCTGAGTTAGTTTTTTGCTGAGCTGCCATCTCATTCTTTAGCTGCTAAATGGTATTTCCTAGTTCTAACTCATAGTTGTGGCTTTCTCACATTTTCTCCTCTGCCTGACTTAACTCACTCAGGGTTTTATTTAAAAGGGCAGACTGGTTTTGCACAGAGGTTGCACTTTCTTGGTATTTTTCTTCCATAACTATTATGTGGAAGTACATGTATGCAGTGAGTTGGACCATCTTAACCTGCTCATCTGTGATATTCTGAGTCATATAAAACTCAGTCAGGGCTTGATGCAACTTGTCCTGCCACACATCCATGCCTAAAGTGGCTCCCTGTTGCATCATACTAGATAGCCAGGTTTCATGATTTTGTTCTGCCAATTCCCCTCTAATTAGTCATTTGGACACTAGGTGCTGCCTAGCTATGTCCACCGTGCTCATTATGAAGAGTGTTCTACCTTTGGTTATCTATGCAAGGACAAAATCTCTACCCTGTTCTTGCCTAGTTTAGGGTTACACTATTTTATTTTGAGACACAGGCTTGATACCTAGGGTATACGTTTTGGGATGGCGCCTTTACAGTGTAACACAGTTTTCTAGCCACTAAGAGTAACACTACCTTCAATGGATTGGTCTGCTGTGTTGGACTGGCACGGGTGAAAACACTTATCTCAATCACGGCACGAGCCCCCACTTTGTCACGATTTTAGAACCCAGCACACTCCAGTCAGGGACTCCTGCCCCTGACAATGAATATGGCACACAATAAAAAAGCTTTTTATCATTAATAAAACACAGATTTGTTTTGAGTAGGACTCCAACCAGTCTTGCACCCACCTTTACAAACACCCCGTGTCACAATAGACTAGCAACCAGGCCGGTGTGTATCAATAAGATATTTATTAATTTATTATTTAACTAGCTGTCCCCGGCCACGCGTTGCTGTGGCTCAGTCTGGTTAAACTGAAAAGAAAGAAAAGAGAAAGCGCACGTTTCTAATATGTTTAATTTCACAATGCTTGTGGGTATACAACATTTTTTGTTGTTCCATTGTCTGTGCAGATATAGAGATTGTATGGTTTGCCGACTGTAGAACACACAACATATAATTGTCCATGTGAGAAGCAATCCGTGTCTAGATCTAAACCGCACAATTGTAAAGGTTGGGCTTGAGCTTTGTTGATGGTGATTGCAAACGCAAGTTGGCATGAATTGAGCTGTTACAATTCCTGTGCCGTACAACATCATTTGGAAGCATGAGTTGTATTTCTTGATGTTAGATAGGAAATGCTTTGATTTGGCGGTATATGTGGCAAGCAAAGTTTTTAATGCCTCTGGCGGTTCTCCAAGTTGAGGCAGTTTAATTTTACCTGCGGTGCAAGACATTCCTTTCGTTTCTCCATTAAATTTCAGAGCCTTGCAATAAGGACACACTTCAGTCATAGTGCCAGTGAGAACATTCCGGCTCAAACTATAATCATCATCTGGGTTGTACCGGAATGCAAGGCAATTTTAATCACATGATTGCTGAGCACAGAGTCGTGTTTGATGCTGATCTGCTGTTTCTCGTTGCTGTCTTTTAGCCACTCTCAGCCTGTCACGTTAATTCTGTTGAGAACGAAGCAGATGTGAAGCTGCAGAACGGGATCGCCGTGCTCGCAACCGTGCATCCTGAAGTCTGTCTGCACGTCACTCTGCTGCTTCCTTGGCACGTATTTGAGCCATTCTAAATTGGAAACATTGAAATGGAATGGTGAAATATTTACTATAGCGTGTGTTGCTTTTACGTGCAACAGATGGTGCTGTTTTTCGGAAAAAGCATGTTTTTACCTGTCACAGCTGTGACATCTATGTATGGTAGGTATATATAAACATGCGCGTATTCGAATGCAACGTTGTGTCAAAATTTCAAAGCAATCTGTGAAGAACTTTCAGAGATTTAAGATTTTGAACAAACGAACATTTACATTTTTATTTATATAGATGAACAAAAGCAACATCAAATAATTTGACACCAGCGACCAATGTTGTGGCACACAATGCAATGTTTCCTACAGAACAATTGGTTCATAAATCCTACACAGTTCACATGAATCTTTAATGGCAGACAGGAAAAATTGTTTTGAAGCATGCAATTGTACAAAGGTTAAGCACTCCCCCTGCAACACTCACCCCCAAACATCAGCTAAGTGAATTCCCTTTGGATGGAAGGCAGTGGCAAGGAGTAAGGATAAAAAGAGAAAAATCAGAGTTGGAAAACAGCCCACCACCCCAAGATGGGAAGTCAGAAAATAAAATGAAAACCCGATTCTTGAGCAAAATGGCAGAATCGGATTTTTATTCTTTATGCTAGTGTACAGGCACCATTATTGGGAATGCTTCCACCATCTGTACATTTCTTATTGTAAGTCATTTCTGATCGAAATTGACACCCCTGTTATTCAAATAAATACAAATACCAATACCAAACTCCTTTGAAACGTAAATGCCATTATGTAATGCTGTTGCACAATCCACTGTGTGCTGCCATTTAGTAATGACTATGCAAGCATAGACATGCTCTGGCATGGCACAACGTATCCTGAGCAGTGAAAATACCCCCTCTATCATCATCTTACTTGCTGCCTCTGAAAAATACCATGCACTGAGGTTACACAATCACTGAGATCTGTATCACTGCCAATGTCTCCCCACAATGTTTGTTTTAGAAAGTAAGCATTACATGTATGGTTATCTATGGTGTGTACAGCTCTTCCTTCTCTGTCCACACAGCATATTGGCAGTACAGTGCCACTTACCTCCGAAGTGGTGTACGACAATGAAGATACGATTAACAGCTTCCAGAGTGAACGTGTGACTTAACCAATTGTATTAGAATGTCCGTATAATGTATCGACAGTAACACGGGCCTTATGTACGGGGTACTAACTGTGTTGTTCCTATAGATTCTGGGTAATTAGGGGCCACTGTGTGTCATCATCGTCTGGATCAACTGGCGGAGATGTTTGCCTCAGTGATGCTTCCAACATTGTTGACACATTACCACCACCACCCATCAATAGGGATTTGGGGGTCAGTGATGTAAAGGAGCTGCACATGCAGAGAGCATTGTCGTGGGAGTGCAAGCCAGTATGAGCAATGGGGAACCCATGAGAGGATGGAAAATGCGAGGGGCTTGAGATGATATACCGGGTGAGGTGGAGGGCTGATGAGCATTAAACAGGGGAGAGTGTGAGTTTGAGAGATAAGTCACACTGTCTGGGGAGACATTGGGCATGACAGAATAATGAAAGCTCTTTGAGAGTTCAGGGAAGGCATGGCTCAGACAAAACAGGCAATGGCAACCAAAACATTGTTCATGACTTTCCTCTTGACAGTGCAGTGGAGCGTGAAAAAACCCCTGTGTTGAAAGATGTCCGGGACTTATTGTGTGCCTATCATACACCAGCTATTGCATCTGTATAGGAGTGTGGTGTGCTTCAGTTCTCCAAAAGCTATGCACGTCAATGAACAGTAAGTTTGACAGCCACAATCTGTAGCAGTTAAGTCCATCACTCAATGGATAGAAGATGTTACTCTCAAAAGCCTTGCATCCACGTTCCACAGCTCAGTCAACCCAAGGCACAGAGACATGAACATGAGTCTACATCTGGTGCAGGACTTGATGCTCCCGGGCTATCCCATGCGACAGGGCCAGATTTGCTCAATTAGAATAATACTTTTAGGCTGGGGGTTTAGTTATCATATTGTGATGTTGCGTTCGTAGAAGCAGAACTTTCGGTCAGTTGGTGCGTGGCGAATACTTCTTAACCACTGTCTATTTCAGCTTTCCTCAATTCAATGTTTGTTTGTCTAAGGGCATTTTTCAACTTGTCTACTTTGACACACATTGACCAGTTCAATAGGTGCACCTTTGGGTGAATATGGGTTGTCTTGATTGGGCCAACAATCATTGACAAAGATATTTTTTGTGAGAATTTCAGTAGTTACTGGAGCAGCGCTCAGAATTGACCCATGTGCCTTTTTCGAAGACCTCATAGGTTTTGTTTTTAGAAAATACAGGTTTCATTGAATTAAAGGAGTATCACTTGTGGCCAAGCAAGAACGAAATTAAGCAAGTCCTTATGGGTTGAGAATGGATTGGAGAAGCCGCTAGAATCCCACTGATGGAGCGAATGATTGGGAAGCCACCAGAGGTTTAGTTGACACAATATGGAAACGGTGTGTTGGTGGTTCTGCTGATTAGTGAACCTGATAGAATTTCACAGTTATGTGATAACTTTCCACACACACATTGAGCCGCATTATAAGTTTGCCGGTCTGGAAACAACGGTGCCGGTAAGCCTACCAGCACCATTGTTTCCAGACCGGCAAACTACAAGTCTGCCTGCCGGAGCTGCTGTGCCCGACAGGTTTGACCCTGCCGGGCACAGCGGCCACGGTAAGCAGACTTGTCACAGGAGCACCGGCACAGTTGTTAATGGTGCTGCTGCTCCTGTGTCCCCATTCCCATAGAGTCCCATAGGACTCTATGGGAATGAGGATTAACGAAATTGCCGTCGCCTAACTGCCCGACTGCCGGACTTGGAATAGCACGGTGACACCGGGAAGTCAGGTGCCGGAAATTAATTTCTGAGTCTGGCGGTGACCGTCCGGTAGCACCGGCAGGGTTAGCGCTGGACTCGGAATGAGGCCCACTGTGTTTTTAAAATATTCTATACAATACATAGCAAGCAGCAACACTTTAATTTGCAGTGAACTGAACTGCGTTTCTATCACAGAAGAGGGTGGCATACCTGCAATCGCGGATGAGCATAGAACTCGTTCAGGAAATCCATCAGCAGGTCGATTTTCAGGGAGCTGACGCACAGCACGACATGCTTCTCAGTCTGAGCTCGGTGGCGACTGTAGTTCCCGCCAGATTTCTGCCTCTCCATCCAGAGGTAGGCCAGCTGTTCAAACTGTAAGAGCAAGGTGTGAGCAGTACATCACCAAACCCACAGAACATTGCGCAGACAAGTCTACGAGCGATAGTTATTTTGCAAGGAAAGTTCTTTGCATGCCTTTCTTTGAGAAGTGCATTTATTTCAAAACAGTTATTTGGGGAAAAGGCTTTTGATTTATTGAACCAACACAATAATGTGTATGGTGTGGTTTATAGACCAAACGATTATTGTTTGTATGTAAGCATTTCCGAATGTAAGGCATTACACATATAGACATATGCATTTTGTAATATGGTACAATATTTGAATACTGCCCCCTCACTTCCAATTATTTACATCCCGGGATGGGCCATGCACAGTTCCTTTCCTTCAACTGCATCTGGCTTGACATTGTATTATTTAAGCTCTGCCCTATTATCAAGTTTTATATGCTTGACCAGAACAATCCACTTCTCTGGCCTCATCAAAAACTTGCCTCCCCCTTGACATGACACACATTCTCCCACACATGCCCTCTGTAATTTATACACGTGAGGTGGGTGCACATCACAGTTCCTTCCTCTCCCAAACTACCTTTCCCCTTCATGATTCATGGGATTTAACAAGGTAGTTGAATCCTTCTTGAACACCTTCCTTTGCACCTTGATTGTGCTTACCCTCATTGTTGGAGCAGCCCCAATACTAACTCAAACTATCTCCCTCTGTAATTCATGCATACCATGTGCCCCACACACCTCACATTGCTCAACAGTAACTAATCACCGGTGTACCATCTGCAAATTCTGGTCCTTTTTCTGCTCACTTCAATCCTCATGACTTCTGCCCCAGTGGAATAATGAAAATGAGAGCCCTCCTGAACCAGGCCCTTGTACGTGAAGCCCCCTAATAATTGCTCAGTCAGGATCAGCAGGACTGAACATCTTCTTGATGTTTGTAGGCCACTGTGGGTTTAAAGCTGTTGTATCATTTGCTTTGTATTGTTCAACGTGCCTCTCCTTATCCATTAATTCATTACCTCCTCAGTAATGTCTTGTTGTGGCAGCATCCATGTATGAGCCTGTGTTCCAATGTCCATGGATGCTATTCAAACCATGAGTCTGGAACATCTGGCTCTCCAGGTGTTTTGGAATGCAACTCCCATCAAACCTAGCCAGCATAATCAATAGTGAGGGACCATAGGAGTTGTAGCCCAACACCTTTGATGAGAAAACCCAAGAAAACCATCAGGTAAAGCACCTTTTCAGTTTCAAAAACATACTTGTTTTTTTGTTTTGTTGATATTGTGTGAATGGAATGTCTGGATTTTAATCATCCATAAGAGTTGTGCTAAAAGTATGGAAAATCCAATGAAAATATTTACGCCAGTGGCTATTACATGCACTCTTAGGGCATACTTCACAGAAGCATTTTATAATGGCACAATCCCATTGGAAAACGCTCAGTGAATTAGGCCTTTAATGAGAGAAATATGTTACAGATCAATAGACCACATTGAAATTGTTCTGGATTACATTGCATGACCACCCACACAAGAATACATCCCCGCTCTGTCCTTCACCAAGACCTCGCACTGTGGAAACAGAGAACAATCACACACGCTGTGTTTGGGTACTTTCATGGATGAAAGCCCATCATTAGCTGCAATGATTCCAAACACAAGTTCAGATGAATATCACCCTATCCAGACATGCTCAGGTAATTAGACATCTCTCGAGGATGTCAAAGATCAACAATGGTGCTGATCCCTGCTCGAGGTCCATCAGATGGATGTTGCTCACATTGACTATGGATGGTATGACGAGGCCGCCTCAGTACAGACCCACATCTTCTGCTTGTAACTGGGCACTGGGGTTACATCTTTTGATAAAGGGGCATCTGTGATCTCCTTCACACTTATGCCACTTTGAAACTGACATGGCACAAGACATGTTTTCCCCATGGACAGTCGTGCCATTTATAGACATGATAGCGGACATTTCTGTGCCTCTACATTTAAAAAAATAAAAATAATTTACTGTACACAAAAGTTCTTGATATTACGTTTTTAAAAGTAACATTTAATACGTGCTATTGGAACTCTAGAAATAATTTCCAAGCAACCAACTGCCACATGTCTTTAGTAACAAAGGCTCTTCTCCCACCCGCAGACTCTGGCACATTTGACCGTAGTTGCACCTTTAATTTTAAATTTTAGCAGCAACATCTGGACACAATCTAGATTTTCATCTAAATATCCATAACTGTGTGAAACGGCGGCCCTATGGGTCAGTATGCCATGGATGCTCCAACTAGAAATCTGCAATCCCATTGCAATGCCTAACGGAGACATATCGGAAAAAGTTTCCTTGATGTAGAAACTGGTAATAAAGGCATAAGAGAAATAGGCAGTACAAATACATTGGGCGGTAGCTTTACCGATAAAAATGGCACAGCTGCTGCCGGAGTAATGTTTTATCCGGCGCTCGGCAATGGGGTTTTACCAGGGCATTACGGCCCCAGCGATCCCGGTAAATATTACTCCCCATTCCCATTCGAGTGCCATTGGACTCAATGGAAATGGGGAGGACGGATGCACCGGCACCATTCATGAATGGTGCCGGTGCATCCGTCAAGGTCTGCAAGCGGGTGCCTTTTCGCTCGCCAGGTCTGACCGTTGTTTCCAGGCCGGCAACCTCGTAATTGACAATTTAGCTATTTAAATGATCCATTCAACTACGTAGTTTAAAGGCATAAACAGAGACAAATTGCACTTGAATTATTGTATAGAAAAATTTAGATATTTTACCCACTTCGGGAGGATATCTCAGCGGCAACGTACTCCCCTTGGAAGCAAGACGACACGGAGCAACACAGGTTCGATTCCCAGGTCCACACTTAGAAACCTCTGGGTATTAAGCATGTTATAAATAACCCATCATATCATATCATATCTCTGCTCCCCAGATTTTCATAAATCCTATTCTGAGCTCTGCAAGCTTGCTTAATAAATAACAGCGTTTGCTGCTACAGTGCATTCTATCTACTAATCACAACTTCACCCATAATTTCTGTAAGTATGTTGCACTCTCTAGATTGCTGTCTTCACCCTACTATTTTGCTATTGGATGTTATATTTTGTAATGTTTTCCTGCTTCCTGGGCACCTGCTACATTACTTTTATTAGAGTATGATTTCTGCTCTTTGGACACTCCTTGAGTGTTTAATCCAGTATGATATGCGCTGTGTGTGTTCTGAGCACAGCGTCCAACTCTCTAGCAAATTGCCATGCTTAGCATGGGGCTTGAACCGTCTGTGAAGGCTGCCTTCAAATTGTCCCTTTATGATGTGTGCACACTGGGAACTGGTCGAGGAGGCACGTCCATCACAGCAAGCTCCAGGTGAAGCTGCCCTCTCCTTGCACAATGTTTTAAATGATTTGGTCCCTTAACATGAGTCTTTGTTATGTGCTAGGAGAGCGTTGCCCTATTTGGTGGCCATCACTTTAAATTTCTGGACAACAGAGGCAGTCACATACTAAAGACTGTCTTCATTACTCGCCAGTAATCCCATTACACTGAGTCCTACTCTTCCTCATCACAGTCCTAACCCATTGAGGCCTCCTGCCTCAGGGACAGGAATCCTGTGAAACAGATAAAAAAAGAGAAAACACACCCAATCACTGTGGGCCGACTGGCTCCACTCCCGGGGCAGGAATAACCCTCAGACCGGCTGCCAGCTCCTCCTGTCAATCCAAGCAGTATCCTTCAAAAGATCAACCCAGGGATGGGAGGACGAGTCGTAGACCTTTGGGGAAGAGTAGGACTCGGTGTACTAAAATTACCAGTAAGTAATCCAGACATTAGCTCTTCAAACCTCTTCCTCTTCCCTGTCCTAACCTATTGAGAGATGAAAAGCAGTATATCGGATACTGAAAACACAGACCAGAAATAAGAAGTGCAAAAAAGTGTCATTTAATAGTGAACTCATTCAGTCCTGCAGGACAGCACAGCCCAGCCAAAGGAAGGACAGTGCCCTAACACCAAATAGGGAGGCATCAGACCCCTGGTAAGCGAGGCCAATGGCGTACCAGATCCACCTACTCAGGTTAGCAGTGGAAGGCTTAGTCCCTGCATGCCCAGGATCAAAAGCACACAAAATGGTGGTTGCCTTGCCAACAATCAGACGTACTGTCAAGGTACACCCTGACCACCTTCCCAACATCCACGGAATGAGGGGAGGGAGTGTCAGGTGAGACTGAGGCAGGGTGGGGAGGACCAGGTATTCATGAAGATGTAAATATGAAAGAACCTTGGAGTGCAAGAGTTCATAGCGCTCCAGGACCAAACACTCAGGAATCAAATGTAGGAATTAAGGAGTGGAGATGAGGTCTCCCACCTCTGAAGAAATGTCTACCAGGAAGAAGCACTTGTAGGAGAGCAGGGCTATGGGGATAGACTCCAGAAGCTCAAAGGGAGCATCTGAAAGGGCTATAGGGACCACATGGAGGTCCCAGGTGGGAAAGGGGGACCTGGCCCCATATCGTGCATAGAAACTCTTGTGTACAGGTGTATTATAAATGCCACATCATATCATATCAGTAGGTGTCCAAACCCTTAAGGTGGAGGGCTGCCAGTTCCACCACAGGAGCAAGGGCAGCCCATGAACTGCACACCATTCTGATAGCCACCAGTTGTGCTCTTAGGGAAGAACCGGCCAAGACCAACCCTTAATGAACTAAAGGACCTGGACAGGGTCACAATGAAGAATGTCAAGCTGGGAGTGTTGATGCCACTTGTAGAATTACCTTCAGTGCCGGGTATAAGCACACAGGAGGGAGGATCATTTGGACCTCTCAACATCCACTACAACGTTGGGGAACAACCTTCCAAATTCAAGTCCTAACTATTCAAGAGCGAGGCCATCGGACACAGGCACATGAGATTCAGGAATTGCAGGGAGGGCAACTGCAGGGGCCGGGGAGAGAGAGGGAGGGGAACCTAGCCACAGATAGTTGAAAGAGGAGAGCGAACCATGCCATCCTTGGCCAGTAAGGAGCAATAAGAATGATCTAAGCTTCCATCTGGATGTGCAACAGGAGCTTCTGTGAATGGAGGATAGCACAGGGGCAACACGCTGGTCTTGGAAGCAAGACCACGCTGAGCAACAGAGGTTCAAATCCCAGATTTGTGCTTAGAAACTGAATTCAGGTGGGGTATTAGGCACTTTATAAAAAACAATTCAATCAATTAAATCAAATTAAATCTGAAGAAGAGGGAAGTGAAAAAAAGCATACTACCATACCCTATGCCATGGTGCTGACATGGGATCTTCCCCTAATGCCTCTGGTTCCCAGATCAGGGAGAAAAACATAGGGGGGGTAGATCATTTGTTTGTGAGGCAATGTGGTCCACGGATGTGACACCCAGGCTATACCGGACCATCCGAAAGGTTTGGACTGACAGGGAATAGCGCACTGAGGAAGGGAACTGGTGACTTCTGCCCTGTTGTTCTGAACACCTGGACGGTAGGTTGCCCTCAAGGAAAGGATGTTCCGCTCTGACCAATGCATGATCTGGGAGGGCACTTCCTAAAGGGACTGCGACCACGTCCATCCCTGTCTGTTGACGTAGGAGGTGGTCACCTGATTGACCATCCAAACCAGGACATCATTCCCTTGGAGATGAGGGTCCAGAACCTCAAGAGCTTAATAGAGTACCAACAGGTCCCTCCAATTGGAGGTCCTGCACTGGTCCTACAATGACCATCTGCCCTGAAGAGATAGATTTTTGCAAGTGGTCCCCCAACCCTTCCTGCTGGAATCTAGCGTGAGCTAAAGGCACACCCACCAGCACACTGGAGTCCAACATCCACCATTCCATCAGAATGGCAAAGGCTGGCATCTTTGGAACCCACTAGTTGTAGTTCAGAGAAGAGGGCTTCCAGTGTTCCAGAGGACAGCAAATGGTTCACCAGAGGCCCAGGTGTTGAAGGACGATGAAGGCCTTAACTGCCAGACACCCCTGGGCCGTTAAACATTGTAGGGCTAGAGCTCCAGTGGACTGTATCGAACAGGCTGCCCATGAAGCCTAACATCTGAGAGGCCTGGAGTGATGAGTTCTGGCCTTTCAGCATCTCCCTGAAGTGAGTCAGACCAAATAAGTGTCTCGGGTGCCGAGGGCTGAGGTCCAGAGATGGAGCATGGATAAGCCAGTGGTCCAGATATGGATGCAGCGCAATCCCCCTCTGATATAGGAGACCAACCAGAGGGGCCAAGACCCTAGTGAATACCCTGGATGTGGATCTGAGATCAGAGTACCTAAAATTGCAGCTGGAGATCCCCCACTAAAAAGTGTAGGAACATCTGGTGCCCAGGGTGGATTGGCACATGGAAGTATGCATCTTCGGGGTCCACTGAAGTCAGAAATGTCCCCGGGTCAACCAGTGGTTGAATAGATTGAAGCATCTCCATTCAAAATGGAATGTCCTTGATAAACCTGTTCACTTTCGTGAGATCTAATATGGCCCTCGAGGACCCCAACAGCTTCTTTACCAAGAACAGAATAAAAAAGACCCCTAACTACCTTTTGTCATGTGGGACCGGGATCACAGCTCCCTTTTAAAGCAAGTCCTGCATACCCTCCAGTAGAGACATCCTCTTCACCAAGTTGCTAAGCCAAGAGGTGACCACCAAACCTGAGTCCGAGAGGAAAGAAAGGAACTCTAAGCAGTATCCCCCCAAAACATGTTCAGGAACCAGGCATTGGAGATCACTCCCAAATACATGGGGCAAAAATCCAAGAGGTGCCCTCTCACCCCTTGACGTGGGGGTTTAGGGAAGGCAAAGTCGAGAGTCAGTCTGCAGTCAGAAAGGGGGAGGAGCAGGAGCTGACTTGATCCTAGCTGGAATTTCCTTGAAGCTCCTGCTACCCTGGAAGTGTCCCCTCTGGGCTTGTCGCAAGGACTGATAGGGCACCTAGGATTGGTATCTGTAACCTTCCCTACGGGGAGTAGGCATTCTGGTTTTGATGGAAGAGGACAACTTGCTCCAATGCAGTGCTTCCTTAACCAGTTCTCCCAATTAGGGCCCAAACAGGAGCTTACCAAGGAATGACCAAGGAATGACCAAGGAATGGCAAGCACAGCATCTGTGCAAAACGGTAATGTGTTGCAACAAGAGAGTACACCACTGATATATAAAAGTAAAAATCCGTATTCAATTCTTAACAACAGGTTTTATCCACAAAATGTATGAAAATGTTACTCCTAATTTCATACAGTATTCAATACACCCACCATGTAATAGTGAACACCTTCAACATGATAATAAACCATATAGCTGGCAAGTGACATATCAAAATATTCTATTTGTTATTATGAAAGCTCCTAGAAATCGAGGGTTCTTAAAAATGCTCATGTGAAGTAGGAACCCAATCCTGTTCTCTATAGCTCAAAAGAGCTTATTCTTAGCCATACAGAATAACCCGGCTAAATGCCATTCCGTGAATCTTCAACCTGTTACATATACATGTCTATATTGCCTGACATTACATGTTTCTGTTCCTTCCAACCCTGCTGCTGGGTAATGATTGCATCAGAAGGCTGCTCATCTCCCTATAAAGAACATAGCTATTTGATTATGCCATGTCTGTCAAAGGAGCACTGGATGAAGATGCATCTGGGGACCAGCAATGCCAATTGGGACAAAGAGCTGCTTCCCTCTCACTGAGTCATTTATATTGAAAACAAAGTCAACACTGTATTTATAGCAGCAAAATGCATTTAAAAATAGAATTGTGACCTACTTCCAATAAACAGCTTAGCTTACCAGTTTGAATATGCGCAAATCAATGAAGGGCTTCAGCCTGCAACCTTACTGTAAGAAACACATACCCTAACCACTGAGCTACTGGGCGTCTCTTGAAATAGCATATCTTTTTTCATTAATACGTGTCTGTCAAATGTGTAATGGATATAGATGCATCTGCGTAGTAGCAATACTATTTGGGATATGCATAGCTGTTGCCCTATATTTGCATAATTTGTAATGAAAATAAAGAAAACACTTTTCTTTCTAAAAACACTAAGAAGCAGAAAAAACACATTTGTGACCTACTTTCTTCACAGTGGTCAGCTCACCATAACTGTGAGTATTTTCTAGCAAATGATAGACTTAAATCGTCTATCAAGCTCCAACCACTATGCTACTGCTTCTCCCTTTATAGAACACGGATTTTTTCATTATGACATGTCTGTAAAAGGTTGATGGATGAATATGCACCTGGGAACCAGCAATGGAAGTTGGTGTAAACATATCTGCATATCTCTGTCTCTAGCTCTTTGTCTCTCTCTCTCTCTTTCTCTATCTCTCTTTCTCCCTCGGTGTGATTTGTTATGAATATACAGCTAAGTTACTGTATTTATAAAAGAAAACAACTATTTTCTCTCAACAGAAAACTCAACTTACTAGTACGATTTTCTATACCCAATAAGGAACTTGTGCCTGCAGCTTTGCTTTTGGCAAGCCCAACCCCTGCCCCATGAAACTAAGCTACTAGTCTCTCCTTAGAAATACTTGCTTTTTCAATGTGCTTTATCTGTAAATGATGGAATGGATGAAGATGCATATGGAACTTGCAACTAGCAAAGCCAGGTTAGATAAACATAGCTGCTGCTCTATCTGGGATTCATTTATCATTTTTAATAAAAGTAAAGTGAAAACAGTTTTGAATAACAGTAAAAATCATTAAAAACAATAAACCTGACTAAATTCCTCCAATGGACCGCTCAACCAAGCAGTTTGAGTATTTCTATTATTTTTTATACATATAGCCATCATTGACTTTCTATAAGACACACAACAAACATCATAGGACATTCTTAAAATCTAAACTATTACAAAACTCATATAATTAAAATTCATTATTAGTAAAAATGTAACCTAAATGCTAAAACATATTTACATTATTCATTAGTTAATTCTTCTAAAATCTTCATACATTCTGCATAAAATTTCATCATGTGATGTACTAAAATTTGCATACTTTCCTTCCATCTTTTGGACACACAGTGAAGGCTGAATTATATCAACTAACGTATTTGAATATGCCTGAATAAAATTTGCTTTCAAAGCTGTTAGACTTTCACAATCACATAAAATGTGCTCAGTTCATTCAATAGTATTCTCCCCACACAAACGACAATATCGCTCATCGCTCAGTATTCTATTCTTTGCACCCCGTATTTCCAGGACTTCAGAGCAGTTACCTTTACATAGCAAGTACTTGCATAAGATGGTACTATTAGGGTACTATTAGGGTGAGCATCATTTTATTTCAGCTTAGTGGTTCGGTCTAACCAGTATGAAATAAAGGGGCCACTATTCAATTTAGATGCTAATTTAACCATATTGTTTTCTGGGTAGTGAATTTTTATTATTTCCTTTGTGTGCTTTTTTAACATCTGTGTACAGAGGGTATCCACTCAGATGCTTTTGTTTACCCAGCTTCTATGTCTTTCATTCAACCATCCAAGTGTCCCAAATTTCCCATGATTGTCAATTCCCATTAAAGCTGTCATGAGTTCGCCCATTATAGTAACATTCTCAAGCTGTTGCAATTTCTCATATCCCATCACCATTTTATGGTCAATTACTCCTGTTACTTTCAAGAGGTCAAACTCCAGCAAAACATATTCAATGGACAACAATTTAGGCATCCTGAATAGTATTTGCAAGATCTTAGCCTTGAGTTTAATGAGTTCAGATCGAAAATGAAACCCCTATACTTCCACTCCGTAGACCATACAAGGAACTATTTTAGGAGTGTAGAGTAATAAGATGGTTTTAATGGAGCAACCCCCTTGTTTTCTTATGAAATTGCTCAAGGTATAAGCAATTCTCATGCAGGTAGCCTTATTCGCTTTCCATTGCTGAGACCAACTCAGTTTATTATCAATGAATATACCAAGACATTTATAACATTCTACGCATTCAGCCTCTTTGTCATCAAGTATCCATTTTTGAGTGGTTGTCTTTTTACTCTTAGTTTTACCTAGAAACACTACTATCTTTTTTTTCAATATTTATGCGGAGACCATTGCTATTGGCATACTCTCCCAGGGGAACAAGAAGGCCTTATAGACCCTTGGGAGTGTAATCCAAAAGCAGGAGGTCATTCGCATATACTAACCAGCTGTATTTAAGTACGCCAAACTTTTCTGCTGGGCGAGCTTCAACTACTCTCAGCGCCTCACCCAAGTCGGCCAGATAAACATTAAACAGGGTAGCTGCAAGAATGCAACCCTGTTTAACATCACGCTCAGTAGGAAAGGGTTCAGCTATTTGGCCCTCACCATTGGTTCTCACTCAAACCTTAGTTTCAGTGTAAAGCAGGGGAATCATGTGTAACATGCAATGAGGAATATTCCACTTCACTAATTTGTTCCATAGTTTATTCCCCATGACCGTGTCAAAGGCAATGCTAAAATTGATGAATACCCCATACATAGGTTTGCGTCTTTCCCAAGCGTATTCAATGGTCGAGGTCAAACATATTAGGTTGTGGCTGGTGCTTGATTTTGCTCCAAAACCTGTTTGGTTTATTGGTAAAATGTGGGGGTCATTGATCCATTGGTTGAGCTCATTGAGAAGAACCCATGCAAACATTTTCGTTGGAATATCTAACATGGCTAGCATGCAAGTATTATTTGATGGAAGTTTCCAACAACCTTTTTATACACAGGAAGAATGGTACTCTCTTTCAAAAAGTCTGGTACCATACCACTAGATCCTATTTCATTAAATAGGGGATGAAGGGCATTGGCCCAGCTGCGGGGGGAGAGCTTGATAAGAACAGTGTATGTGCCATCAGGACCAATAGAACGTGATGTAGGTAATTTTGTTATCATCAATGAGATATTGTCAATGGATGACTTACAAACTAATCTAGCTTTATCTAATGTATGTTCTTCATCTCGAGATGAGTGGCCCCCAGAGTGTTCTTAATATGGCAACACCAACTCTCTTCTGTCACGCTGTTCATTGGCATGTTTTTATTGCCTGCTCCTTTCAGAGTGGTCCGAATCCCAGTGTTATTATTGGTCTTAGCATGATGGGCTAGCTGCATCCAAAGCTCATGTTTATTCTGTGTTGTGTGTCTACGTAGCCAGCTACGAAATAATATTTTGAAATTTTTTATAATTTTCACAATTTCATTTTGTGGTATATCATGTCTCTCATTTCTTGCTACTCTTGAAACGTCATTCCGTAGTGGTTTTTTTAGCTTTTTGGATGCTGTAAACATACTGTCCATACATAATTAGGGGTCTGTTCCATCGTTCACTCTGTTGTTTTTTTGTGTGGCGGTTCTAATCGATTTGGTTATTTTAATTTAATGGGTTCCAGCATATACAATTTTTACCGGGTTTAAGAAAGATAGATTAAGAAAGATATCACCATTCAATTGAGCTTCACTCATCGCATGCATCTAACAAAACACACAGTGGAAGGTGATCACTTTCTTCGCAGTGTATTATATCCATGTCATTCACTATATTCATTCCTGCTATGTTGACAAACACATAATCAATCGTTGAGGCACTTTTTCCACTAATTCTGGTATATTCTTTTACTGGGTCACCTTTGCAGTTACCATTGAGCATAGAGAAGTTGTAAAGATTAAACAGCTCAAGCCAAGTTTTACCTTGCCTATCAGTTTTCGAGGTAATTAGGGGTCCAGATTCACTTTGATTAAACCGACACGGTCATTCATTCTGGCACGAAAGTCACCTAGCACAATCACTGATTTGTTATTGTTAGTAGATTCGACAATTCTTTTCACTATTGCTGTAATATTTTTAGTTGCTGTATAATTTGATGGATCATAGACATTAATTAATAGAAACCTTCAGGCACTTGAATGTTACCACTAATTATTGCTGCTTGTATCATGGGTGTGGTTAACATTGATGTGAGATTCCAAGGATGGCAGACTGTAACAAGTAACCCATCACGTGGTCTACTCACTGAGCCTTTACTTGCCAATACCTGAAGTGTACTTCGACCATCGATCTCACAAAGTTCAATCATCCAAGTCTCTTGTAGTGCCACTAATTTAACCAAGGCGATGTTATCTATCATTTGCTAATAGGTGAGCAAATCCTCTTGTGTTCCAAGGACACCATAGACTAATGTTATCGCAATAATTCTGCAAAGTGAGCCTTAAAGACTGTGGGTAACCATTGCCAATTTCCCACTTTATCGTGTTCTTCATCAATTTGTGATGCGTTAGTCGCTGCATTTGGAAATTTGTTGGCTACAATGATAGTTATTTGAGGCCTCTTTAACTGGGGACCAGTATTCATTTAGGTACAGATGAAGTAGTTGCATTAGGAGTAGCCCTTACCTTTGCAACAATATCCCAGTTTAAATAATTCATCCTCATACTGTAGTATATAAGTCATAATAAGATGGGATTTTGGCAAAATGTTGGATGCTACATTGATTTTATCCTTTTATTGGTCGGCAATGTGTATATCTTCTGTTGTTATCACTCAGAGTGGTATTATTTCATGCAGGATTTGTAACATGGTTGTCCTGTTCAATGGGGGATGACTATCAATTCTGGCTACTGATTTTATTTGGAGTTCTTTTACTACAGCAGAGAAGTTATCTACACTAGAGTCTCTTGCACTTTCTTTTGTTGTAGCTATAATTTTACTTACTGGGCTATTTTGATTTTCGTTAGCTATTTTCTGTTTTCTGATGTCAATGTTCACTGTCTTGACAGGAGCACTGTCCGTTTCCGTGGGGCCATTGATAGTAAAGGTTGGTTGTTCATCTTTATTTTTTACATTGTCCTTTTGATATTGTACTACTTGTTGTATTCTTTGTGTTCCTACCGTTTCACCTTCTCATGAAGTAATATTCTGGAATTCACTTATAAGTTCATTTAGATATTTTCATATATCATTACGGGAAATTAGTTCTCTATTTTGATTGGATCCATTTGTGTCCCCTTCATTCTGATTTTCATTCACTGTATCTGGAGTTTGATATTGCTTTCCATCAAGTGGCCAATGGTCTGTGGCATTGATATCACTAGATTCAGTGCTCTCTGCCTCCTGTGTTATCATCAGTGCATTTTTTTTGTTGTTATCCATACATCCATTTGCTCTTTTCTTTTTGGTCTTTGGACGTGTACATTATTGCTTGGGCAATTACTTGATTTTTACTTTTCAGCTTTGATTTACCTTTTCTTTTTGATATCATAGGGAGTAGTTGTACTAAGTTTGTTTATATCAGTGGGCTGCACTACTCAGTGTTTGAGGCAGCATGTTTGTACCCTCTTCTGGAGCGATTAATACTTTTATGCAAAAATAATGATTGAACATCTCTTTTTTTCTGTTCTTTCACATTTCGTATTTAAACTAGACAGAAGATTTTCAACTATTTCAAACATAGCCGAAGATGATATACTCACCATACTAATGTTGGAATCATCAAGGTTTTCAGAAAGAATCTCATGTACCAAGGTCATTACCTGAGTTTGGAATGCTTCTTTGGATGACCCTGATGTCTCTGCTAGACCTTTTTCTTCTATTATTTTCTCCTCTATACTTTGAAGGTGGTTTTGTGTTGTAGGTACATTCAATACCAACATATTGGTTTCTGTATTATGTTCATCTTCAACTGAGTCGTCTGTTACTTTACATCTATCTTTTGGGCAAGGGGAACTAGTCAAGAGTGTATTCGACTTGGGAGATAGGGGTGGAGATATTGACCACACGGCAGGAGGCGCACTAATTTTGGCATGTGTATTGATTATGCTATCCAGAGAGTTTGCACTCCGTTGGATACTCGGGCCTCACTATCATTAATATTATTTGTTGGATTAAGTACGTTATCAATTAATTTAGTTGCTAAACATGGCAATAACTCATGAAGTTTACATGATATCTCTTGTGCTGCAGCCACTTTATCTATATGATTAATAGGGTTGCACACATTTGGCTCAGTAGTGACTTCTATTGTTTCAGGGTCCCATTCCTGCTAAAGATTCTCGATAAAGCAGCCTACACCCAAATTACACAATTCCTAGGAACAAACTACATCCTAGGCAAGAGGCAATCAGGCTTCTGCCCGGGCCATGGAACAGAATCAGCACTTTTGGACCCAAAAAACCAACTAGCATAAATCATGGATGAATGGAAACCAGCATTACTCCTCCTTCTTGATTTATCCGCAGCGTTCGACCTAGTGAACCGTAAGACTCTACGCGATCATCTCACCACGTCTGCTCAGTTCACCCCTGAGGCCACTACATCGATTATATCTTTTCTTGAAGGAAGAGCCATAAGGGTCTTCTCAGAAAAGGCCAGTGCAGCACCTACCACCATTCACTGCGGAGTTCCACAGGGCTCCTGCACCTCACCCACCTTTTACAACATATTTACTAAACCTCTCTTTGACAAACTGGACACCTTCGACATAGCATACACAAACTATGCCGATGACACTCAGGTCCTCCTCCCTCTCTCGGACTCTCATGAAAAGGATGCCATAACACTTCACAATACCTATGCCACCATCCAAGCCTGGATGGCAGCCAAGGGGCTTTGCCTAAATGGGGAGAAAACTGAAATCCTCGTAGTCGGCCCCAAGGAAACTCTCAAAAACCTCGATAAGCAATACAGCTCCTTCACCATTGACAACACAAAGATACCAGTCTCAACTTCTGTAAAAACACTGGGGGTGCATCTGAACTCAACTCTATCCATGTCTCGCCAAGTTAGCGCCATTGCCTCATCATACTCATGCACTACTAAGCTGATTAATGCAGTCACACCTTACCAATCCACTCAAAACGTTCTCTCAATAGCCAGAGCCACTATAGGGGCTAAACTAGACTATTGCAACATACTCTTTTCAGGAACCTCGGCAAAAAATATAAACAGACTACAAACCATTCAAAATAACGTGCTCAGAGCAACCCTCAACATACCGAAGAGGGAGCACATCTCCAATGCTAGACGCGCTGCACACTGGCTCCCAGCCAAATATCGCATTCTCTTTAAGACCTTTGCCATCACCCAAAAATGCCTTGCCCTCACAACGCCCTCTTAGCTCTCTGAGAAATTAGTCGAAGCCGGCTCCTCCAGGCCTATCAGATCACATTACTCCAACCTGCTGAACATCCCCTGCGTCAAACGGCCCAAAGCTGGCAGCGCCACCTTCCCATTCATAGCTCCAAGACAATGGAATGCCCTCCCTACTACCCTAAAGAATGAGACCTCACACCTTGCCTTCCGCAAAGCCTTTAAAACAAGGCTCTTCAACTAAACCACACATCACCCATAGGTGCTTCCTTTCGCTACTGCTGTATTCCCGAATGTAATATTGTTAACCGATTCACCTGTAACCCTCTGCACTGTAGTTTCACCCTATCCACTGTAACAGTATACTTTGTACCGCTATCTATTCTGTCTTATTAGGGTCTCTTTAACCCACGAACCTCAGACAGACGGTCATTCATTTGTAACCAAGCAAGCCTTCATGCAACAGTGCCACGATGCCCAAGGGCTGCTTTGTGCGCTTTATAAATGTAAATAAATAAAACATAGATAATTCTCATTCCCCATGGTAACACATCCTTTGTTTTGGGTAGTAGTTTGTCATTACTCCTATTTTTTTCTCATTTCCATACGTGTTTCCACCCTCACTCCCACTTTATTTTGTTTTGCCAATGAGTGACTTAAAGATGCAGCTTTGCTTTGACGAGCTAATGCGCTAACGCATGAGCTACTGGATTTCCCCTTAGAGAACATAGCTTTTTCATTATGAAATGGCTGTGAAATGTGTGATGGATGAAGATGGACATTGCAACTCGCAATGCAATTTGGGATAAACATATCTGCTTCTCTCTTACTGAGCTATTGTAATTAAAACAAAGACAATGCAAGACATTTCTTATAGCAAAAAACAAACATGTAATAATTTATTCCCAAAGGACAAATCAATTTATGAGCTTGAATATTTTCAAGCCATTTGGTGGTTTGATGCTGCAATTTTGCTGCTGATAGGCCAATGCTTGCAGCACTCGGCTACTCATCTCCCTTCAAAGTACATAGCTATTTAATGATGCCTGTCAAAGGAGTACTGGGTGAAGATGCATCTTGGGACTAGCAAAGCCATTTGGGGAAAACAGCTGCCTCTCTCTCAATGTATTTATAGCAGCAAAATGCATTTAAACTTAAAAATGTGAGCTATTATTTTCCAATGGACAGCTTAACCTACCAGCTTGAATGTCTTCGAACCAATGAAGTGCTTGAATTGGCAACTTTGCTTTAAGAAACCCATAACCTAACCCCTGAGCTACTGGACTGCTCTTTAAACAGCATAGCTGATTTCATTATCACATGTCTGTAAAAGGTGTAATGGATATATATGCATCTGCGAACTAGCGTTGTTAACTGTGATATGCATATATGCTGCTCTATATTTGAGTCATTTGTAATGAAAATAAAGAAAAACACTTTTTAAAACACTAACAAGCATTAAAGACACACTTTTTGACCTACTTTGTCCACAGTGTGCAGCTTGATCTAACTGGGAGTGTTTTCTATAGTATTGTGCTTCATTATCAGTTTGCCGTTTCGTTAACTATGGTACCGGTAAGCATGTCGTTACCATAGTTCCCGGACCGGCAAACTACGAGTTGTGCTCCTGGATGCCTTTCTGCTTGCCAGGTCGTACCTGGTGGGCAGAAAGGCACTCGCGAGCACAGCATGTCGGATGTAAACAGTGCCGGTGCATCCCACCTCCCCATTCCCATTCGGCCCTATGGGGCCGAATGGGAATGGGGAGCATCTTTTTTCTGGCGCCAACAAATCGGCAATTACCCGGATCGGCAGGACCTTAATGACCCGTTAATTGCCCATTCGAGGGCACCGGAAATGTTCGGATGTTTGGCAGCAGCCTGCCAGTTTTACCAGCAAGGCTAGCGCCAAACTTCTAATGAGGCCCAATGACAGATTTAAATCCTCCATCATGCTCTAACAACTGTGCTACTGGGCCGCCCTTTATAAAACATTGATTTTGTTATTGTGACATGTCTGTAAAAGGGTTAATGGATGACGATGCATCTGGGAACTAGCAATGTCAGTTGGCATAGCTGCTGCTCTATCTTTGAGTAATTTAAAATGACAATAAAGTTAACAAAGTGTTAACAGTAAAAACATTAAAGCTTGGACCTCTTTTCTATCTACAGACATTTCAACCTAGCAATTTGCGTTGTTTTTCTGGCCATTGAGAAGCATGAACAAGTAGCTTCCGATTAGTAGCCCATGTGTACACCGCTGAGCTACTGGCTTTACTGTGAGACCATTAGTAAGTATAGCTTTTTACATTATGGAATTTCTGTAAAAGGTGCAATGAATGATGAAGCATATGGTTACTAGCAATGACAGTTAGGATTCATATAGGCTCTACGCTATCTCTATGTCATGTGTAATGAAAATAGAGTATAAATCAGGGTATTTATAACAATAAAACATGCATTGCAAACAACGAGTTCACATACCTGCTCCCAATGACTAGTTCAACCTCCCAGCTGGAGCCTTTTATGACTAATTAGGCGGTGTGAAGCTTTAACACCGTTATTGGTAAACCCATTCCATAACCACTTTACTACTGGTTCTCCCTTGAGAGTCCTCAGCTTTTTTTCAGTATGACATGACTGTGAAATGCGTGATGGGCTTGATCCATGTTGGAACTCACAATGTCAGTTTGCATAAACGTATATAGTTGTCTCTCAGTGAATCATTTGTAATGACATTCAAACCAGGCCAAAGTATTTATGAAAGCTAAAACATTGCAATAGAAAATGTGACCGATTTTCATCGAATGGACAGCGCATCCTAGCAGTTTGTTTATTTTCGAGCACATTTTGGGCTTGCATTTGCACCCTTTGTATCAGTAAACCAATACACTAACCACTGAATTACTTAGTCTCTCTTGAGAAAGCATAGCTTTTTTTGATTAAGACATAACTGCCAAAGGTTTCATGGGTGAACACATACATGGACATTAGTAGTGTCATTGGGATAAACGTAGAAATTCTCCCATTGGAGAGTTCAGCCTACAAGTGTGCTTAGTTTCTTGCCAACAGGGGTGAATTGGCCCATAGGGAACTGTAGAGATTTCCCGGTAGAACTCTGCACCCTGGGCCTCTATTGTGTGTTAACCTATTTTATTTGCATAGTTTCTCATAGGAAAAGAATTGGGCTTGCTGAAAATGTGTAATATGGGACACCTTTCAAAATTATTTCCATAGCCACTTTTGGTTCCCAGTCCACTCCTGCTTGCCCATGAGGAACTTACACGACAACCTTACTCTTTAAAAAAAAACCTTCTCTTATCGCTGGGCTACTGGGTGCAAAACATCACATCCAAACAATTTGACATATGGTGTTCCAATGGCCAGATCACCTCACAGCTTGAATATTTACAAGCAAAATACGTGTTTGAACCGACAACCTTTCTACAGGTGAAACCATGCTCTAGCCACTTAGCTACTGGGTTGCTTTTCTGAAATGGTAGTATTTTTCATTATGACATGTCTCTCAAAAGAATAATGTATGGACATGTATAAGGTAACGAAAAATACAATTTGAGATATACACAGACGGTGCTCTATTTGAGTCATTTGTAAAGGAAATAAAGAGAAATAGTATTGTATTACAGTAAAAATGCATTAAAACAAAATGTTGATGTGTTTTCTTCCACTGGAGAGCTCAACTCACCACTTTTAGTTGTTCCTTTGTAATGCGGGACATGAACCTGCAGCTGTGTTCCAGATTAGTCAATGTTCTAACTACTTGGCTACTTTGAACACAGCTTTCTTTTCATTATGGCATCTCTATTAAAAGGGGAATGGATGAAGATGAATCGGGGAACTAGCAAAGCCATTTGTTTTGAAAAGAAAGATAAATCTGTATTTATAACAGCAAAATGCATTAAAAACAAGAAAACTATTTTCTCCCAAAGGGCAGATGAACTGCGATCATTAACATTTTTAATCCAATAAGCCACTCGAATCAGCATCATTGGGCTTAGTAATGCCATGCTCTAGCCACTGAGCTACTGGGTCTTGCATCAGACAACATAGCTATGTCTAACAGTGCAAGGACTAAAGATGCATTTGTGATCTAGGAATGCCATCTAGGATAAGCAAATCTGACTAATTTTTTAGTAATTGCCAGTGAAAATAAATATAAAACAGCATATTCATAACAAATAAAAGCATTAAAGACTAAACATTTTACCTAGTTGCTTCTAATGTATAGCTCAGCATGAGCAATTATGCGCTAATCCGGGGTTTGAAACTGCAACATTTCTGTTGATAAGCCCATGATCCAACAAGTAAGCTACTGACCCACCCTGTGAAGAGCAAAGCTGTTTTCATTATGACATGGCTGTCAAACCAGGTGGACCACATTTGAACATGATTGTGTTTCGATTGTATGGGCCTTGAAGAAGTTCAGGCCATACCTTTATTAACTACTTTCAGGATACCCCAGAATTGCTCAGGTGGTCCATTAGCCTTCAGGGTTTTGATTTCACTATTGAGCACAGGTCAGGTACTCAACATGGCTGATGGTCTCGCCAGAAAGTATGACTGACTCGATCAAGAGATTCATCCAGGAGTGGATTAGATCCTCCTGTCCATTAGTTTGGGGGAACAAGTGTTAGGGAGATTTATAATTTTCATGCTTCATCCCTTCTCCTTGTGAGACCCCCAGCACTTTGTACTGGACTTCTGGACATGTTTCTTTAAATTCTGAATGGGTGGATCGCTTTTCCACTCATTCATTCTTCTCTGCTCTAAGCTTAGGAACTCTGTTCTCTGTGTGCTACCTTTACTATGGAGTCTACTTTCCTCCATATCTTTTTTAAGGCACCTGTGTTTTACTTTTGCAGCATACAGATCCTTATGGGCAGTGTTGCTGGGAACCCTTTGGGTTTTCCTTTGAATTTCTTTCTTTATCCTTATTAACGACAGTTCTTAAGGATAGAGGAATACTTTGTATCCCTCCTAAAACGTTATACTATGAGAGATTGGCACACATCACCTTATGTGGAGTGCTAAGGGGATACTTGGCATCCCCCTTGTCTCTACTCCTGTGACCATTTAGTCACATAGACAATCCTTTAGTAACGGCTGGTGGCAATGGACATGATCTACCAACTATTGTGCTATTGTTTACCACAGACTGTATTCACAGTCTCGGTTGTGCACAATAGGGTCACCTACATTCTAACATGGTGACTCCTTTCTTTTTTCACAATTTCTAGTGTGGTTGTCCTTTGTTAGCCCTTCTTCAACCATTCTGCAAGGGGAAGGTCTGTGTGTGTGTTTTGCCTTTGACGAGAATCCTTGGTTGTCCCCACCTAGGCTTCAGTGTGTCTGGGCTGGCAGGAAGTGAGGGAGTAGTTATTCACTTCTCTGCCCTTTTTTGCCTGAGTGCATGAATAGAACCAGTGCCCTCTGGGGGTCTGGATGTCCTGATTGGACAGCCACCAGCCCCTTTCTGTGAACTGCTGAGCGAGATTGCAGAGGAGTCAGTCTTGAAACTGAATAAAAGATGAGGATCCTGAGGTGAAAGGCAAGTCAACAACTTGAAACTGAAGTAACCAAACAAGATAACCAGAGACGCCTCCACTCTCTTTGCATCATTCTGAAATGACCATTGCTGTCCTGAACCCAAATTCTATTTGAAAGAGAAGCTCCAAAGAGGACGACTCCTTCCCTTTGGATGGTAGGACATACCAGCCGTGACACAAACTACAATTTGAACAATCTCCTGAGGTGCTGTGCCGTTCCAGAGCTGCAGATCGAATATAACAGGAGACCTCTGACCCATTTGCAGTGCAACGTCTTTGAGAGGCCAAATCTGTGCAAGTCTTTGCTGAGCTACAGGTGAATCTCCAGAGACACAAACTGACTCATCCAAGTCCTCTCACCACAGTGCAGGACTTCAGAATTGAAGACTATCGACCGGGTGAAGACCATCCTTTGTTGGTGCTGCAGAAAAGGTGCCAAAACCTCAGACTGACCTGGGAAGATGAAGAAATCCGTACCAAGGGTCCTCTCTCGAGACTGCTGCTGAGAAATCCCATTGAGAGTCCTTCCATTTGTCACCAGACCGAGGAATCAGGAGACTGGGTCCATTGCTGCTGCACAGAGGAGAATCCAGCCACAAACATTTGTTCTAACCTAATGTAGCTTTGGGTGAAACGGTATTTCTTACCTTAAACCAAGAAGTTGCTCCAGAGTGTTGGAGTGCGTGAAAAGTTGTCCAGGGTGACCTCTGACCGAGGCTGCCAGCTTGTGTCCCTTTAGTGAGTCCTTTAACAGGGTCTTCATCATTGTGCTAACTCTTCTAGTGTCTTGTCCTGGAGACTGGAAGTATCCACAGAAACTTTTGATGTTCTGCTGCTTCGTAAGACTTTGGGCCCCCTCCGAACTGACTTTTGCATAGAGTTAGCGATCGTATTTTAAAATGTATTTATTTATTTATTGAATATTTTAAGGTGACTTTACAGCAAAAAGTGTTTCCAGACAAGACAAGGTGAAAAAGGGGCAGGGAACAGGGATATAAGCATCACATAACGGTCCTACTAGGCCTTGTGACATTTGTATTGCGCAAGTGCATTAAGGGGCAGGGAGGGTAGTGATGGCCAGGAAAGGGACATAGGTGCAGGGGCATAAATGAAGGGGGGGATGGTAAGGGCCCAGGGGCTAGGCAAGTGCAAGGGGGAGCCGAGGGGCAGGGGGGTGTAAATACAAAAGGATGACAGGGGTGGACCACAGTCGAAGTGTGAAGATGGGGGTGGACTGTCAACTAAGTGCAAGGAACAGGCGGTGGACCAGGCTCAGGACAGATGCCCAAACCAACAGTCAGGGAGGGTGCCTGGAAGGGGAGTGCTAGCTAGGGGTGTGCAAGTAGACTGGTACTCTGTGAGACTCATTAGTGACCAGGCCGCCAGTCGGAGCGGCAGGTGGGGGTGTTAGCAAAGGAGGGGGAAGGGAAGGAGGTAGAGAAGAGCAGGGTCTTGAGAAGTTTAAGGAACTTAAGAAGGTCCGACTAACATCTGAGAGGGGCAGGGAGGCCATTCCAGAGGGAGCAAAGGGCTCTAGCAGGGAGGAATTTACAGAGAGAGAGTTGGATGAAGCAGGGTCCACAGAAAGCCTTGTGGATGATGCAGAGGGTCTTGAATATGATCCTTGCAGCCACTGGGAGCCAGTGACGAGATTTCATTTTAAGGGCTGGAGAGATGATGTATCTGTGTTTGAGGCCAAGGATAAGACTTGCAGTCCTATATTGGATTAGTTGAAGGGGACAGAGAGAGGAAAGAGGCAGATTAAGGAAGAGGCTACTTGCAGTAGTCAAGCATAGCGAGTACCAAAGCTCTGGAGACGTTGAGTTTCTGGGGGACGGTAAGGAAGGTGAGAATGATTCTGAGGAGGTGAAGCTGAAAGTGGGCCTTCTTAGCAAGGTCCGTGATGTAGGAGAAAGAGGAGTCAACGATGACACCAAATGTGTTTGCCTCACAGGATGGTGAGAGAAGGGGGCCCAAGGAGGGTTGAAGTGGGCGAATGGGATAACACCCTCCCCCCAGTCTCATCCAGACCATGGCCTATGGGATCACAGCCCAAGCACCCCCCACGACAGGAGTTCAAACAATTCCCTTCCTTACCAGATGACAAAGTATCCTGCTTCAAAAGCATACACCTACGAGGCGCATGCCCACTAGCACACCCTTGTCAAGCCGACGCAGGTGCCATGGACCAGCTCGTTTAGACACCAACCATGAAAAACACCATTGTTAGGGATGCCATGACGACATAGCCAACAGACAAGAACACACGTGCCACCATGCACACTGGTCACTCACACACCAACCCACACGAAGAATATACTCAGTGCTTTGACATAGTGGACTGACATACCCACAGACATGCATTATTGTTATTTTTCACATAGGCCTTCTACAGCACCGCAGAAACGCAAGACGCCTGAAGAGCTTGTGTATATGCTTGCTGATGCTTTCTCGCTACCTATCCCTCTGAAGACGCCACCATATATACCTAATGCTGCGTATAATACTCTGTCACCCTGTGACCTCCATAATATGGATTATGTACTGCTTCCCACGAACTAGGTCCAAGTAGGCCGCAAGCAAGAGTCCCCAGGCAGGAGCCTTGCAAACGAAAATCCTCCCAGAATGAAAATGCAAGTGCTGACCATGCAGAACGAGCCCCCAACGAGAGCCCACAGCCAAGGCTGCGATGTTGCGCCAAGGTTTTATCTGCCGGTGCCAAGCCCTGAGAGGCAGAATACAAAATCTAATGCTCATAATTCTGCTCCAGCTATGGTCTCCCCACACGTGACCAAGCTGAACTGACAAGGTGCCAAGCTCACATCTGGGACACAATCTGCAACAACGAAGCAACAAGTTGGACACCTACAGCGATGGGAAAGACATGCACACCAGTCCGTAAGCAGACCTGTCCATTGTCCGCCACAAACACATAGTTGCACATTGTTGCTAATGTCAGGTACACCGCGAGCTGGGAATGGCGATGGTCCCAGGCTTGGGGGCTCACGGGAGAACCAATCAGAATACAAGGGGCTCATCACTGACACCATCACTCTTAGCCAATCACCAAGGGTCCCCTTGTAACAATTCCGATGTAGCAACTGTTAGGGACAGCCCAAGTGTACCACCCGACCTGTCCTTATCCACTAAAATTTCCTACCATAGGGTAACTATACTAACCCTACCACTCGGGGAACCAACCCGAAGTGGCGATAGGTTTTGTGATGATTTTTCCAGGTGACGCAAGTAGCGCGTCATACTGCTGTAAAAAGGGCCTGCGAGCCCCACTAACGACGAGAGCCTCTCCGGATGCATACGGTCTGAGCGTATCCCTGCCATTACTCTAATAAACAGCAGTTATTACCTTGCTCGTGGGTGTGTCTCATACTCCTTTTGGGACGTGGGAGGAGTTGGGGCCTCCCCAGCTACAGAGGTCCGCGGACGGCTTTGCTGGCCCCCGGGAAAATCAACCCGACAAGTTGGAGGCACTGCTGAGATCTGTTTGAGGTCTATTACCCTGAGAGCATCGTTCCAAGGCCTCTTGCAACGAGGCAAGCTGGCAGCATGGCCCCTTCTGCTGTTGCCCCCTTTGAGGACTACAGGACCATTGCAGAACTGCGAGAAGACCGGACAGTGCAATCCGGATTTTGGCCCTCGGGAGCCGACTTGAGAAGTATCCCGCCTGCGGTTGGCGAGTGTCCAGATGTGGTCCAGACGAGGGGAGGTGGCGAGTTGCTTTGGTGGGGTGCATGCGGTTGAGCGGCCCCGGCTCACAAGACCTTGGTGAGTGTGACACGCCCATCTAGCAATGTAATGTTGTGTGGGAGGGGGAAGGAATTGTGATAAGGGTGGTGGGAGGTGTTTACAGTGTGTTGCAGAAGATTTGATTAATAAGTGGTGATAGACGAGTGAGCGGTAGTAGGACATGCACGAGGGCTGTCTTCTACCACGTCACGAAGTGAATTTGGTGGAGCCAAAAGGTACCACGTGTGGTTGTTGGAAGGAACTGATTTGTCCAGATCGCAGGCACCTGTAGGGGAGGGTTGTGGCTTTCCTATGAATAGATGTGGATTCCTACTAATTGAGTGTTTAAGCGCATTAGCTAGATGAAGTTTCCCCGCAGGAGGTAACTAGTTTTGTTCCCAAGTGCGGAAGACGATTGGCTGGTTAAGCTCCCCGAGAGAGGGGGGCATATCACACGTGAGGCGATGCAGAGTGCGCAGTCCGATTGTAATAAGTAATTGATTGGTGCATCCTCCTCTCCTGGCGAGGTGGGACGACAGCTGTGGGGTTTACGGGGGACAAGAGGGTTAAAACATATTGCACGCTCTTTGATCTTATAAAGGTTTCTTACCGGTAATAGTTTACAGAAGTTGGTGACGTCACCCATAGGGCTTGTATTGGACACTGCAACCATCTCGTGTTGATCAAGGGGTGGCCGGGGGACAGGAAGTGAGAAAGGGCGGGACAGAAGGGGAGAGGAGGCCGTGCACGGAGAACGCGGGCAACTCTCAATAAGGCAGGGGCGAAAAGGGGAGAGGTGGCCGTGCACGGAGAACGCCGGTCACGCTTGGCAAGGAAGTTGAGATAGGGGAGGGAGAGGTTTTGAAAAAAATAAATAAATAAGGAAGGTGGGGCAGCTGTAAGTGCACGCCACACAGGGCACGCCACCGCAGGGGGCTTCGTGTGCCATGGCCACATGGGGCCATACTAGTGACATCAAGGGGAACAAATAATAAAAGAGAAGAAACTGCACACTTGCAATTGTATTACTTTTCAGCGGATAGTCGGAAGTCCCCAACTTACGGGGCCAGGTAAAGAAGGTCGATAGTGGAAAAAGAAAATTGTAAAATGGCCACATACTACGGGTCGGGGTCTGGAGTGAGAGGGAATGCTTTAACTACGCCCCTTCAGCACATTTGCACGTCTCTAGCACCTCATAAGGAGAAAATTATAAAATACAGCATTGACTGGACGCAAGGGACAGATAACAAAATACTAACACCATGGCCGCCTAACGGCAGCTTTGACTCATACACCCAACACTCGCTATTGACATACATACATAACACCTACAAAGGAAAGAAATTAGCCCACCATATAGAGATCTTTAACTTATGGAAGATGTTGCAGGGAGCCAGGCCAGGGGCAATGGGGATGTTTACCATGGAAGGGGCAACAGAGGAGAAAGGGAGCAAGGAAACAAAGGAGGGTAAAGAGGAGAAGGAGAAAGGAGGGGGCGTGGACACGGCGAGCAGCAATGCACTATGCACAGGAGAGGGAAAGAGGGAGAAAGAAGGATCGGTTACAGTATCAGAAGCAAAGGTGGAAAAGGAAGGGACAGACGAAATGCCTCTGTCAAAGGTAGTAAAGAAGGAAGAAGGACGGTTGTACCCAGTAACAGAATTAAGAGAAACTGCCAGCCAACAATTAACAGCCACTGAGGGGTACTGAAACCCCACGTACAGCCCTACACCATACGCCCCTACAGATAGCTACCAGAGGGGGGCGGAGGCAACGGACATGATAGCCTCAAGCACAACACAGACAGGGACAGGGGGAGAGAAGAGAACTGTGGGAAAAACGGCAAACATAGGACAAGATGAATGGATAGCAGCACAGGTGCTACTAAAGCTCAGAGGGAAACTAACTGGCACAGAAGAAGAGGATGCAGTGAGGAGAGTGAGCAAGGAAGAAATGGAAAACGCACAGACAGGGACAGAGGTGAGTAATGCAAGGGAAGGGCGACTGACACAGGTAGAGGAAGAAATGTTGGAGGAAAGGTTGGCTGAATTAAGAGAAGTACGAAGGGCTCTGATAAGACAGCTCGAGCAAGAAACATGAGGAAGGTAGAAGGAAAGAAAGGAGAATAGGGATGAACAGGCGAGGATGAAGGAGCGAGCAGAAGAAAGGAAGAAGGAGGAGGATCTGATAAGGGCAATAGCAGAGAGGGTGTCACGCGCGGAGCTACGGCAAATGAAAAAGAAGGAGGAAGAAAAGGACAGGGAAATGGAACTGTGGGAAAAGAAGATACTATCTGAAAGCGCCAGGAAGTATGAAGAAGGTAAAGTAATAGAAAGCATATTTAAAGGGAAGGGGGAAAATGTGGGAGAAAGGAAGAAGAAGAGAGGATATTAGCAAAGGTAAGTGCAGAGGTAATGGAAGAACTACACAGAAATAGAGCAGAAATAGGTGGTGAAATAATGGGAAAGAAGGAAGAGGAGAGAGGAGATAGGAGAGTGGAGTACGGAGTAAGGACATAAACTCGCCAGGACTCGGAGATGGCTACAACATCAACACAGGGGGCCGCTGTTAAAGGAACTGAGCACAAGGAAGCAGACTTAATAGATTTAAGGACGGTAACAGTGGGGGGAAAGTGCACAGAGTGGGGATTATCTTTTCCTGATGGATTTTGCAGCGAGGAAGAAGAATGTTCGGGAAAAAGTGGAAGAGAGGGCAGTAGAGAGAGTTTAGAGAAACTGTACATCACACGCACTAACTGCGAGTCATCATGGTCATGCGGAAGAAGGGAAGAAGAAGAAAACACAGGAGAAGCACAGATAGAGGCAACAAGGAGAACGCCAAAACCATTAACACCAACACCAGTACAAACACTATGCCCACTGACACCCACCCCTGCGCACACCCCATATGTCGGTAGACTTAGGACCCTCCCAGAACGCAGGCAGGAAGAACAGACAAGCACACCCACGATGAGATAAGAGGATAACAGGAGAGGGAGGAAGGATGAATGAGACGATAGAACAAACCATGTAATATTGATATCATTGCAGAATTACCTGACACTGAGGAAGAGGATGAATACACTGACATAAACTAACGGGTACTGGGGGAAATAAAGGGGTACAATTTGATGCCACTTCTGGAAAGGGGAGGGGCCAGACCACAATATGTCCCCTGGAAACATGCCGATAAAGAGAACATAAAATGAAGACTTCCATCACTAAGTGGAGGAGCTGGGCAGTGGATATATGAGATGGAAAAACACACTGTGGGGCAAAAGCTAGCGGTGGGGGATGTCAAGGGGCTCCTGATCTCAATACTGGGGGATGCTGCAGATGACATTTGGAAAAGGGCGGGCTTCCCAGGGGTCACAACAACAGACACGTCACATGATGGAGCACCATTTGCCAACTGCAGACATGCTCTGTGGCAGGCATTGAGGATCCAGTACCCAGAGACGTCAGACATAGGAGCAATAACGTCACACAAGATGCGTGAGAATGAAGATCCTGTTGATTACATCCAGGAGATTCAGGAGAAGTGGCGGCTGGAAACGCGGGAGCCATGGGACAAAACACTAGCAATTTTCTACCATATATTAATACAAGGGCTCCCAGAGCAAGTAAAAGGGCAGCTGAAGAAAATAGTGGAGATGGAAGTTAAGGCCTGGCCAGAAATACAACTAACTCTGCAATACAGTTCACCACTGCAGGATGTGGCAAGAAAAGATGAAACAAAAGGAGGAAGACAGGAAGGCAGAGGAGGCAAAATTGGTACAGAAGAAATTATCAAAATATGCAATGGAAGGAGCACTCATAACTACACCCGCCCCCACACAGGTTACAGCTGCACTAGATACAACACAACAAGAGGCGGCGCAACTACAGCAGCCAGCACAAATAATAACACAACAGATGCCCCCAACCCCACCATACACAGGAGGAGGATATATGCAGATGGGAAATGGGTACTTAAACAACTACAGGGGGAGGGGTGGCCTGATGAGAGGGAGGGGCTACAGCCCGCCCACACAACAACAAGGGGGTGGGTTCCGGGTCTACTACCCAAACGGACAGAAAGGATATCAAAACAACACGGGGGGTTTCCCATGGCAGGCCAGGGAACCACCAATATGCTGGATATGTGGGATGGTGGGACACAGGTCACGCACCTGCAGGATGAGACCCACCCAAGTAGCATGGGGAGAAAAGGTGCAACAAGGGCCTATGGGGGAACAACAAGTTTACCAACAACAACAAGGAACACAGCAATGCTACCACAACAACAAGCGCCACTGCAACAACCCCAGCCACAAACACCAGCCTATCTACAACAACAACAAATTCAGCAGGCACCACTACAGCCACAGATACAGGTCCAAACATACACACCACCACAGCAACAGGCGATAGCAACACAACAACTTCAAGTACAACTGGTACAGCAGCTCAGACAAATATAGGACAATGTGTTATCAACAACTGATGCACCCCTACAGCAGACACAGCCAGGGAAGGTGACAATATTGGGCCACAACACTTACACAGGAAGTGGTCAGTTACTATATCCACAATAGGACAGCCCACAGATGTCTTTGATGTGTCCCATACTATCGGTCACACCTAATAGTGCGGAGGAACCACACATACAGGTGGAGATAGTTGACAAAACATATTCCTTCCTAGTTGACACCGGGGCCACTAGGTCTTGCATAAGGGAGGGTAAGTTTAAATTGTCAGGAGAAGCTATGCACACTCAAGAATTTTCAGGGGCTCGAGGGTTGGCTCCCTTCACTGATAACATCTCCTTATCTATAGGAGATCACAACATGTCTCTTCTGCTTCTGTACTCGAAGAAGTCACAAGTAAAGATACTTGGAAGGGATATAATGAGCAGGATGAATATGACCATCTCCTTCATGGAGAAGGGCATAATTTGCTCTACACCAGGCATTAACATGCTCACAGCACAACAAATACTGCAGGCGCACTGTGGCCAAACAGTGGCCCGGGCTGAGCCAGTAGATGGAGACCTCTACCTATTCAGACCAGAGACACCAGCAAGTGAAAATGTGGGAAAATAATTTCAGTAAACATAGAGAGCATTATGGCTACTGCAGACTACATCATAGTACACACCCAAGATAGGGAGGGGAGGGCCTGGAGAGCTGTAATAGCACTGGCAGAGGGGTGCAGGCTTACACAGGTATCAAATGAGGAGCTCTTCTCAGACAACAATGGAGAGGGAGAGATGGTGTTTGGAATGAGCATTAACATCTGGGTGAAAGTAACATACAAGCAAGTGGCACAAAAAATGGCTATGGCACTAGAGGCACCTGGCCCTACGCAAGTGCCATATTACGAGGAAGACATGGAAGCTGTACCAACATCTCTGTGGACCACCAGTCCATATGACGTTCGCTGCATAAAAAGCATTTGAGGGGTACAAATAAAACTGAAACAAGGAGCAATATAACCAGGAGTGAAGCAATACCCACTATCAAAAGAGGCAGATGAGGGCATATATGAAACAATAAAAGCCCTAATAAACAATGGTATATTAGTACCATCAGCGTCCCCATGTAACACTGCTGTGTACCCTGTGTGAAGCAGAGGCATCATGGTTCACCGTAACTGACCTTAAAAATGCCTTATTTTGATACCTCTGCACCCCGACTCACAAGACCTGACAAGGTTCACATACCGCAACACAAAATGGAAACACACAAGACTGCCCCAAGGCTACTGTGAGTCACCATACATCTTTAACAGAGTGATACAAATGGATTTGAGAAACATTGAGATGGAGAGCACGGTGCTGCAATATGTGGATGACATAATAATATGCAGCACCACGGAGGAGAGGTGTAGGAAGGACTCAGTGAAGATGCTCACAGTGTTAGCTGAGAAGCGGTACAAGGTAGACAAGGAAAAGTTACAGTACTGGCAAGAACAGGTGATCTACATTGGTCAGCTCATTTCACAACATGGTAGGAACATTGCACCACAAAGGACACAGGCAATAACAAACACACCACAACCACAGACAGTGAGAGAAATACAGCAGTTTCTGGGCCTATGCAACTACTGCATGGCGTGGGTTTTTGACTACAGCTCATACATAGGACCCTTACTAGAGGCCCTCAAGGAAGCACAGAAAGGGGATAAAAAGTTGGGATGGACAAGAGAAATGAAAGAGGCATTTGACAAATTGAAACACGCTATCTCAACAGCACCAGTACTGGCCACCCCAAATTATGAGCACTAATTTTTCATTTTCTCACATTGTGACTCAGCAGTAATGAAGGCAGTACTGACACAAAAATCAAGCATGGGACACAAGCATGTAGCATTTTACAGCGGACACTTGGACCCTGTAATGTTAGGTCACTTCCCTTGTGAACAGAGCCTGGCCGCTGCAGTCTTTGAGGTGGAAAAATCATCATCAATAACAATGGGGTGACCTACCACACTATTTGTGGTACAAGCCCTCTTTGCAATACTGAACAAACCCAAATCAACATTGACCACACAGAGGGCATCAGGATACGAGATAATTCTTTCCAAACCAGAATTAACGATTGTAAGGTGCAGTAATGTAAACCCGGCAAGGTTCATAGCAGAGGTGGTAGAAGATGGTGACTACGCTCATGATTGCACACACGCCATTGAAATATACTCCAGCCCAAGAAAAGTTGAGAAAAATGCCCCCGAGGGGGGTGAGATAATGTAGATTGATGGGTCCTCAACAATTGACCAGAGTGATGGGGTACGAAGAACAGGAGCAGCAGTGGTTTGTTTGACAGAGGATTGGATGTATGTACCAGTAAAATGTGTTCAACTACCACAGCATTTCTCAGCGCAAGCAGCAGAACTAGTGGCATTCATTTTGGCACTAAAAGAGAGCAATGACAAGAGGGTAACAATATATTCAGACAGTACATACGTCACATCGACAGTGCACTCAGGGTTAGTAAAATGGCAAGAAAGGGGGTTCAGAAGAGCAGATGGAACCCCAGTACAACATGCCCTCCTACTTGCTGAACTGATTGAATTAATAAATAACTCTAAAGAAATAGCTTTGGTGAAATGTCAGGCACACACTAACAGGGATGACCCTATCTCAAAAGGTAATGAAACGGCAGATGCACATGCCAAATATGCCGCGTATTTTGGCGAAATATGGACCCTCACAGAAAAACAAAACGATAGTGGGAGGGTGGGGGCAAGACAAATGTTGATGAAGGAGGGGTACACACACATCCCTGAAACTCAAATTAAGAAATTACAGGCAGCAGCACCTTTGGCGGAGAGCTATGGGTCAAAAGAGGGTGCACAATGTCTCCCACAGATGCATTATGGCGTCAGAATAATACAGGCAAAGTAGTGATGCCCCTAGCTCTATTGAAAACAGCCCTGGCGCAACTACACCATCCCAGAAACACACAGGAAAGGAAGTGATTGCAGCATGAATAAAAGAGGCCTGGATCGGTCCCGAGCTAAATTCACACATCACAAACTTTATCAGCAATTGCGTCAACAGTTCACGGTCGGTCACACGCTGCAAGTGATAAAAGGTACTATACCCCGGCCAGAAGGACCGTTTCTGCACTTACACATTGACTACGTTGACATGATCAATGTATGTCAAGGATACAGATATATGATTGTGGAAGTGTGCCCATTTTCAAGGTGGATAGAGGCTGGACCCTGCTCTCATGCAGATGCCTTCAGAGCAGCCAAGTTCCTGGTAAGGGAGGTCTTCCCTTGGTGGGGGGTTTGCAAGGTGCTGCGGTCAGACAATGGCCCGCACTTCGCAAATGAAATGTTCGAACACATAACTACACTGCTTGGCATTAAACACAAATTTGCATGCGCATACCACCCACAGGCTAATGGTGTTTGTGAACGCCTGAACGGCCTCCCAAAGGAAAAAATTGCAAAAATTCAGCAGACAACTAAGAAAAGCTAGTTGTACTGCCTCCCCTTGGCCCTGTTTGAATTAAGGAATAAGCCAGGGTCAGATCACCACCTCACACCCCACGAGGTGGTGACTGGACGTCAGATGCGCCTTCCACTTACTCCACCATCAGACTATCATACCTATGCTAATGTTTTTGGTAACAAAATGTATGAATATGTGTCTTCCTTGATTACTAGTGTCGCCTTTATCTCTCAACAGCTTGAGCGGACGCAGGGTGGGTTGAAAATCACCCAACAAGAAGATATAAACGAGGAAAAGGAACAACCACTAAAATGAACTGTTAAGGAAGGAGACAGCGTTCTCCTCCGCAATTTTAATAGAAGGTGGAATAGCCCCAGATTTATGGGGCCCCACCAGGTGGAAGCAGTAGCTCCTAGAGCAATCAAGTTGACAGATAAGCACATCTGGAATCACCTGCATGACGTCAAGCCCTACAAAGATCAGACCCGCCCTTGCGTTGACAACAGGGCCACCGCAAAAGCAACAGAAGACAACACGGCAGCAACAGCAACAAAAAACAACTGCAATAAAGCCCCTTTCCCCTCCCAAATAACAGACACTACCAAGGACCCCAAATGGACAACTGCCCATAGCCCTCCCCATGGTCATGAGATCAAAGAGCAAACAAAACACTGCCCTGGCCAGCCCCGCCCATGCTACTACCCAAATAAAGGACATTGCCTAACAAATTGTCACATTGCACCACACTTGTTGACACGTGCATGTTCTCTTTTTCCTTTTGTTTTGCACATGCAGGCACCGCGCACAACTGTTTATGTATAAAGATTAGTGAAGAAACTAATGTTGTGTTTTTTGCCCAGGGGTAAATGCTACCCACAAACGATAACACCCCTGAAGCACTGTCACACCAATTTGTATACACTACAAAAAGACCAAAATATCTAAAAAAAAGAAGGATATGTGTGTATTACAACACGTTCATTTTGGCCATAGAACAATCATTCCCACATCTCCACGAACACTTACCAGCTCTGAGAGATAGGTCACTGAGATTAGCGTGGGAACAGCTTTTCGCCTGGGCATTAAATGACTACTTGATAGGTAGAGCTTGAATAAAAAATACTAACAACGTTAAAGCTTATTTTTAAAAATTTTCAGGTGGGCATCTATAAAGCAAAGAAAAATAAGCTGCAGCACCACAGCAAAGGTAAGCGGAACATGCCAGTGATATTAGCTATTGTAATAACATTAATAGGTGCGTTGTTTATCACTAGTCTGTTGGCTGCCTCTGTCTGGCAGACACACTATGCTTATCATGTTATGGCTGCACCTAAAACTTATTTACCCCATACCACAGCTGCAACAGGTACGGTGCCAGGTGGTACAAGCAACACAAGGGGTAATGGGAACAGGGTTAAGCGTAGTACCTCTATGGATAACAATGGGGTGGACACATACCTCACAGCATCCGCACACGTCTCAAATAACATGTGGTATCAGCACATGTCCAAAATTGGTAAGCAGACAACTAAGGACAACTGCTATGTGTGCTCGCTGATCCCATACGCCATGACCGCATCAAGGACATTTGTAGCTACTGAAGTGCCAGCAAGAACAGTAGAATGTCTGATATATCTGGCAATGTTCCAAACAAAAGGACGATTTCAAGGAAAAGTAGTAATTTTGCATTGGAAGACAAGGGACTCATACCCATATGAAAATAACTCCATTAAAAGACTTATTGTCATGAACTTCAGATCACGCCCCTTTTGGACCTCCTGGTTCTTGTCTCAACAGGGCTTACATTCCATACTACTTCCAATATGGCCGTCCAGAGCTGAAGCCCTTGCTCACTCCATGCGCTGAACGCGGCGTGATCCATTTATAGACCACGCCTTCTGCGGCTCCCCGCGTCTCAATGCTATTGCAGAGTAGCCTCAGACGTGTGTTCGTAGGTCGCGGTATTGTTTCCTTTGTCCCAGTGCTATTACCCACTCCTGACCCTTCCCCCTTCCTGATTCCAAGCATTACTAGCTTTTCCAAGACTCCCGGATTCCTGGACTCCGCGTTCCCGGAACTAAACCAACATGGAACCAGACAAGACTCGAGCAGCACTGTTCAAGACCAGGAGCGTTTGCAAGAAGGCAGCGATCGAAGACACCGGCAAGCACCGGACCCAGGTGAGAAGGGGGGAACTCCTTGACACTTATGATGTACAATAGTTACCGCCAACATACTCAAGGGTTCCGGTATGTGACGGATGGTCCTGAAAAAGGAGAAACAAAGAAAGTAACATTAAAATACCTACCGTGCGATTGGTATGCAAGCCAAATTGCTGGTAAACCAGGTTGCTGGAAAAGACCACTGATAGTAATATATGGGAAGATATATATGAATGAAGGATGGATAGAGGGAGTTGTGGGAAGCAATATGGTAACATTCGCAAATGAAAATGTGAACAGAATAAATGAAACGAACCACAAATGCTGGACAGAATGGGTAAAGAGCGTACCACTGTTAACATGGCTGGAGAAAGACGAAGACCCACTAACTATACTACCGCTAACTGTACCCACACTGTGCTATCAACACACCGGCGATGTTGATGTTAGAAGTAACAACAACTGTAAAAGTACAGTACTGATACCTGAGGGGGGTGCCGGCACAGCAGTTCTAATGGACCACTATTGGGCCTGCAGAGATAAGGCATACCACAGCTTACCACCATCTTGGAATGGAACATGCACTATGGTACACGTCAACGTATCATCTCTGGTTGTGCCTCAGAAACATGTCAACTTGAGCCACTTCTCTAAAATGGACAAAGGGAACAAAAGGAGGAAAAGATATGTGGTGACTGAAGAAGGTAAAGGAAATAACGACACAGACATGTTGTCAAGGGTGAAAAGACAAGGAGAACCACTGACGGGGAACTACCTTTGGGGAAGATCAGAAACAGCTCGCAGTGACATTCCTCCAGGACACAGACTGTTCAGTAGAGTGGCAATGTTCTTCTCATCAATAATACATCCAGGACTGCAGGCATATGCAAATGCAAAATGGCTTCAAATAACCCGATGGGAGCTAATGATGACAATAAATTCAACCGTCAATGGATTTAATACAATAAAAGAAGAATTGAGGGCAGTGCGAATGGTAGCACTCCAGAATAGATATGTGCTGGACCTCCTCACGGCAATGGAAGGAAGAGTTTGTGCAAAAATTGGAAAATCATGTTGCACATTCATCCCCGCTAACGACGCAGACAATGGAACACTTACTGAGGCAGTATCACAACTCGCCATGATGCACTCAAAAATGGTAGAAGAAGCCAAAAGAGTAAAGAAAGAAGGCAGCTGGTTTTCATTTTTATGGTCTTGGATGCCTTCATGGCTGTCAGATGGATTGAAAACAATAGTAGGATGTATAATAGTGGGAATGGCTGTATTGCTTGGAATAAGGTTATGGAAAGCAAGAACAGCACGAATGACGGACGAAATGATGGAAATGATTGGCATGCACGCCTTACTACCAGCTGATGATGACAAACACACAGACATTATTATAAAAGAATGAGAAAGGTTGTGCAAGCAAATACTAGAAAACCACTTGGACCCACCATCTGTGAAGGTAGAGAACCCGAGGAACCTGAAGAGCTATGTTGGAAAGTGGGTATACTGCAAACCCGGTGGTGGCTTCGTCTATATGAATTGGTCATTCGAAGATCATGGCCACCACTATGGACACCTGGCTGGAATAACGAAAATATGGAGGATACGCGGAGACAAGAAAATGGATAATTTTGTGGTCGACAAGTCGACCAGTGGGGGGACTGAAGTGGGAGAATGGGATAACACCCTCCCCCTAGTCTCATCCAGACCATGTCCTAGGGGATCACGGCCCAAGCACCCCCACGAGAGGAGTTCGAACAATTTCCTTCCTTACCAGATGACAAAGTATCCTGCATCAAAGGCATACACATACGAGGAGCATGCCCACTAACACGCCCTGGTCAAGCCGACACAGGCACCATGGTCCAGCTCGATTAGACACCAACCATGAAAATCACCATCGTTAGAGATGCCATGACGACATAGCCAACAGACAAGAACACACGTGCCACCATGCACACTGGTCACTCACACACCAACCCACACAAAGAATACACTCAGTGCTATGACGTAGTGGACTGACATACCCAAGGACATGCATCGTTGTTATTTTTCACATAGGCCTTCTACAGCACCACAGAAACGCAAGATGCCTGAAGAGCTCGTATATATGCTTGCAGATGCTTTCTCACTACCTATCCCTATGAAGACGCCACCATATATACCTAATACTACGTATAACACTCCACGACCTCCATAGTATGGATTATTGACCACCACCCACAAACTAGGCCCAAGTAGGCCGCAAGCAAGAGTCCCCAGGCAGGAGCCTCGCAAACGAAAATCCTCCCAGAACGAAAATGCAAGTGCTGACCATGCAGAACGAGCCCCCAACGAGAGCCCACAGCCAAGGCCGCAATGTTGCATCCCGCATGCCGCGCGCCCAGCGCCAAGGTTATACCTCCCGGTGACAAGCCCTCAGAGGCAGAATACAAAATCTAATGCTCATAATTCTACTCCAGCTATGGTCTCCTCACACTTGACCAAGCCGAACTGACAAGGTGCCAAGCCCACGAGACAGAGAATCGCCAGGGTCTCACGTCTGGGACACAATCTGCAACAATGAAGCAACAAGTTGGACACCTAAAGCGATGGGAAAGACATGCACACCAGCCCGTAAGCAGAGCTGTCCATTGTCCGCCACTAACTCATAGTTGCACATTGTTGCTAATGTCAGGTACACCGCGAGCTGGGAACAGCAATGGTCCCAGGCTTGGGGGCTCGCGGGAGAACCAATCAGAACACAAGGGGCTCATCACTGACGCCATCACTCTTAGCCAATCACCAAGGGTCCCCTTGTAACAATTCTGATGTAGCAACTGTTAGGGACAGCCCAAGTGTACCACCCGACCCGTCCTTATCCACCAACATTTCCTCCCATAGGGTAACTATACTAATCCTACCACTCGGGGAACCAACCCGAAGTGGCAATAGGTTTTGTGATGATTTTCCCAGGTGACGCAACTAGCGCGTCATACTGCTGTAAAAAGGGCCAGCGAGCCCCACTAACGACGAGAGCCTCTCCGGATGCATACGGTCTGAGCGTATCCCTGCCGTTACTCTAATAAACAGCAGTTATTACCTTGCTTCTTGGGTGTGTCTCAAACTCCTTTTGGTATGCGGGAGGAGTTGGGGCCTCCCCAGCCCCGGAGGTCTGCGGACGGCCTTGCCAGCCCCCGTGAAAATCACCCCGACAGAGTGGCCAGAGGATGTGGGGTTAGCAGGGAGCAGAGGTCCCAATGAGGAGGATGTCGTTCTTACTGGCATTAAGAGAGAGATCATTAGACATGCACCATCATTAGACATGCAGTCAGGAATCAGAGAGGAGGAGCAAAAGGAAGAGGGGGGACGCTTAAAGGAGAGCGGAGTGTCATCAGCATGACACTGGAAATAAGGGGAGAAGGAGGAGATCAAGTGGGCCAGAGGGGCAAGGCAGATATTGAAGAGGGACAGCAATAGGATAGAGCCCTGAGGGACACCACTGGTAGAGAGTAAGTTGGAGGAGTGGAAAGGGCCCAGTTGGACCTGGGAAGGTTGATTAGAAAGGAAGGATGTCAACCAATCCAGTCCCAGGCACATGAAACCAAGGGATTCTTGGGGCTACTTTATGAGGGTAGCATGATTGACTGCATCAGAGGCACAGAACAAATCCAGGAGGATGAGAGCAGAAGGAGATTTAGAATCAAGGTTTGCGAGCAGGTCATCATGGGTATTCAGGAGAGCAGTTTCCGTTCCCCTAGATGCTATGAAGCCCGACTGGTGGTCATGGAGACAGCCAACAGATTCAGTGTGGAGGTTCAATTGGGAAATGGCCAACTTCTCCAAGAGTTTGGCCAGAAAGGGGTAGTGGAAATAGGGCGGTAGGTAGCCGGGCAGGAGGGGTCAGCAGATGGCTTTTTTAGGAGAAGATGCACAAGGGAGTGCTTGAGGGATAGTGGCAAGGAGCTGATGGCAAAGTATTGGTTACAGAAGTCAGCCAACGCAAGAGTGAGTGATGAGATTTCGTCCTTGATAGCTCGGGAGGGGCAGCACCTTTTTGGGGCAGACTTTCATGGAACAGGCAGCTTTAGAGACGTCATCTGTTGCTATGGGCGAGAAGGAGGAGAGTGTGGGGCGGTACAGGAGGGCCAAGGGAGGCCTCAGAAATGGGAAATAGGCAGGGAGGGGGTAGAGGATGGAGAGGACAGAGCAGTGCAGAGGGCCTAGGATGGAAGCAGAGAGGTGGAAACTGCGGTATGATTGGTGAGTTCCTTACAGATTTTGGACAGTTCAGCTGAGATGTTAGTGGCTCGAGAGGTGCAAACTTGGATGTGGGCCCTCTTATTGGAGCGGATAGGCCGAGGGTATTGCCTTTGGAGCATGCGACAGGCAGGTTTGTCAGTGGATGTACTTGAAGTCTGACACTTCCGTTCAGCAACTCTGCACTTGCGTTTCAGAGAAGCTATGTCAGCATCGTACCAGATTTGCGCTTGGAGGCAGGCTTCGGGCGGATCCTCATGACAGGGGCAAGGGTGCAAAGGGCGTTGGAGATAGAGAGGTGAAGGTTAGCGAGCGCTAGATCAGTGGGAGAGTCAATAGCAGGGGTTGGAGGGGGAATAAAAGTAGTGGCAAAAGCTGCAAATGACACTCGCTTCATCAGTCAAAGGATGGAGGAGACCAATGTTCTCTCTATACTGTGCACATGTGTGCTTGCCCAGCTTCCTTCTGGGTGCCGCTCAGATGATTTTTAGCAGCGCACACGGACAATTCTCACCTATTAAAAAAGATTTAATAAGGCACAAGCCACAGTAATTACCTGAAATGTTCTTTCTCTTAAAATAAGCAAGTAGTCTTGATATTCTGCTCATTTGCGTTACACTACTATAACAGGGTGACCGTTAACACCTAAAATCCCTAACAGCAAAATTCACACACAAGAGGTTAAAAACTAAAATGAAAAACTGGCTCCAAGAACAGAAGAATCTAACCAGGATATGCCTGCACACATCAACCAAATAATGTTCCCTCGCCAAGCATGACTCAAACTTGACTCTACCACACTTTTACCTTATGACATCTGACCCAGAACACATTAAGATACTACCAGACAACCTTGACTCTTCCTCTCTTGGCTCTGCCTGCGAAAGGTTAGAAGACACATCTCTACATTCACTTGTTTTATGTTTATTGTAATATGAATAACGGACACACGCCTGAATTTCTGTTACTCATTGTGCCTTACCAGAAGCGTCACCCACACTATACAATCGAACAACTAGCTCAAATATCGGATAATGACTGTAAGTAAGCAGGCTACTTGAATGTGTAACATTATCCCATACTTCCTCTTCTTTGTACATATGTCACGCAAGTACTTTGAAGTGGCCCCCTTGTAAGTTAACGCATTATAAAACTCAAATATTAATTTGCCCTCTAAGGATTTTGAGAAGACAAATGTGATGCTCTGCGTCTCCTACTTTAGCATCACTAACATTACCCTATAAGTGGAGTGTCACAAAGCAATATCATTTACTTTCCCTACGATGGATAATGGGTATGGACTATGCCTGGGATCACTCGTCCATAGTATCACGGCACCAGATATTCAGACAGGAGAATGCTTTTCACACAATCTGTATCATTTTCAATTGTTCAGAGTTCCTTTGGTCATAGACCTATTTACATCATATGTTAAATCGCTGCTATACAAAAACAGTTTCACTGAGCACTGCATAATCCTACACAATGATATAAGGGTGGGGTATGCTGCAAACAATCTTGTATGCACTGCAAAATAATTATGTACATGCAGAGTCATGACATTCTTAAAATGCACATAATATGTTGAGGCATTAAATACAACTTGCTTACAAAGTATTGTGGGTCTGCAAATATCCCAGTGAGTGTTTACTGCTACAGTCCCTCACTTTTTACAGTGCTCTATCAACTAGTATTGGAGGATAGCACAGGGACCCGGGGAAGGGTATGGGTGGAAGAGAGGGGCATCACTCCTTGTGGGTGATGAACAAAGCAGCAAATTAAAGAAACCAAGTCATACGTTTCGGCAGTACACTGAAGGAAATGTGTTGCCGGTTTGCGGAAGGATAGGAAAGTCCAGCACCCACCTAGACAAAAGCACCTTCTTTTTCTTTCTATGCTCAGCTGCTGACGACTTTTCAATGTAACAATGTGTTCTGTGTGTATCGTCTCTAGCATCCCCCCAATCTTATTTAACTGATTACAAAGAATTACAGAAGAGGCATCCATAGTTACTGAAGAAGGCACTGAGTTATATGTTACTTTCTTCAGCAACAATCCATAATAAACCTCAGTAAGGCTCTTGTTTACTTTTGTCTAGGCTGTGGTGCGGAAAGGGGGGCAAAACTATAGACTTTATTATGTGCCCTGTTATTTCACTTCCTATGTCAGGGGTCTAATCAGATTCTGCCCCCTATTTGGAATCAAATGATTTTTCAGAGAGTAAAAAAGTTATTAGCTTTGCCAATAGGGATTCTTTCTGTTTATTAAAAGATGTTCTTCCCCTCCTCTTGAGATTAGGCATTAATATTAGAGTTCCTTCCTGTGCCAGTGCTTCACTGGTCACTAATTCGAAAAAATATCAGTGGAGCTTTGTGGGTTGAAACAACGATAAATATATATTCATTGTTTCTCGTTTTTGTTAGGCACATTTTCATTTTTTAGGGAGTAAAAAAAATATCTCTTAGCTGTTGGCTGGTGTTTTAACTACCCACAGGAGAACGTAATGTGGATAATAAGCAGAGGCAAAGGAATTTTTGAACATCATATTCTGAGGTGCAGTTATTATGATGTAATTATCATCCTTATACAAATTATTAGAAGCATGTTATCATGGCCCTTGAATTACTTCATTAAAGTGGCGCTTGAACTGCTATCAGCATGTTTTAGACACATTTCTCTTAATTGCCATTAATACCTCAGCAAATGTTTTCTGTCTGGATTTCTTGACAGCCACATCAGTTATGACAAGAGATAGTTGTGTTTTGGAGTACACATGAGTGATTCTCCACTGGCTTAAACGTTTACAAGGTACGGTGGCAGATGCTGAAGTCTTGCACTGGTTGATGAGTTTTCTGTCTAATCACACATGCCATATTTATTTTAGCCTATGTATTTGTAAAAAGTGTTGTAAGATTTGCAGTGGCTGGGAAGAGGAAATCCCTTTTCAAACTCTCTTCTGCAACGGTAATTCATTAAATACACATGCTCAAAAAGTGGCTTACCTCATTAGTCAGTTGTGCACATGGAAAATAATGTGTGCACAACAGCCTACCAGTTCCGTACATAGTGAAAAATAATTAGAGGGAACAATGGAGGAGACTAGCAGTGCGGGAAGACGCTTGGCCAGGGAGCCTGAGAGCTCCAGGTGAGAGGAGAAGAGTGAATGGTCAGACCAGGAGAAAGGTGTGGTGAGAGGGTTAGGGATAGATAGGGATGTTTGCAGAGATGAGAGCATCTAAGGTGCGACTGGTTGAGTAAGTTGGACTGGAGGGAAGAATGGCGAGGGAGATGAGATGTTGCGTAAGTATACAGTGGCTGCATTAATAATAATAATAATAATTTTGCATTTATATATAGTGCTAGGAACCCTCAGGCATCTGAGCGCTACTTATTATACCCACTGTGTGTGGTGCTCATTAGAAGCACCAAGATAAATGTTGAAGTCTCCAAGAAGGAGAAGTTTGCAGGTGAGGAGAGAAGAGGTGAGGTTGGCCGATTCAGAGAGGAAGAGGGAGAGCAGGCCAGGGGCCTGTAGATAGTGGCAAGAGTAAGGGAGAGGGTAGGAGAAACACCAGGCCTGCAAATTAGGGATTTGAAGGAGGAATAGGATTGGATGGGTTTAATGGTAGCAGCAACCCATTCAGGGAAAACAGGAGCCATTCCGCCTCTGCACCTGGTAGGCCTGGGCTTGAAGAGAATCTTGCAGTCCTCAGGAAGAAGAGTGCCAAGAGCAGTGACAGAGCTGGCATTGACCCATGTCTCAGTGAGGGCAAGAACGTCAAGGTCAAACTCTTCAAGAAGGAGAGAGATGTCAGATGAGTGTCTCCTTGCAGAACGTGCATTGGGAGTAGCTAAGTGACGCTGGTTGCCGCCTTTGAAGGATTTCTGAGGAAGGGTACAGGGATGTGGTACACCCTTCGGTGCTGGTGAGGGAGTCAGGGGAGTGACAGAGGGAGGAATGGCAGGAGAAGGAAGGACATTGATGAGGGACGGAAGACACTTATCGAGAAGGAGGAGATTTGGCTGAGAGCCCTGGGCTATGCCATTCTGATACATATTAAGGATACACATTGAGGATGGGAAGTATGCCAAGAGAACCTCCCATCTGGTTCCACCATTCATGGCAGAATAAGAGAAAGGGGAGAGGATACATACCATATGGGGAGTCCATAGGTAGGTCCAGACAGGGGGTGACAAAGAAGAGGTCAGTGATAGTCTGCCTGGAGGAAGCATTGGCGTAGTTATCTGCAAATGGCAGGCCTGAGTTGGAAGGCAGGAGTGCTTTCTTAAACTTTTTCCTTCCAGGCTTTGAGAGAGAGGTAGGATATGTGATAGAGTAACAGTTAGAGTAGATAGAGGAGACAGAGCAGGGAGGGTGGAACAGGCAGAGGGGCTGCACTGTGTACAAGGAACTCACCAGGCGTCCTAGCAGCAAGACATGGGAAGATGAAACAGATAAGGAGTAAGTCAGGTGTCCAAGAGGAATAGGGCCTAAATTACAGCGAGCAGTAGAAGCACAACATAATGAAATGAGATATGAATAACAGGTAAAAAGAGTCTGTTTTAAACACAGTCAGAGGATTCAAAACGCCCACATTTGGATTTCAAAATACAGGTGAAAAGGCCCAAGTCCTATAACACAGACACAGTATTCAAAATGCCCAAATTTGGATTTCAAAATACAGTTGAAAAGGCCTACGTTTTAAAACACAAGCAACGCTTAAATTTAACAAGAAAGTGCCCCTGGAACTTTAATCTCGGCTACTGTATAACTAACCAACCTTTTCCTTCCAAGAAGACTTTATCTTAGGTGGTTTCGTTAACTAAATTCAATTACCGTACATCTATGTCTTAACGCGAGTGCATGTGCGGCTGTACCAATAATACGTTAGAACGGTCATTAGTGTTAAACTCTGTAACAATTGTACCGCTAGCAACTACCAACTAAGTAGTGGCCTTTGAAAAGTATTTATAAGTATTCCTATGGGTGTTGGTTAGGTGATCTAAGTATTTTAATACATTCATTGTGTAAATATAATACATTTATATTTTAAAATATCTTATTGGTGTAAGTGTTTTTGTTTCACTACTGTGCTAACTGGGTTCAGTGTACTTACCTATAGCTGACATCTTCCTTCTATGATAAGCCTGACTGCTCTGTCACTCTACCAAGATTCCTTGAGTAGTACACGCTTATACTAAGATTTCGGGACCTGTATGCCATAGGGATAGTTTTATGAAGTCTCACCTCACGTGGACTTGTGGAAAACTCCCCTAGCACCTTTATTCTGAATGGAGAGTACACTCAACTAGTTTGCTAACTTCCTAGCCAAGGTTACATGCGTTAGGAACTCATAACCACTTAAGACAGCCTTCATAGTCCATGCAACATGAGCATTCTTATGAAGGGACAAACACGTTAAGAGGGCACATTATCCAGCTTAGCTTAGAACAAGGACATGATGTGTTTCCTATCTCTACCAGCTGGCTAACCACAAGAGGTCAGTTGGCAGCTTTAAGCATTGCACCGCTAATTGTTATCTGATACCCTCAAGAACAGGAATTTGCCAGTTGACACACAAGGTTTGCGATGGGCACTTTCCCAATGTACAATCCTGGGTCGCATAGGTTGAAGTGAGAAGCACTTGGTAACAGTTAAGAAGATTTCACCTTTTCATACAGAAAGCCTTCTAACTTAGCTTGCAGAAGAAAGTGATTCTGTAATGTCACAGATTTCTACCCCTGATAAAGAAAGTGACATTCCACTTATTTACTTATTCATTGATTATTTGTAATGCACACTATACATCAACAATTCAGTTTTGAGGTGCATCAAGACAAGGGGGAGGAAAAATGTAAAAAATAAAAACAAAATGTTCTTAAAAGGTCTTTAAACATTCAGAACGTGCAAGTGATATAACATAAGAGCAGGGTGAGGGGGAGAAGGGCAAGTGCAAGGGCAGAGGAAGGGAACAAAGAAAAACATTTTGACTAGATCATAAGACGATTTGGAATATGCAAACGCTGAAACATGAGAAAAGGGAGTGAGGAGTGGAAGGGAAGAGGTGAGAGGTACAATACATGTACAGTAAAGAAAACACTTAACAATTAGGTAGAATGCATTAGGAAAGCACAGAAATGCAATTATGTCAAGCGGATAAGTGACTCAAGACTGGGAAAACCTCACCTCCTGGAATGCTGGGAGAAATCAGGCAAGCAGACAAGCCGGTAAGTGACTGAAGACTGGAAAAGCGTTGCCTCATGAAATGAGGGGCTACAGCAGGCAAGCAGACAAGCAGGTAAAGGAAGTGAAGACTGGAGACACCTCGCTTCAGGCAGGATGGGATATAACCGGCATACCATGAGCAAAGAACAGGCATGCTCAACATTATGCAGGGTGAACATGGGCGAAGGCCACAGTAAATGGGATAGATTTGGAACAACAGACATTATGTATGAAGAAGGACAATAAGGGTAGGAGTACAGAATAGAGGCCCTGCCTCACAGAGCAAGGTGCAATTAGTGTCTTGGAAGAGAAAAACAGGCAGGATCCAGGGGCAGAAGAAACTGTAGTTGTCAGGATAACGAAAGTGTCATAAGCTGTAAAGGTTCAATAATCAGGATACTGAGTGTTCCAAGAGCAGTATCGCTGCAGCAGTGAACATGTGAGGGTGGGGAGCAGTGAATGTTAGCCAGTGGAACAGCAGTAGTAGTCAGGCAATGTATTGCAACGTAGGGAAGGGTTTCCAGCCTTCCTTACCTTACATAAAGCATTGTGCAGCAGTGAAGTGTCACAGCGGGAGGTGTGCCTGAGATAATGTGAATGATGCAGGATCATCAGGGGGACAGATGCAAAGAGTCGTGCTGAGATGCCGGAAGCCCCAGACAGGCTCAGACAGGCAGTGGGCCTTTAATGGGGCCCTTAGTTGGAGGACCCTGGCCCAGTCTGCTGGCCAGGAAGCCGGGAGTCCATTTCTCAGTCGATCCTCCAGTCGGAGGGGCAGTCAACAGCCATAGATGCAGGCTTGGATGTCAGAGTGCCACGGGCTGCATAATCAGGCAGGTCTCGGTGGTTGAAGACAACCAGTTTCAACCATCTTCAAAGGGAACCACTGCTCTGTCGAAATAATGAATCATACAGGCATCAGATTCCTCCTGCATGTGGGAAGCTGCAGGAGGGGCACTGATTCCAACACTCCTGATGAAGCTGGAGTTTAGTGAGCCCAGACAAGCTGTGGGCCTTAAATGGGGGCCTTAGTTGCAGGACACTGGCCCAACCTGCTGGCTGGGAAGTGGGAAGTCCGTTTCTATGTCGAACCTCCAATCGGAGGGGCAGTCAACAGCCATAGATGCAGGCTCGGATGTCAGTTCACTGCAGGCTGCACGTTGAGGCATGTGTCTGTGGTTGGAGACATGCAGTGGCAACCATTTCCAAAGGGAGCTACTGCTCCATCGAAATATTGAATAATAAAGGCTTCAGCCTCCTCCTGTATGCAGGAAGCTGCAGGAGGGGCTCAGATGCCTGTGAACCCGTAGGACCTTTAAGCGAGGTGATGATTTATTAGATGGATGGGGATGCAGAATTTACTCTTACACCAATAATAAGACTGACTCAGGAAGTTGGCAAAACATAGCTGTTTTAATATCAATTGTCTAAAACAGGGAGTACAACGGGCATCAACTGACATTTTACATGAAAAAATACACATTCATAGCAAAGAACACATCATCATTCATGTCATACTATGTGGCAATAATAATAAAAACCTAACTGAGATAGTGGTTGGTTTATGGAGAACATCTAGACTTTATATGGGGGATAATTATGATTGGGTCTCTATAGTCAGGTGGACAACTATGCCCCAGTCCTAGTGTAAGTCATCTTCATTGTCATCAAATATACAACATTTCATTGGCTCTCAAACTATAGGCCTCTTTGCTATGCGGCTGTCTATGATCGTTTGGCACTCTTGTACCCTTCTGGAATATTCCACTCGCTAGCAGCACGCAAGCTGGTAGCCCAGGTGCTGGAGGGTTGGACTTGACCATGCCTTTCACACCCAATTAGTCCATCATCCATCATCACTCCTGCTGTCTGCCATTCAATTTGTCTTTGAACTTAGCCTTGCAAAGTATCACTGCGCTTGAGAATAGAAGGGAGTGCAAGCGTGTTCTTATCTTCATTCTCGATGTAACTTGCCCAAAGTCTATTTCCATCTGCCCCATGTGACAGGAGGATGTGTTTTCGCTTCTTTTTCATATTGAATACTATTAAATGAATACAACTTGGCACTGATAGTGTTTTTTCTGCTCCACCTCAACAGAAGCTCACCTCGCTTCTCACGTTCACTGTACCTTCTCGAATAGATAACCAGTTTATTGGCTTCCTCAAACTTTGACACTGGGCCAGACAAGCCTTCTCGATCCTTCCTCCATCTTCAGCTGCCTTTCTCTGCTGCGCCACACTTTAAGTCCTTTTTGCTCATGGGGTCCTAGTTTGCTAAAATACGACGTGTAACATCCAGATTATATACACATATATATATTGGCGGCACTGCCTAAAGTCTATTCACTATGTATAGCCAGCCTTCATGATTACTTAGTCTACTTGCGTTGCAGCATCTGTAGTTATAAAGCGATTTGCATTTTCTTCAGTGCTCTTCGCACGTGCAATCTTCAGATTCTATGAGGTCTATATACTTTCTTTCATGGCATCTCGTCTTGGTGCGTCATCTCTGCTTCATGTGACGTCACCATCCTCTTGCGTTCATTGCTTCATACTTCTTCAAGAACCTCCTTTAAGAGACAGTCATCTCTCCACGGGTACATCATGTAGGGCTTTCTTAGCGGATACCTTGTCTTGAGGATTCTTCGTGGGATAGGTACCAGTACTGGTGTTGTGCATGTCGAAATTTCCGGCTTCCAACATATAGGAAAAATAGGTGCAGGATTTCTGGTAGAGGCATTTGGCTCCTCCTCAACACCGCACACCTGATGAAGCTGTTCAGTGAAGAAAGTGCATATGACAAATCCACACATGCAGGGCAGCCATTTTCCTGTTAATAAATACATGGCCCAGAAGAGGGCACACAGAGACAAGTGGCCAGCAGACGTGCCTGTGCTTTGAATTGAGAGGGGCTGGGGAGAAGAGAGAGACAGCCCTGAGAAAGGCATTAGAGTCTTAGGGATCAGAGATACACTTTCTTTCTAACCTTTTTAGCCCTGAGACGAATGGGGTAATAGGAAGGGAAAATCACTCCATAAAGCTGCGACTGACGAAATGCATCCTTTCAATCGGGGGTAACTGGGTAGACCATGTGCCTCTAGTGATTAGAAGTTGAAACAATTTACCACGCCAGATTTTATGCAGTGGTAAAACTGCATTTGAACTCCTGTCTGGAAGAAAAATGTGTATGACTGTTTATGCCTGATCTGCATGCTCTCCCCAGCCCTCTCTCTAGACAAGAACAACTGCTGGCAACAAAGCTGCTGAGGGAATCCCTCCTGGTGGAATCTGCTGAGGCCACTCCTAAAACCACCCTCAAAGCAGGAGACTGGGTCCTGGAAAGTTCCATGACAAAACTCCATGACAAAACTCTGTTTGGCCCTTCGTATAGACCAGCAGTGCAAGTAATCAGAATGAAAAGTTCCAGAACTGCTACAGATGGTTACAGCAATGTTTCCATGCAATCATCCTCTTCCAGTTGAGGAGCCTGAAGAAGAAGAGATAGAGATCCGACATGATGATGATTAGCGTTCAAGATTATTAAGAATATGCCCCACTTGACTACAACTCCACAATTCAGGGAAGTACTGCAGCTATGCCAATTTAGAAGCAGTTTCTATAACGATTAAAGAATATTTTGGGATTGACTTTCTGAAACAGTGATAGATTCATTGTGTAGTATACTTAATTCTGCTGTTGGTGAGCCTCACTGTATAGCTCATCTCACTGATTTATTTTAGCAAGGTTTCCACTCCACCTATAAGCAAAGAAGTTGTTGCTTAAGCCTTTGAGTTCTTTACACAAGCACACCCAACTAGCTTGATAACTTCCTAGCCAAGGCTACATGCATCAGGAACTCATAACCATTTAAGACAGCCTTCATAGCCCATACAACCTGTGCACTGTTAGGATGGGACGAACACTTTAAGGGCACATACAATGTGTGCTATTTCTTCTCAGTGCTATAGCCAAGCATGTGTGAGGCAGGGCCCCAACCCTTCAAAGTGTTTGCACATTCTCCAGCTTAGCTAAGGACAAGGAAATGGGGTGTGTCCTGTCTCAGACAGCCGGATAACCACACAAGGTCAGTTGGCAGCTTTTAGCATTGCACTGCTAATTGTTATCTGATACACTCAAGAACAGGAAGTCGCCAGTTAACACAAAGGGTTTGTGATGGGCACGTTCCAAATGTACAAACCAGGGTCCCATAGGCTGCAGTGAGAAGTGCTTGGAAAACGTAAAGGAGATTTCACATTTTGATACAGAAAGCATTCTTACATAGCTTGCAGAAGAACGTGATTCTGTAATTTTACCGATTTCTACCTCTAATAAAGTGACACGTCACTCATTTACTGTGCATATGAAAAATCCACACATGCAGTGCATCCATTTTACTGTTAATTAATATAGGGCCCAGCAGAGGGCACACAGAGATGAGAGGCCAGCAGACTTGCCTGCGCATTGAAGCAAGAGGTGCTGGGGGAGGGCGGAAGAGAAAAGACACAGACCCAGGTCCAAAGAAGCAGATGCCTGTTTATTCTGTTTCCTCTCAAAGACAGTAGTAACAAATGGATTCCCGGCTGCAATAAAGCATAATGAGAGGCGTCTAGTGCAGTGTATTTTAGGAGGAGATATGTGTTTTCAGTGCTTTTGAACTAAACACCATTTGTTCAATTTGTTTAATATTCAACTTGCTCATCACATATATGTCAATCTTTTTAATAGGTATGATGATATGTTATGTTATATCTGTTTTTGCACTTGCTTGTTTAATGCGAATGAGAACCCTCATAAGATAGGGGATCAAATAAAAATGCATTAAAATGATAACTCTTTTGTCAGGTGTATATTTAAGTGCAATGAGTCAGAATGTTATCTCCGAGTGAGTCAAGGACCTTTATACCCTTAGTGTATATGTTTAATTATGCTAATAACACCTTAGAGCCTAGGCCTGCCTGTCCTTAAGTGCTGGGACACAGGCAGGGGTGTTTTAGATATAAAAGAATGATGACCAGAGGTCAATTGTCACAGCCTCGCAAAAGGTGGTGATAAAGGGTTTGTGGTCACGCCTAAACCACAGGCAATCACAACAAAGAAGGGATTTGAACCTGTGTGCGCTTGTTCTTTATACACCCTTGTTTTAACCACCGAGCTACTAGGTATTCCTGTAAAGACCATAGCTTTTTTCATTGGGATATGACTGATTGTAATGGATGAAGATGCATATGAGAACTAGCAGTGCAATTTGGGACAAACACAATTGCTGCTCTATCTTTGAGTCGTTTGTTTGTTTGTTTGTTTGTTTATTTTGTTTGTATGGCGCTCCAAACCCAGAGGTAGAAGGGCGCTTAAGAATTTGGTTACATAGTTGAGAAGTATCTGTGTGTTGCATACTTCATACAGTTTTATAATATATACATATATATACAGAGGTCAATAAATAGAACATGTGTAGTACGTACAATATACAATTTTCAGAAAAGTACAGTGTCTAAGCCAGTAATCTCGCGAGTCTAGAGTTAGTGGTGGTGTTCTTTGTTTAGCAGCCAGCTGATGACCTGCTTCCTAAAGATCTGGAAGGATTCGACAGTTTTGATGTTAAGCGGTAGGGAGTTCCAGAGTTGGGGGGCAAGCACTGTGAAGCTTGCCCCTCCAGCTCTTTTTAGGTGGAACCTGGGCACTAGTAGGCAAAGAGTGTTGGAGGATCTGGTGAGTCTAGTGGCAGGTTTCAGGGTGAGTTTATTAGTTAGATAGGTTGGTGCTAGGTGGTTGAGGGCTTTGTACGTGAGGCAGATGATTTTTAGATCAATTTTTTGGCGTATGGAGAGCCATTTGCAGGCTTTCCTAGTGGCAGAGATCTGCTCTTGTCTTGGAATGTTGAGGGCTGCGCGCAAGGCGTTGTTTTGTATTACCTGCAGTTTATTGAGTATGGATTGATTAGCGCCAAGGAACAGGCTGTTGCAGTAATCCAGTTTGGATTGTATCAGGGCCCTGGCAAGGGTGAGGCAGCTGTTGGGTGATAGGAAGGGCCTGCTGGCCCTAATGAGCTTGCCGGTATAGGCAGCAGCTGAGGCGGTCATATTGGTATGTTTGCTAAGGTTGGTGTTGGAATCTAAACAGAAGCCAAGGGTTTTTACGCTTTTGGCTATGGGAATGGAGTGACCTTCGATGGTGATGTTATTATAGCTAGGGTCAAGTTTAGTTAGAGTGTTGGGGGAGCCGACGATTAGGAGCTCTGTCTTCTCATCATTCAGGCAGAGGCCATGGAAGGCCATCCATGCCTGAATGATGGAGAATATTTTGTTGAACCGGGCGGAGTCTTCTTGGTAATTACCAGAGATATTGAGGAGTATCTGGGTGTCATCTGCGTAGTTTGTGTAGGTGACACCCAGATGGTCCAGTTGGTCAAATAGAGGCTTTTTAAAAATGTTGTACAATGTGGGGGATACACAGGAACCTTGTGGGACCCCGCATGTGGTGGGGATGGGGTCTGCTGCATCTGTGGTGGAGAAGACTCGTATGGTTCTGTTTGCCTTGAAGGATTGTATCTATGTGATGGCAGGGGAGGAGAAGTGGGCTGCGGTGGCAAGGTGATTACAGAGGACCTCATGGCTGACCAGGTCAAAGGCCGCTGAGAGGTCTAGGAGGAGTAGGATTGCGGCATTGCCTTTGTCTTTTATTTCATCAATCTGGCTTTTGAGATCAACAAGGGCGGTTTCAGTTCCGTGTTGAGGTCTGAAGCCAGATTGACGTATTCCCAGCAGTTGGTTGGATTCTAGGTATTCCTGAATTTGGATGTAGGTGACTCTGTCCAGGATTTTCAGTAGGAAGGGGACTGTAGTGATGGGCCTGTAGTTTGTGGGTGTGGCCGGATCGAGGGATTGTTTTTTCAGGAGAGGGAGAACCCATGATTGTTTTAAGTTGCTGGGGATGGAGCTATTGGTGAAGGATAGGTTGATGAGTTTGGTGATGAAGGGGGAGAGCTCTCTGGCTGCATCTTTTATGATTTGAGCCGGGCAGCTGTCTCCTTTACAGTTAGAGGGTTTCAAGGAGGTGATGATTTTTTGAACTTCCGGGATGGTGACTTTTTTGAACGAGAAGCCTGCGTTAGTGTCGTTAGGTGTGGGTAGGCTAAGGTTGGTGACATTGTTGTTGAAGAGTTGTAGCCGTTTGTTTTCGATTTTAGTTTGGAGTCCCAAAATTTTATTGTTAAGGGCGTTCTGGATGTTGGTGCACCAGGATTTGTCTTTCAGGCAGGTTTCCGGGGGCAAAATAGGGTTTTCTAGTTCCTTCAAAATTTTGAATAATTCTTTAGTGGAGGATCCTGCCTGAGTGATCCTGGTGTTGTATGAATCTTTTTTGGTCCGGATTATCTCGCTTTTGTAAAGTGAGGATAGGTTAGTGAGGTTGGATTTGTTTTCCGCCGTGGGGTTAGACTTCCAGGTGTGGTGAGCCTTAGCTTTCTCTTTTCTAAGTAGTTTGAGCTCAGGGGTGTACCACGAGTTCAGATGAACTTTGGGTTTGGCTTTGCATATTTTCAAGGGGGCAACGGTGTCCATTGCTTTGGCCTTGGAATCATTGAAGGTGTCAATCAGCAGGTTTAAGTCAGCGTTAGCTGGGAGAGCATTGAGGGTAGGTAAGACCAATGGTAGTAGGGCTTCAGCAGTGATGTTGCGTTTGTTCCTGGTGGGGCATGCTGGTGCCATGGGGTGCTTATTGGGCAGTACCTGATTGGTGTTAACCTCAAGGGGGATCATGTGGTGATCGGTCCATGCCAGAGGTTGGGGGTCTTTGCAGGTTGTGTTGCAGTTGTGGGTTGCTACCCAATCAAGGGTTCTGCCTTTTTGGTGGGTAGGGAGTACAATGAGTTGAGTGAGACCATGATCGGTTAGGATATTGGCTAGGGATGCAGCAGGTGCATCGTTTGGGTCTTGGTAGCCGAGGTTGAAATCTCCAAGGATCATGATTTGTGCTGTTGGTTTGGAATTTTTGGTGATGAGGGATGTGATGTCTTCTTCGAAGGTCCCAGGGGGACCTGGGGGTCTATATATGAGGTGGATGGTTATCGTGGTTGTGGGGGAGGTTTGTAGTTTGGTTGTGAGTAACTCGCAGGATGTGCATGCGACTGTGTCGGTAGGTCTAAGGCCTAGGGCGGATCTGGAGATGATTGCTACGCCTCCACCTCTGGCGTTTGGTCTGTCCACTCTGAGGCTAGTGCATTTGTCTGGGATGGCTAGCGATAAATAGGGTCCGGACGCCTCATGAAGCCAAGTTTCTGTTAGGGCTAAGAAGTCAAGGTCATTGGAAAGGATGATGTCTGCAATTTCTGTGGGGTGGGCAGCCAGGGATCTGACGTTGAGTAGGGCACCCTTTTAGTGTGGGAGGAGTGGGCTTGCTTGGTGCAATGTGCTTTGTATTCGTTTTGGTGTAAGGTCTGGAGTTAGGTTTAGAATTTGTGGTGGGGAGCCTGGAGCCTAATCTGTCGTTGCGGGTTGTGATGTTGGGGATAAGGGAGAGGGGGGTTGGCTCGGGTGGCTCAAAGCGGGTGGGAGGTTTGGAGGTCATTTTGGTTTGGTTAGACTTAGCAATGGGACTGTGGTGGCTGTTGGTGGGTAGGCCATGGATGACGATGGATTTGGAGGTGAGAGGATGGTGGTGAGTGGAGGGGAAAGGGGGTGTGGAGGGTAGGAACGGAGTGGGGCAGGGGATGGGGTGGTGTCTGGGGCACCCTAGTTTGGCCAGGCCGTCCTGGTGGGCTATGTAGCTATTGTTGCTACAAGGTACATTGTCCTGTATTAAGCAGAAAGGGAACATGGTTAGAGCGAGCCAGAAGATCATGGTCTGTGGATAGCGGTGGAGTCTAGTGGTGCTGGTGGGGAGCAGGTTGGACTATGATAGATGGTGGCTAGTTAGAGTCGGGTAGAATCGGTAAGGTACAGCCTGTGCATTATAATCTCTAGATTGGATGCAGCTGGTTGTGAGGTTGGAGCATACAGCAGGGGCACCTAGATGTGGCAGTACCTGACATTGAGTAAAGTGCATACATCGGATGGTCCGCTAGCGACCATAGGGCACAACTCAGTTCTTGTGGTCTGTTAGCGACCATAGGGCACAACTCAGTTCTGGTGGTCTGTTAGCGACCATAGGGTATGACACAAATCTAGTGGTCTGTGTGTATCTGCATTGCTTCACAGTATGGTTTGAGAGAGTTGGGCAGCTGTGAGCGGTGTGTGCGGAGGACTAGTTCTGAGTACAATTGTTATATAATGGTTGGGCAGCTGCAGTGACTAAAGCAGTGACCGTAAGGCACAACACAGTCTAAATGTGGTCAGCTATTGACCATAAGGCACAACACAGTCTAAATGTGGTCAGCTATTGACCATAGAGCATAGCACAGACAGTGAGGTCAGTAAGTATTCATGAGCCAAGCAGGTATTGGGCTCTATAGATAGGCCAGCAAAAGGAAACAGTGTAGATGATTGAGAGATATATTGTGCGTCTTAGCAACCAAGGCCAGGTGGGCTGCAATCTCTAGCTAGAACGCCTAGAATCAGAGTCCCCTTGAGACGCTATAACCCTTAAGACTGGTTTACTTACATGGCCAGGTGGGTATATGGAGGTTTGAAAGCATTGGCACATTAGTTACGCCTTGTTGGCTGATAAGGTATTTAACAGAGTTCCAGGGTAGTTCTGCAGACGGGTGGCGAGTGTTCCGGGCCTTCACTTGCCAGAGTTAAGGGGCAGCATCTGTGGCCCAGGCCCACAGTGCTCCGAACAGGCGCAGGAACAGGCCTTTGTGTGGCCTTCGTGCTGGCCACCGGCGGTTCCGCCTACCGGCGGATGAATGCAGTTTTACACTGCATCAAACGAGGACCAGCCTCGCTTTCGTGCCGCGCGGCGCCCGGCATGCGGGAGTCAGGCACCTTAGAGGACAGGGTCAGGCAGGCCCTTCCATAGTGCCGGCGATGGTGCTGCAATGCACTCCATGTGCGTGGGGCAGCTTCGGGATGGGAGAGGGGGCTCCTGCCCTCTACCCTCGGCGAGGCTTTTTGTAATAAAAAAACAGATACAATCATAGTTTTTATATAAGAGGGAAAACCAAAATGTGACCTATTTCCTCCCAATTGACACCTCAATTTACCAGGTTGAGTATTGTCTAGCCAATGAGGGACTAATTCCTGCAGTCTGGTTCTTGACAAACTCAAACGTTAATCACTGGGCCTCATTACACGGAAGGCGGTGATCCAGGGTGCTATTAGCACCCTGGACCATGCCGGTAAATTACCGGCACCGCCTTGGCGGAAAGGGGATTTACCGCCCCATTCCAAGGTCGGTGGGGCAGTAAATCCCCCTTCCGCCATTGCCCTTCCCCATTCCCATTTCTGCCCCATAGGGCTCTATGGGAATGGGGAAGGCGCTAATTACGGCACCGCAATTTTGCGGTGCCGTAATTAGCTCCGAGGTCCCTTAGCGGGTTGGTTTTTAACGCCTGCAAAAAGCAGGCGTTAGAGCACCAACCCGCAAAGGGACCTCGTAGTACGGCGGTAAGGGTTAACGGTCACCATTGCCATTAACGGTGATCGTTAACCCTTACCGCCGTCCGTGTAATGAGGCCCACTGAGCTACAGCATCATCCTTTCAAGAACATAGATTTATTCATGATGCCCTGTCTGCCAAAGGTGTGATGACTGAAGATACATATTGGGCCTCACAATGCCAATTGGGATAAACAGTGCAGTCTATCTCTCACTGAGTCATTCATGATGAAAATAAAGATAAAACGATGTATTTGTAAGAGAAAAAATACAATAAAATCTAATCTCCCAATAGACAGCTTAACCTACCAGTGAGAGTATTTTCTAGATGTAAGCTATTTGTATGGAAAATAAAGATGAAAACATTGTTTTTAGGACAGTGAAAAGCATTAAAGACTAAAATGTTGCTTACATTCTTGACATGGTCAGCTTAACCTATTTCCTTGACATCGAGGAACTGAACATGCCCTCTTGTTATTGGTAAGCCAAAGTTCTAACCACAGAGCTACAATGGGCCTCATTACGACTGTGCCGGCCCGGTAACAACGGTGCTGGTAAGCGTACCACCATTGTTACCAGGCCGGCACAGTACGACTCTGCAGGCAGGTGTCGCCCCACCCGCCCGGGTCAGACCTGGCAGGCAGAACAGCACCTGCCCGCCGAGTATCACGGAAACACTGGCAACTTCATGGACGGTGCCGGTGCTTACATGGTCCCCATTCCCATTGAGTCCTATCGGACTCAATGGGAATGGGGATTAATAATTTACTGGCGCCTGACTTCCCGGAATGCCGGGGTTGTAATACCCAGGTGTTACAGGCAAGCCAGGCACCAGTAAATATTGCAAGTCCGGTGGCAACCCACCGGTAGCACTGGCAGGGTTACCGCTGGATTTGCAATGAGGCACAATATCTCCCTTAACAGACAATAGCTCATTTTATTATGACGTGGCTGTCAACAGCGTGATGGATGAAAATGCATATTGGAACACACAATGTTGGTTGTGATAAACATATCTGCTTCTCTCCTTCTGAATCATTTGAAATGTAAATTAACATAAAACTATCTATGAATAACAGCAAAAGCATTAAAAACACAAATGTGGCTTCTTGTCTCGCAATGGACAGCTCAATATATTTGCGAGCCATTAAGGGGTTATTGCATGCAACCTTGCTTGGAGTAAACCCATGCTCTAACCCTCGAGCTCCAGGTCTCCTTTTACAAAACATATCTCTTTACATTTTGACATGGCTGTTAAAGGTTTACTGCATGAAGATGTATTGAAACTAGCAATCCATTTGGGATAAACATATCTTCTGCTTTCTGAGTTATTTGGCATGCAAATAAAGATAAAACAGAGTTTTTATAACAGTAAAACGAATTACAAATGTAATGAATAGATGCATATGGGAATTAGCATCACCGGTTGAAGTAAACATATATTTTCCTCTCTGAGTCATGTTTAATGGAAATAAACACAACTCAAAGGGCCTCCTTACGGGTCTGGCGGTAACCCTGCCAGTGATACTGATGGGTTGATGCCGGACCCGTAAAGAATTACTGACGCCCGACATCCCGGTTAATCTGGGGTATTATAACCCCGGCGGCCACGAAGTCAGGCGCTGGTAATTCTGTTAATCCCCAGTGTTAGGAAAGATTTCTTAATTGTAGGTAATTTTCCTTCCATGTGGCAACCCCTAAACTTTTTGCTGTTGTTTTGCACCCTGATCTAGACTTTACCAGAGAAGCGCAGCCTTCCGCCGCACTCTTCTGGGCTTTCGCTCCATTCTTACAGGGAAACTGACATGCCCTTAAGACAGTCAGTACCGGGAAACGTTGTTTTCCGTAGTTCTTTTTCTCATGTTGCAGCTTTCGTGCAACATGACACAAGAGGGCACTGTAAGCTAAATTACTACTCTCTTGGCTCTCTAGTCACTCTACAGGCCCTAGACACTCTCTTTGGATTGTTAACGAACGGTGCAAGTGAATCATGGACGGGACTGGTGGCAGCAATCGTTTCTTTGTGTTTTGAGCTCCTTTTGGCTGTTTCAGCATGTTTCTCGCGCTTAGCTCAAAATGGTGCCTGGCTTCCAAAATGGCCAGACCACGAGGTTCTTTGTCCTGCCCGCTGACCGTCTTGCCCCCTTCACCTTCCTCAGGTCGAGCCGACCCAGGGCTTCCTTATTTGGGCATGTACTTTCCCGCGAAACACAGATGCTTTCACTGGCTTCTACAGGCCTGGTGTGAGCCTCCAGGATGTGGGCTGGGATGTCTGGTCCCAATACACATCCTGGGTGCCAGAGAGTCTACTGTGTCTTGAATGCCTGGGACCACCGTGGTCCGTGATAGGTCCACGTATGGTGTGAGTGTTTTGTGAGCAGATCTCCCATGGGTCCTCTCTGTTTTGGCACGAAGGGGACTCTGGATAAGAGGAGGCTGGAAACACCACTACCATGTCGATCTCCTGAGTTCTCACGAACGACGGATAAAGGAGCCAAGTATCCTGCAACTAAGAGGCTGAACCGAGGAATCGCTGGTGACCCGCTGAAGGACTGCTCCTCTGCACTGCTGTTGCCCTGTGAGACCATTCTGCCTCTGATCGAACGAGAAGGCCTGTACTGGCACTTCGACCCTTTGGAATAGTGGGAACAACTATTCTCGGCATCTTCATCATCTCCTGCACGTAAGCCTTTGGAAGCGTCCCTGGGCCATCCAGTGGACTAACCAGCCTACCCAGGAGCCTTGCTCTGTCACCGCCGTCAGGTTTTTGTTGTATCCCGAATCCTTGGCACTCTCACACGATTCGTACACTTGGCATTCCCAGGTCTGAAGTGAGAAGTGTGCATTGGGCTGAAATACACATGGCCGCTGCGTTGCCCTGCTGTGGTAACAATCTGTGCGGGTTCATTGCGTTTGGGACATCCTCAACTCTAACTTCTGCTGCCAGGGAATCTACACGACGCCGAGGCGTCCCCTGCTGGGATCTAAACCTCCCAGCACTGAAACTGACGCGGAGAAGCCTGGGTCTGCCTGCATCGGGGACCGGTGAGTAGCAAAGCTAGGAACCGGCGCCCTCATGCAGTAGCCTGTAGCTTTTCCTCGCTGTGTTAAACAGCACGCCTTTTTCGCACTCGCGCTCTGCTTCTGCCCACAAGTGGAGGCCGTGCTTGAGTAGCAGAGATCTGTTCGTCCTCCTTTGTTCACCGCTCTGAACTGCCTGATTTCCTTGAAGAGACTCCCCTTGGCTCGTTGGCACCAGCGTGTGCAGGTACTTTTGAGCACAAGGCTCCACTCTTCGTAGGGCTCGGACTTCCTTCTAGTTAGGTGTCCTCTGAAGGCGAACTGGGTCTAACGATTACTTGCACTGCCTGTTTCCCTGCCCATCTAGGTGGTCTGCATATTTCGTGCTTCTAACTCTTTAGACCCTTCGGTAATTGTATATATATTGTATCTGATTGTGATGTGTTGGTTTACTTGAGTTTTACTATGGTCAATGTTACAGAGGCCTTGTAATAAATGTGTCTATATTTTTAATATAACACCTGCTTGGAGTGAATTGTAAGCGTCATTGCTTTGTGTGCTCATTCCGGGCTTTCAGTCACCCTCATCCCTCTTGAGACCTAGTCTTGCCCGCCGCCATCGCTACCCTGATTGGTCTGGATTGTCCAGAGGTTACCCTGTTCCAAGAAACTAGGCTGGCCTTCTGAACCTCTGCCCCTCCAGGGCAGAGTTCAGAAATCCATCTTAACACCCATTCCCATGGAGTCCCATAGGACTCCATGGGTGTGCGGACCACGGAAGCACCAGCACCATTAATAACAGTGCCGGTGCCTCCGTTATGGCTTGCCTACCATGGCCGCTGTGTCCGGCAGGGTCTGCCCTGTCCGGCACAGCGGCTCCAGCAGGCAAAGCCGTAGTGTGCAGATCCGGAAATAATGGTGCTGGAAGGTTTACCGGCATGGTTGTTCCCGGACTGGCACACTTTTAATGAGGCCCAATGTGTTTTATAACAGTAAAAACCTTTATTAACTAAAACTGTGACATTTCCTCTGAACACACAGCTCACTATATCAGTTTAAGTATTTTCCAGCCATTGTGGATGCTTGAACTTGCAATTGTGCTCTTCATAATGCCATGCTCTAACCACGGTGCTCCCCAGTCTCCCTTTAGAAAACATACCTTTTTTCATTATGACATGGCTGTCAAATGTGTAATGCATGACGATGCATATTGAACTAGTAATACATTTGGGATAAGCATAGCTTCTGCTTTCTCTCTGATTAATTTGTAATACAAATAAAGGTACGATTACATTATTGTAACAGTAAAAAGCATAACAAATGTGTTGTTTAGACAGTCAATGGAAAGGGCAGTCTACCTGGCAGAGGATTTGCTAGCCAATGCTGCACCTGGAAACTGCAACGTTGCTGATGTTAAGGCCATGCTCTCATCAGTGAGCTACTGGGTGTTCCTTTAGTGAGCATAGCTTTTTTCTTTCTGAAATGTTTGTCAAAATGCCGTTTTGGATACACACATCTGCCTCTATTTATCTATGAGTCATTTGTATTAAAAAATAAAGAGAGCACTATGTATGTATAATACTAAATAAAATACCTATGTCCTCCCAGCAGACAGCTTAAACAAATGGTTTCCATATTTTTTTTAGCTAAGGTAATACTTGAACCATCAACCTTTCATTTGTTAAAGCGCTGATCTAACCCATGTGCTACAGTGCCCCCCTTTTGAAGAAGCATCTTCCATTATGATATGGCTGTCAAAGATGTAATGGATGAAGATTCACAATCGTGTTGTAATAAAATATATGTGCTCTGCTCTCATTGCATCATTTGTAATTAAAATAAAATGACATTTTTAGAATAGTAAAACGCATTGGCGAATAGACATAAGACTTGTTTCCCCCCGATGGATGTTATATCCGCCCTACGTCCCGCAGCGCGGTGACGTAGGGCAAGTTAATAAAAGCCCCGCCCCCTGAGTGGGAGGTAGTTCCGGGCGAAGCTAAGCCAGCGTGTGTGTGTGTTTCTTGTGAGCTCTCCTGCCTAGGCCGCACTCCACGCCATGCGGCCTCTTGGACCGGAGCCAGCCCCTCGTGCTGGGCCTCCGGCAACAGCACGACATAACAATGGCGACGAGGAAGTGAGCTAGCATCCACGCGCTCCAACGCGAGTTCGCACGTGGAGACCACACGGTCGCTCCGTGTAAATTTTTGGACACCCGGTGGGGGCCCCCACGACCACGTGACCCCCACCCCCCAAAAAAAAAAAAAAAAAAAAAAAAATTTCTTCTCTTTTCATTCCCCCTTCCACACCTCATCCTCAGGGGGTAAAAAAAAAAAAAAAGAAAAGTTTTTTTTCACGCATCGTCCCGGTCACCACCAGCACGTCGTCTCCTGCATCAATCCATCGGAGCACATGTGCCGGTAAGACGCTGCCTCACCACAGGGCACGCACGAACCCGAAGGGCAGACACTCGGCGACCGAGCGCACGCAACACCATGGCGACTGGGCTATCTACCCCTGGACATTCCACACCGTCCAGAATGGCGGCAAACCTGTCCATGGTGTCACCACCGCCTCGCACGCAGGGAAGCTCGTCGACGTTGATCCAACCATTCGACCCATTCACAGACCCATCGTCCAGTGGGCCCAGATGGCAGCTATGGCTACAGAAGTTCGAGATGGCCATGGAATATAAGGACGTCACGTCATCCAGAAAGATGAAGGCTCATCTACTCCTCAGTGTGGGCGACGAGGTGCTGCGCATCTTTAACTCCCTGGATGTGGACGACGGCCAAGATGCATACCAGAGTGCGAAGGACGCTCTAACAGCACATTTTCTCCCGCAACTAAATCCAGACTATGAAACCTTTATATTCTGCACGACTATCCAGGCCACCGACGAGACTCTCGACGACTACCACACGAGGCTGAGGAAGCTGGCCATGTCGTGTGAGTTTACGAACACTGAAAGGGAGATTAGGAGGCAAATCATAAATGGAATTCACTCGGAGAAGCTGAGGCGTCTCGTGCTCAGTGAAAAGGGCATCCCTCTACAACGCATCCTGGAACTGGGCCGACAGAGGGAGCTTGCCCACTCCAGGGCCGCCAACATGGAAGTGACCCTACAAAAACTCCAGCCGTCACTGTCCACAGCGATGGTTGCTCAAATCTCGGACAGACAATCAACGAGGAGCGAAAATGGCAGCGTTACACCTAGAACAGGTGGCAGCCTCGAGCTCCAGGACCAACCGAATGTGGATGGTGTGGTGGCCAAAGGCACGGAAGGCGAAACTGCCCGGCGCAAGGCACCACGTGCGGAGCATGTGGCCGGAAGGATCACTACGCGAAAGTGTGCAGATCCGTGAACGCGCCACTGCACCCCCACAAGGATCCCAGGAGAAAGGGTCATCGAAGAAAAAGAAACAAGCCAGCGCGAGGAGGGTAGCAGTAGTCAACTCCTCGACGGAAGAAGAAGGAGATGACCTCTCAGCCCTACGACAAACAGCAGGCACGGAGAATGAAGGAAAGGGCCGAAAGGTGTACTTAGTATCCACACTAAACCACGGGCCAGCACAGTCAAAAAGAACCGGCAGGCGACGAAAATGCATGGTCAACATACAAGGCCAGGACATACAAATGACCATTGACACGGGGGCCTCGGTAAACGTCATGCCAACCACCGTTTTCCGAACCCTCGCTCCACGACCCGAGCTAAAATCCACAGACACTCGACTATTTGCCTACGGCAGTCGGAAACCTCTACCTGTCATCGGGAGGTTCCGCACCACGCTTGAGCATGGCGAACAGAAGTTGTGGTCGAAACTCTATGTCGTCAAGGCGGGAATTGAAAGCCTGTTGAGCGGAGATGCGGCTGAAGACCTGGGCGTGGTCAAATTCATATGCCACGTTGACGACACATCCGAGGTCGAGAACTTCCTCAGGCAACACCCCATGCTACAGAGGGGGATAGGCTGCCTCAAAGGAAAGACCATCAAACTACACATTGATCAATCCGTGCAACCACGCGCAGTAAGACACCGAAGGACACCCTTCCACATGAGGGAACAAGTCGAGAAGGAGTTAAGGTCACTCGAAGCCGCTGATATTATTGAAGAAGTCACGGGACCAACACCGTGGGTTTCCCCAATGGTGGTCACCCGGAAACCCAAACAGCCAGGGAAAGTTCGGATCTGCATTGACATGCGCCTGCCCAATGCAGCCATAAAGAGAGAGCGACACATAACGCCGACAATCGATGAAATCATCACTGACCTCAGGGGATCGTGTGTGTTCTCGAAGGTAGACCTAAAGGCGGGGTACCACCAGTTGAAGCTACACAGAGAATCGCGCTATATCACCACGTTCTCAACCCACCTAGGCCTGAGGAGGTATAAGCGCCTGAGTTTCGGCATATCGTCGGCCGTGGAGGTCTTTCAACAAACCATCCAGGAGGTCATCAGAGGCATACCAAGGGTATTGAACGTGAGCGATGACATCCTGATACATGCACCGGACACAAAGGAACACATCGTGAGACTGAAGGCACTACTGGGCAGGCTGGAAAGCGCCGGACTCACTATCCATCGTGAGAAGTGCGAATTCCTAAAACCAGAAATAACTTTTTTTGGATACAGGTTCGACCGCACCGGCATATCGCCTGATCCCCAGAAAGTGGCGGACATACAAGCTGCCAGCCCCCCCACGACTCCCACCGAGGTGCGCAGTTTCCTGGGTATGGCCACTTACTGTGGCAGATTCATTCGGAACGTAGCAACCCTATCCGAACCACTGCGGGAGCTAACAAAGGCCAGCACCAAGTGGGACTGGGGACCCGAATGCCAGGAGGCATTTGAGAGCATAAAGGACTCCCTGTCAACGGATACCAAGATGGCCTATTACGACACGGACCTCCCGACAGAGCTATTTGTGGATGCCAGCCCAGTCGGACTCGGAGCAATCCTGATGCAGGTCACGAAGGAGGGTACAAAAAGGTCGATTGCTTATGCATCCAGGGCGCTCACAGCAACGGAACAAAGGTACTCCCACATAGAAAAGGAGGCAATTGCCATTCTATGGGGGTGTCGACACTTCCACATGTACCTATATGGGCGCAAGTTCACGGCGATCACCGACCACAAGCCCCTGCTACCAATCTTCATTGGGTCATCGGCACACCCACCAGCCAGAATCACCAAGAGGCTGCTACACCTCCAGCAATATGATTTCGAACTTGTCTACCAACCGGGCAGCGGCAACCCCGCTGACTTCCTGTCGAGGCACCCACGACCAGCCACCCAGCAGGAAGTGTTAGTCGCCGAAGAGACGGAGGAGCACATCTGTCAAGTGGTCCACACCATGAGGCCCAAAGCGATAAACATCGAGGACATTACAACAGAAACCCAGAATGACCCATGTTGCGATCTGGTAAAAGATGCCATTTTGTCAGGCAACTGGAAAGACTTCATGTCGCACACACGCAACAGAACCGAGGGGGCCAAGGCGTTCCTAGCAGGTATGTTCACGGTTCGACAAGACCTCTCAATCACTGAGGGAGGACTCCTGCTAAGGGGTGACCGCATCATCATACCCCCAAGGCTGCAAGACAGGATAGTTGCCCTAGCGCATGAAGGACACCAAGTGCTTACGAGAACAAAGGCACGGATCCGACACAGGGTATGGTTCCCTCAAATTGACGATCGTGTGGAGGACTTAGTAAACACATGTCTGCCCTGCCAAATAACGAGTGGACCCCCAGACCCAGAACCGATCCTATCGGCCGAGCGTGGCCGGGCACGATGGGAAACGATCAGCATTGACTTTTGCAAAATCAGAGAGGGTCTACATCTACTGGTGGCAATCGATGCTCACTCACGATATCCAGAGGTCGAGATACTGGAGTCCACCGCCGCGGAGGTGGTCATCCCGGTGATAGAAAAGATGTTTGCCACCCATGGTCTGCCCACGACCATTAAGAGCGACAATGGGCCCCCATTCACAGGGGAGGAATTCAGGTCATACCTACAGGAACTGGGCATCAAATACCACCATATTATGCCAAGGTGGCCGCAAGCTAATGGGGACGTCGAGCGATTCATGAGGACTATCAACAAGGTACTCCGAATATCAAAAGCCAACGCCAGCCCGTGGAGGATCGACCTATTCCGGTTCCTAAGGAACTATCGGGTCACCCCCCACAGCACCACGGGCATACCACCTGCTGACCTTATGTTCGGAACCGTCATCAACTCGTCGATTCCTCATCATCCAAGTAGAACCCCTGACGACGTCGACCATGCACGCGTGGAAACGAGGAGAACACGTGCCAATGCTCACATGAGCGCCAAGAGAAGAGCAAGGCCCTCAAACCACAGAGTGGGCGACCAAGTCATCATGTTGCGTAATCCCACGAAATCCAAGATGGACACCAGGTATGATGAACTGCCATGGACCGTCAGCAATCGGCGTGGGACCATGATAACTGTCACACGGGGAGGTCGGGAAGTAACAAGGAACGCGTCCTGGTTCAAGCCCGTGCCCCAGCACCTCTGGACGGATGGCGAAGAACATCACGACGACAACGAGCAACAAAGCAGCGACGTGCCGGCGCAAGACCCCGAGGAAGAATCTGCGGGGGATTGCAGCTGGCAATCACCGAGACTGCCCAGCAGTGAGTACACAGGCAGCGAAGGTGAGCAGACTTATGAACCGAGCGGGGACAGCCCCCAAGCGAAGCGGTACAGTCTGAGAAAGGCCACGAGGCCGCCTGCAAGGCTGAATGACTATGTATGCTAATTCCAGCAGCGATGACAGAAGTTTATAGTTGAGCCTGCTGTTCATGTTTATGTTTATGTTGATGTTGTTAGGTCATTTTGAAATAAAGGAGGAATGTTATATCCGCGCTACGTCCCGCAGCGCGGTGACGTAGGGCAAGTTAATAAAAGCCCCGCCCCCTGAGTGGGAGGTAGTTCCGGGCGAAGCTAAGCCAGCGTGTGTGTGTGTTTCTTGTGAGCTCTCCTGCCTAGGCCGCGCTCCACGCCATGCGGCCTCTTGGACCGGAGCCAGCCCCTCGTGCTGGGCCTCCGGCAACAGCACGACATAACAATGGACAGCTTATTTTACCTGTTTGCGTATAGTCTAGCCATAGCCGAGCCATTGGGAGTTTTGAACCTATAACCTTGCTATTGGTAAAATAGCATGCTCACGACTGAGCTACTGTGTCTCCCTTTACATGCAATAGCTTTTTGCAGTTTGACCTGCCTGTCACGAGTGTAATGTACAAATATATATATGGAAATGAGCAATGCCAATTTTGATAAAAATAACTACCATTGCCTTTTTGAGTTATTTGTAATAAAAATAAAAATAACCCAAAGTTTGTATAACAGTAAAAAATGAACAATTAACATATTTCCAGCATTGGTCAGCTTTAATGATCAGTTTGAGTGTTTTCTACCGAATGGGATTCTTGAACTCTCTTCTATTTATAAAAGAACCACTGAGATACTATGGGCCTCATTACGAGTATGGAGGTAGCCATGGTGCTATTAGCGTCTTGGCTGCCTCCATACCGGGCTCCAATACCGGGTTCCTTCAATGGGGAATTACTGGGTGATTTCAACATTGGAGGACCAGGTCATTCCTCCTTCAAGGAACCATTCCCCATTCCCATTGAGCCCCCATAGGGCTCAATGGGAATGGGGAGGGAGGTAATAACGGGCACATTACAAATGGGTCGTTATTAGCTCCCTCTTCCCCTCGCGGGACCCGGAAAGGACGTCTGGTTTTACCAGACGTCTGTTCCGGGTCCCGCAAATGGTACCTCGTAATAGGCGCTCCGTAATGAAGGGTGCCAGTCCCGTACCAGCACCCTTCATTATGGGAGCGCCAGTGTCGTAATGAGGCCCTATGTCCCACTTTAGCAAACACAACACTTTTAATTATGACACATCTGTAAAAGATGTAGTGGATAAAGAGACATCTGGGAACAAGCAATGCGGTTTGAGATAAACAGATCTGCTTCTCTGCCTGAGTCACTTGCAATGAAAATAAAGAAACAACAATGTATTTGTACCTTTACAAAGCATTAAGAACTTCACATTTGATCAATTTCCACCCAATGGATAGCTCAGCCTACCAGTTTTAATATGTTGGTACCAACATTCTATTGCTAAACTTATGTGTTAACTACTGAACTACTGGCTCTCCCTTTAGAAAACATAGCTTTTTTATGATAACATGTCTGCTAATGATGTAATGGATGAAGACGTATCTGGGAGCTAGCAATGCCAGTTGGGAAAGTCATATTTTTCTCTCTTTCTCTCTGAATCATTTGTAATGCAAATACAGCTAACACAATGTATTTATAACAGCAAAGCAACTAAACAACATCTCCTTCTCCTTATTATTATTAGTAGTGATGATAAAAAAATCACTATTATTATTAGCAATAATATTTGTAATAATAACATTAATAACATATTAGTATAATACTTGTAGCAGCAAACACTTTACTTAGAGTAATTGTATTAGAATCATTAGTATTTATTTAATGTTCCTCAGTGAAAGATGACGTTTTTCCTTTGAAAATATGCACCATTTTGAAAACTGTGCATTTATAGATTTGTTTCAATTATTGTATGTATGTATTACTTTGAATTGTTTATTTAATTATTTTATCATTTTTTATTCTTTTGGAATTACTTTTGTTCAAGTGCACCAAGTCTAAGATATTCAGTTGTTTTTCTATGACATGTTCGCCTCAGACCTTGTTATTGGCTTTCAACCTTATGGGTTTTCTTTGAAGTGTGTCGTTCTTTCATGTGACTTTCATAACACTGAATAATGAAATATGAAGTGCTGAACACATGATTGGTGCTCCTTGTGGAGTTTGACCAATTCAGGTTTACTTTTGGTGAAATTAGTTTAATCAAGGTGTATGAAATTACTTTTCTAAATGATATATCCTCCACTTTACTTAGGATTATTCTCTATTTTTCTGGGAAGTTAATTTAATATTAAACACATGTTGAGTATATTTTGAATATTTTATAAAGGTTAGGAATTTTCCATTTTCCTGCTAAAAATAAGTACATAATCTAAAATGAATGAGTTGTTCTGCTGACAAATACAGGTTTTCCAAATTTGCTTTAACATGAGAAAGAAGTAGTACATCTTTTTTTCTAAATGTTAACAACAGTTGGAATTATGCTTGCTTTTACAATCAAAATAAGACAATTCACCATATTTATGTTCCTTCTTAGTTTGCAGGAAAACAAAATTAAGTTACAAGCCACATCTTTACAAAATTATTTTGCAAAACATTAAAAAAGTAAATGAAATAAATACAAACATACCATCACAAGAAAATAACATTATTTTATTTTAATATAATAATTTTGCTAGAGTTTCATAAGAGCAATAACACCATTTCAGGAACTTGAAATGATCAAAATCTTATTAAAAAAGTTAATTGCTTGCATTTACATTAAAAGGGTACAGTTATGTATATTGGGGGTAGATGCACTTTTGCACATTTGGCTTGTTAGAAACACTGTCTCACAACTTTTAAGTACTTCATTGTCACCCAGCTCCCTCTGCAACATTCGGGTTTCAGTTTTGGAAATCCTCTGATGGCCACAATAGTTTCCTGAATTCATGAGTGCAGCCCTTGTTTCTAAACAATACTTTATCTCAAAGCATGATTTTATGAATTCCATCTCTCCACCTAGCCAACTTGGGAGAGTCCACTTGCCCCACTGGGCTACCATGTCTCATTTTGTGATGGTTACACCTGTCTGCAGTATGAGTATAGTGTATTACTTGGCCTCAATACATTCCTTACTACCCCGAAGAGTCATCTAGGAATCTGGATGTACTGTACAGCTGACTACCTAAGAGAGTTCCTGAAGGGCATTGTCCCAGAATTTCTTAATTTTCGTACACCCCTGTTCTTTATGGAAAAAGTTACCACTCTCTCTTTCAAATTGTCCACATTTAACAGCACTACACCCATCCCATCTTCATACGTTTATCTCTTGTGCATTATACCCTGGAAAGGTATGTTTATTGTATCTGATAAAACCTAGATTTTGTCATAATAACACTGGGATTGTTGCAATTCCAATCCAATCAGTATCTGTGAGTTTCCCTACATCTTCCACTCGGTCTCAGTTTTTCAAGTGGGATCAACATGAAAGCTGTCAGAGCATCAACGAGAGTGGATATTAGTACAGCTGAAATAGTGTTGTCCAGAATTTTAAATTCGATTAGGGTTATATATTTATTGATTTATTTACATTTATAAAGCACCCATATAGCCCTGGAGCATCGTGGCGCTGTTACAGTTGACTTGCTTAGGACAAATAGTACAGCGGTATGGTACAGTTAGGCATTGATACAATCAGGCATTGGTAGTAACAATTACCAAGGAGTGCGGGTGTACCAGATTGATACAGTAAAGGCATATCACACTGGTCTGATATTGGTAATGTTTAAGTAATTTCCCAGGTGCAAGGCCACGCCATGTATCAACTGGTGTTTCTTAATTTGGTCATCCTCTTGTTCCAGGAATGTTATTCACAACCTATTTTTGATGATTTGCCAAGTTTTAATATTTCTTTCTCCTCCAATTTTCTCAACCTTGATTACTTACTGACCTCTTTTAGCACTTTCCCTCTCCTTGATAGGATTAGTCATTAAAGCCCAGTCTATGTTTCCCATTTACAAGCCTCTCCTACTGCCTTGGCTGCTTGTGGGGTGTGCAAGGTAGCTATTCTCCCATTTACCATCTGTTTCCTCTGTCTTTTCCCTTCTCCTTCTAATTCTGGTTGTACCATTGTGTTTGTGCCACTTTTGAATTCCCAGGCATTTACTACCCCAAGGGGAGACATTCAGTAATAAACCAGCTCTTTTCCTTCCCCTATCCAACTCTCTTCTGCTACCCACACTCCATTAGTTGTACCCCCATGTGTGCATCCCCTATATGCTGTGATCTGTTGTTTCCAAACTAGGTTCACACTTTATAAATCCCTTACATACATGCACACGTATAATTACAGGTTTGGCAAGCCCAAGCTCACCTCCCTTAATGGGTTGTTTACTGGTGTAATGGTGACATTTGGTGTATGGACCTGGCAAGTCAATGGCCCTCACTACGAGGTTGGAGGTAACCATGCCGCATTTAGCGGCATGGTTGCCTCCTTACCGCATACCGGGCCCGGGTTCCTCAAATGAGGACTTACCGGGCCATGCCAACCTTGGCGGACCCGGTAATTCCTCATCCGAGGAACCCGGACCCGGTCCATCCCCATTCCCATTCAAGCCCCCATAGGGCTCAATGGGAATGGGGACGGAGCTAACAACGGGCCTGTTTATAACGGGCACGTTGTTAGCTCCCGGGTCTCCTCGCGGGACCCGGTAAGGATGCCTGGCTTTACCAGACGCCCATTGCGGGTCCCGCGAGGAGACCTCGTAATAAGGCGGAATGGGTTTACTGGCACCGGCACCATTACCGGTGCCGGTAAACCCATTCCGCCAACCTCGTAATGAGGGCCAATGTCTGTATTAACCCTTCAATTCTCTGCAAATCTTCATTGCTTAATATGGTAGGGAAATTTTAAGTATCACATAAAAGGATTGGGTAGGAAATGATCTTGTACATAGTCATGGTCCCAATTTTTGTCTTTGGCAGATTTTTCTTATTCCGTTAGATTGGAAGGAAAAGGGTAAATAATGGGCATTAGATTGGTCTCACAGAACATTTTAACATCTCTTCCCACCCACAATCCTAGGTTTCTAAGATGTTGATCCATTGGCAGTAAAGTGCTCCATAAGATGGCACCATCCCACTTTCACTGGGAAACGCATCCATTTCCTGCAGTTGAATATTAGCCAGGTATGCCTGTCAAGTTTTCTGATTATGCCCAAAACTGGAGGCCTTCAATATGTATGAATATCCCATACATAACAATAGATCATCCACAAAAAATGAAATGTACCCACCATTATCCAGAGCCAACCGTAGGCTTCTACTAGAACGTCCGTTGGTATCCACCAATCCAAAGGCTCCATCACACATCTAAAAAGGAGTAACAACAACTGGCCATCTTACCTGGTGTCACTGGTTAACTATGATCTATTTGTGGTCACACCATTCACCATGACGCTTGACAAGTTTTCTGGGAGTTCTCACACCCTACTCAAATAGTTTATTCTGAAGCCCATGCTCTCCATAAGCTTGGTCTTGAAGCTTCAAAACATTATGTGCATAATAGCCAACTGAGAAAAATGTAATTCTTGGCCTGGATCTTAAACACTACAGTCCTGAAGTCTGTGTTGATTGACATGCTTTATTTAGATGACATAAACATCCAAAACAGACATGCTCTGTCCTAAGTGAAGAGGGAGTGAACATTAATAAAAAATAACATATATGCTTTATTCACCAGTGTGTATGTGTATATTTTTGATCTTTTAAAAATGATTATGTAGAAGGAGTAAATAAGGTTTACATTACCTGTATTGGCAACACCACAAGGGCAACACAGATCATAATCACAACCAATAGCTTTGATGGCCAGATCTTTGGTGTGACATCTCCAAATCCCACTGTGGAAAACGTCACGATGCAGAAATATAAAGAGTCGAATAGTGTCAACTTATTACCAGCACGTTCCAGGTGTTGAATACCGCAAATGCTAGAACATAAAAAAAAAAACATATGATTAAGAGTTTGAACTATGAACGCTCCTGTGAATTTGTCAGTCCAAAAAAACCACACATTGTAAATAGTGTTACCCTTTATAGGATTAACACAATCAACACAAATATACGAGTTACATTAGTTTTAAAGAACACACATTTTTCCTCTTCAGATGATTGTCCATTTGAAGAAGAAACCGGTGTGATTTGAATCTCATTTATTGAGTGCTAGATGATCCATTCAAGCAGGTGGGGCAGTTCCCCAAAACCTTTCAGCTGTCACTATAGTGAGGTGATTTGCATGAGTGACAGTAGGCCTAACATAGACTCCCTCGCTCATGGTCATTCTCTCTTTTTATGTGGATGCGCAATGGGGATGGCTGTCTGAGCCAAACCCAGCACTCAGGCGCAATACAGGGTTGTCACTGGCTATTATATAGTTGGCTTCCCAATACTATGTCTGATTCCTGAGAACAGGCAGCATCAAGAAAAGTGCAGAAGATAGGAGAGGTTGAAACGAAGAGACATGTGGGCCTCATTACGAGGTCGGTGGTAACCCGCTGGTGCTACTGGCGGGTTGCCGCTGACCTCGTAATACTGTTTCCGCCGCCTGATATCCCGGTGCCACCGGGATATTGCAGGTGGCGACGGGCTGGGATGTCAGCCATTGGAAACGGTAAGTCCCCATTCCCGTGGAGTCCCATTGGACTCCACGGGAATGGGCACACAGAAGCACCGGCACCATTGCTAACGGTGCCGGTGCTCCCATGAAAACCATGCCTGCAGGGGCTAGTACTCCCGGCAGGTCAGACCTGCCGGGAGATCCGGACCCTACAGGCAATCTCGTAGCCTGTCGGTACGGAAAGGGTGCCGGTATGTTGCTACTGCCACTCTTATTTCTGGACCGCCAGACTTGGAATGAGGACTATAACGAAGCATCAAATGCTTTTTTGAAAAGGAACCTTTTTAATTGCTTTCTTATTCTCACCAGCTGCAAGGGTAAATGGTAAGTTATAACTCAGAGTTGCACCAGTAGCTTCAGGATCTTGCCACTGAGTGTCTTTGTTTACTGAAACAATGTAGAGTATCTTTGAGCTATCAAAGGCCAGCGACGAAGGAGGGGAAGGATTCCTAGAGAGACCGAGGTTGGCTCCGCCGTCGCCCTTTCTTGATGGGCTGGGCTCAGTCAAGGGGGCCAGCGGTGGTCGAGCGGGAGATCGCGATGAGAAGGGAGAGCAGGCGAGAGGAAATGAGGCGGATCCGGCACATGTGGTTCTAGGGCTGAGCGCGGAGCTCTTGGGGAGCGGAGCTTGCGGGCCCGCCACCGTGCAGGAGGAGGAGACATCCGACGAGGCTGCAACGAAAGAGCACAAGGACACGGACATGGGCGTGGAGCCTGCACGGGTGGTTTCAGGGCTGAGCGCGGAGCTCTTGGGGAACAGAGCTCGCGGGCCCGATACCGTGCGGGCTGAGGAGACGCCCTCTGGTGGCGCACTGAAGGAGTGTAAAGATACGAACAAACTCAACGCAAAGGGCCATACACAAAAGATTATAAAGGACTCAATAGAGCTCACAGACAACAAAGCGACAAAGACAAACAAGAGGCTTGTTCTAAATGATATACAAATATGCAAAAGTGAGGTCCATCCAGTGACAGTGCGATCCGACTTACCCAGCCCGGAATGGAATCAATCAGAGTGTAGAGACACTAGCTGTCAAAACATCACTCTATCATACTCGGAGGAACATGAAATGGGAGATATGGAAGAATTAAATATCCTGAGGGAACACAACTGGGCTAAAACATATACCTACTCGCATTCAGAAACTCAAGAAGAGGAGCCTCACAAAACAGAAATAAAACACCTATTTGAGGACAACAGGAAAGAAAATGAAGTACAAACATTTCCTGACAATAAAGAAAACGAATTTCCAATGGATCAACAAACAAAAAGACAAGGAGCCAATAAATACAATCCAACTAATTCATCGACTCTGAATAACAGACTACCACCAAAACTACAAATGAAAAAAACGGGAAAATCAACACTCCCGTATAACAACCCGATCGGAATATTCTTTGAAAAATGAGGGAAGCCTCCTATAGTAAATCGTTTTGAACTTTCCGATTTAGAAATTCTGGCAGGAATTCCACCATCCCCTCAAAGAAACAAAATATTCTCACCAAAGCTAGAAAAGTCATCAGAGGGGGGAGTTTTACAATCACATATACGTTGCCATCCAAGCCAACTCCCCTCACGTCAAAACCCAGAAACAATTAAAATTGGTACAGATAGTGGAACTAAAGAGAACAGACCGCAGGTTTTTGAGGAAGATAAGAAAAAATCAACATTGCAAACAGTAATATCAGAAAAGGACAAAGAAAATAAACAAGAAGGCAAACCAAACTCTGACCAGAGGGGAGAAAACAACAAGGACAAAAATAAAGATAACAAATAACGAAAATGAAAATCCGGTGCCTACACAACCAGCTAATTCAGGGGAAAATAACATCGAGATTGTACTCAATGAAAATAAAATCGAAAAAGAGGAAAAAAAAAAAAGCAGACAGCTCTACGAAGCCAAAACCAAACCAGCTGTGGTACCAAGAAGAAATAAAACTGGCAGAGGCAATATTGAATTACAAAAAAATGCTAAAACACAGAGAGAATACCCCAGGCTGGAACCACCCGCCGCTACACAAAAAGCTAGATGTCTCGGTAGATGCCCTACGATCCCTGTTTCCCACGCCACACATAGCGAAATTGGAAAGTGAAACCCCATTGAAAAAAGAAAAAACTCACCCGTCAATAAGGTGGACATTTTACCTGTTATGTCAGCTGTGACCATCGCACTGGCACCTTTCGGGAAATTATACGAAACAATAAATGAGACATTAAAAGACCATACTTCATTATTAGCAGCTTGCAATATGAAGCTAACTCACTTGGAAGGATACATAACAGCCTAAGCGGCATGGAAGGCATCCACAAAGGAGCAAGGCACCATGACGGACAAAATGGAGGTGTTCCAGTTTTTTTTAAAAAAAGCAGTATCCTCTAGTTCTCAAACCGACCAGATTGAGAATAAGAAAAATGGGTACGAAGATGAACAAACAGAAACCACAGCAAAAATAAACTGGAGACCGACAAAAACCAAAGAGAAAAAAGAAACAAACCTAAAGAAAATCGAAAAAGACTTAAAAGAGGAATACAAAGAAAACCAGTCGATGAGGGACCCAAATGAGAATGACCATCAATCTCAAAGAAAGAAGACCACAAAAAATAGCGCATGCCGAAAAGAAATACTAAGTGCAAAAGGACCAACTGTAGAGGATAAACAATGCATAGAAAAAAATGTAAACTTATGCATGTCCAAGTGGATAGCTGAGACTGACCAAAAAACTAAAATTGTAGAAAGTGAGCTAAAAGAAATAAACACGAAATCAACACATAAACACGTGGAGGAGAGTTTGCTTGATTTGGCAGACCTAAGTACATATTCGATCGAAAACTCATAGTCGGAAATACCCCGCCCAAGTGGAAAGAAAAGAAAGGTGTCCTTTGTGGAAGATACTTCCCCAAGAACAGATCCAAGAGTTACAAATAAGCCGACACAATCAAAGGCATCTGGAAAAGAGAAATATAAAACAGACGACCTAAGATATAGAAGAAGTCGGATAACTCCAGAAAGGAAAACGTTGTTCCAATTGGCTAACACAAAGATAAACAAAACCAAATACGAAAGTGATAAGGATCGCCCTACACAGACTAAAAAGGAAAAACATGATTGCGAAAGGGCTGATAACACACCGAATAGTGGAACCCGTCATAAACAATACTCTCAACACAATCAAAATGCAAGACAAAATAAATCAGAAACATCCTCACATAGAAAAAGTGCAGAAACACCAGAAAACCGATTCAAAAGAAGAGAAAAAACTAGCTCAAGTGACAGACACTCAGAAAGAAAAACCAGAATAAACAGAAGACCATTGGACTACTCCATACAGTTAAACCCCACTCGGACATCAACAATTTTTACTCACAAAAGTAACTCATCACGTACCTTGAAATTAGAAAAAAGTGACAAAAATGGGGAAAAGATCTTACTAAATAGAAAAGCAACTATGAGGCTACTACAAAAAGTGCACATAGGAGATCAAATTAAAAGTGTGGATTTAAACATAGTGGAGTTCGCACACAAAGCCCGGACAGACAGCATCTTCCTGCATATTACATCTTATACAGTGAAAAAACTCCTGTTGTCTGTGGCAGGAGACCTAGTCAAAAGAGGGTATACCTTAAGAGAAACTACAGCAGAAGAAAGAGGGCATAGAAGAGACAATCTGCACAATGCAAGAGTAAAACACAGATATGAGACAAATGAAAAAGAAACAAGAAAAACCTCACAGATAACACCTATAACTGAAAGACGATCTAGAACAAAGAGAAAATTCAATCTAACATTGGAAAAAGATGAGCGAAAAGAATCAGAGGATCGTCGTAAATCACTAGAAACATTAGATCAAAGCGGTTCAAAGAAGAAAAATGACAAGAAAAGAGCAAAGACCAGAGAAAACTCTCTTTCCCAAGATAGCTGGACAAAAAAACGACAAGAAATCACAAAGACCATCTCCAAGAAAGCCTAAAGGTCCGCTTTTTACACAGATCACCAGAGAACAAGAAAAACGCACCACCTATGGAAATGTCTCAACGCAGATGCAGACGAAAAAGACAGAAAAGAACCCTAATAAATGGGCATGGATCCCTTCGGCGTTGACAAGATATGTGAGGAAATAGCAACCAAATCGTCCCTCTGACAACTTAGATGGAGAGACGTTAAAAGAGCATCACACGGCTGAAGAACCAGACCAAAACATCATTATTGGCTCGTGGAACACAAGAGGCCACATCCACCTGACTTATTCAGGAGATGTGAACCTTGGCCTATTTGACCTGATAAGTTTACAGGAGACCTGGTTACTATCTCAGCCGAGCCTGGATGGCTTTGAAGTATTACTCTCTCCGGCACAAAAAGGAGAAAGAGGACGTCCTACCTCAGGCCTGTTGACAGCTGTAAAAAGCGGTGGTGCTCTGAGAATAGTTCACAACCTGATATCATCTCTGACAATTCAGGCAATACTGTTAGAATGGAATAAAGAAGACTCTATGCAAAAAAAACTCAAGCAGGATCTTATCCTACTACTAAACGTCTATTGGAATCCGACGGTGACAAAGACCAAGAGTTTCATAAATAACGTGGAGAAAATTCTAACAGATGCAACTGAGAGGTACGACATGGAGCACACCTTGATATGTGGCGACCTAAATGCCACCTGCCCTGCATTTGAGATGGAAAGGACAACTCATAATACGGGCAATGCACAATCAATAGCGAGAGGTGTAGCATGGACAAAACTGATGAAATCGTGGGATCTGTACAACCTAAATTCCCTAGAATCAGCCAAATCCAGAATTCCAACATGGGAAAGTGCTGGCAGAAGAAGCACAATTGATTATATCTTTGCCTCAAAAGAGCTATATCTCTCAACCAGAAGTTTCAAGGTAGTGAAAACCACGGCGAGTGACCACAATCTACTAACTGCAATGTGGCCAGCAAAAAAAAAGGATGCCGGTGATAATGCCAAAAAACCTGGAACTAAACCAACAAGGAAACCGATTGAAAATTACAACAGAAAGCATAATTTCTATCACGGCAGCTTATAATGGACAAAAAACCTCAAACACTTCAAAAGAAAATCTGGATTACAGCCCTCTTTTGATCCCTTATCTACATCCACGACGCATACGAGCAGATGACAAAACACATTTACATATTTACAATGAAGAACTGAGGTTAAAGAAATCAAATCTAAGAAAGGCTACTCGGCTTGCACGAACAAACCCAACACAGACAAATGTAGACTTGGCATCCAAAACTAAAAGACTGTACAAATCGTGGATACAATCGACACACTGGAAATTATATCAAGTGGATGCAGAGAACATGCTGAGAGCAGTCTGTAAAAAAAACTCACGAGATTTTTGGGCAATCATAAAACACAAAACCTCGCCTACGGATACAAGAACTATAAACAGTGTTGCAGAAAAAAATGGAGTGAACATTATACTGACCTATACAAAGATCCTATCGCAGAAGAAGCAACTGCGACTACCCAAGATGACGCAACCTGGATAGTATGCTCAGAGGATGATATTTTGACAAAGATTAAGAATTTGCAGAACTCCCGTGCCCCTGGCCCAGACGGCATCTCCAACGCCCATTTGAAACAGGATGCAGAAATTTGGGCTCCACTAATATCAGAAATCTTCAGAAGATCAAGGATTTCGAAAACCATCCCTGATACGTGGAAGACAGCAAACATCATCCCAATTTATAAAAAGGGCCCAAGGGACGATCCGAGAAATTACAGGCCGATTGCACCATTAGACGTGCTCGGCAAACTTTTCGGATCCCTGTTGTTGGATGAATTTCAGATATGGCAAAAAGAGGCAAAAACAACTGACCCCTTCCAATCAGGATTTGAAAAGAACTTGGGAACGTCAGTAAACATTATGCTGATCATTATATTAAAATCAAAAGTCTTTGAGGGGCATCCATCAATATTCATTGCTTCAATTGATCTGGTCCAAGCTTTTGACCACGTGAATAGGAATGAACTGTGGAGAAAGTGTGGAGAAAACTGGAGAAACAAAAATGTCCACCATCCATTCTTGATCCAGTGAAAGCGCTATACAGTGAAACGTTGATTAAAATCCGGCTCAACGAAGCAGGCTGGATGTCTGAAAACATAAAAACGGCCAGAGGTGTGAAACAAGGCTACCCTCTGGCGCCGGCGCTGTACAAGGCCTACATGACCGACATAGCAGATTCCGAAAATGACACTCGATCATTTCCACCACAAATAGGCGATTCAAAGGTGACAAGACTGCTCTATGCAGATGACATTCTACTGCTTGACCAAACAGCAATTGGACTCCAGATACAAATAGACAGTCTCACAGCTTACTTACTAAACGACCTAGAACTTAATACATCAAAAACAAAAATCTTGATCTTAGAAAAACCAACAAGACCAAAAAAAGATTGCAATGGTTCACAAATTCTGAGAAACTGGAAACAGCCAAAAGCTGTACTTACTTATGGGTGAAACTCTCGTCCAGTAAAATCGATAAAGCGATGCAAGAACATCTCATCGCCAAAACAAAAACCTTAGCAGCACAGGCAATATCGTTGGATAGAAAATTTGGGAAATTTTCAATTCTTCCTTTAATAAACTTCTACAGAGCAAAGGTCTGTCCAACTCTGACCCATGGAGCAGAAGCTATGTTACATCTGCCGAAGACTCTATGGGCTAAACTTGAAGGTACATTTTGGCGTAGAGTGCTACGACTGCCAAACTCCACTCCCGTTGCAATTATCCGACGTGAACTGAGCCTTCAATCATTGGAATCCGTGGTGACGAGAAACAGCCTATTATTCCTGTGTAAAATCATAAGGCACCCTAGACCAAAAATTCTGGAGATCATACTCCAAGAGATGAGGAGCGAAAAAAAAAACGATGTTAACAAGTTGGTACAGCAGACTGTTGGAACAGGTGGCTAAAATCGGATGTTCTGAATGGGATATAGAAGGGATCCCGGGAAAAATAAAGAGAAAACTTAAAATACAAGACTGGATTGAGACTTTAGACAAAGCAGAAGATCTCACAACTTCCACACATCACATAATGAACACCCGAAAAATAGATGAGGTCAGAAACTACTTAAAAAAGTTTCCAGACAAACGATTGAGAACAACTTTTTTGAGAGCAAGGCTGAATTTACGGAAAACCAATGAGATTCTTTTTCGAAGAAAACAGTCGACTACTAAAAACTGTCTATATTGTGAGATGATGGAAAACGAAACATTACGCCATCTCCTCCTTCATTGTTCAGGAACAAAAAAGCTGCGAACCATCTATCTTAATCCACTCAGAGCTCGGCAGCTAACGGCAAACGAAGAAACTTGGTGGAACATGCTAATGTGTGGCAATTCCACATCTTTGACTGTGGCAACAGCGAACTTTTTGGAAAAATTGAAGCTAGAGGGAAAAAACCAATAAAAGAAAGCTCCAAACTTTGCAACAAACAGAAAACTGCACAACAGTCACAACGAGAAACAACAAATAAAGATAGAAAAATCTGGACAGAATTTGTAAAAATTGTAATACAATTAAACACAAAAAAAAAAAAATCTGTGGAGTCTTGGGCAATGGTGTTTTTTATTTTCTTCTGGAGGTATGCCAAGCCAGATCCCCAAAATATTGGTGAATAAAAAAATCAGTTTTGAAGTCAATTGGCACATCTACTGAGATCCGTTGAAAGAATTCTAGAGTAAGTCTATACGGTTCCCTGTGATTTCAACAAATCAACTAACAGAGAATGAATTAATAATGAATGTATAACAACAATTATTTTTTATTTTGTGGGGGTCCTCCCAGCGCCCCTTTCCCCTATGTTTGAAATCCCACCCCAAACCCCTCTCCACCCGTTTCACCCCGTAACCCCCACCCATACATATTGTTACCAAAATAATTGTTAGTTTTCGAATTTGTTAGGAAATGATTTGTTATTTTGGATTCGTTTAAATTACTGTATACCATCTATACTTCTTATTGGGATGCCCAAGTAGAAACAATGGCACTAGTCATTGAGGGGCAGGTGCAGGAAGGGAAATATGCATTTGAGCCTGTACAAGTATGTTTTTGTTTGTTTGTTCCCAAACTTGTTGAGTGAATGATACATAACAGATTACATCTAGGTTTTTTTAAGCAGAGTAAGGGGTGATAAAGGGCCCCACAGTAGATGACCAAGCAAATGGGAGCAGAGTTGGGATGAAAGCACCCATAAAAATGATCTCTGTTTTTGAAGTGTTGAGGGAAAGCCTGTTGTATGTCATTAAGTTCAGCCAAGTCACTGCAGTGCAGCTCTGGAGAGCACTATTGCAATACGCTGTTGCTGCTGAGTTGCGTGGGATAACACTCACCAACACGCTGCCCCTGCCTGAACCCAGTGGCGCCTGCCTTCTGACCATTCCTCCTGTGAGCCTGGGAGCTGATACTATGGTTGTTGCAACCCTCGCAGCACCCCCTGGAGCAGTGATAAAGGGTCCGGAGCCATGGCTCGGTCATCTGACACCTGCCCTGACCTCGGAGACCCAGAACCTTCAAGAACTGCTCTTGCGGCAAAGCCCCGGCGAAGGATGGCAAGTCGCTGCACTGCAGTGTAGCGTGGGAGAACACTCCTGCAATATGAAATTGCTGCTGAGTTGTGTGGGAGAACACTCACCAATTCACTGCCGTTGAGACCATCCCTCCTGTGAGCCCAGGAGCTGCTGCTTGGCTCATTGTGACCCTCGCACACCCCCTGCTGCACCGGTGAAGAGAGCCGTGCCTTGGTCATCTGGCCCCTCTCCCCAAACTCAGAGACACAGAAGCTTCAACAACTGCTCCTGGGGTGAAAACCCAGTGAAGTCCGGCCAAGTCGCTGGACTGCTGTCTGCAGTGCAGCACGGGAGAATACCCCTGCAATAATCTGTTGCTGCTGAGTTTCATGGGAGAACACTCATCAACACACTTCCCCTGCATGGACCCGCGAGTGCCTGCCTTGTGACCATCCCTTCTGTGAGCCTGGGAGCTGCTGCTTGGTTCTTTGTGACCCTCGCAGCACCCCCTGAAGCATAGCCCCCCCTGTCTGTGATTTACATCTTGACCTTGACTTCAAGCCTTTTGACTATGTTCAAGAGAGGCTGAAATCACCATCTGAAATTTCAATGCGTATACTTAAAACGTTGGAATATCTTTTTGTATTTATTATATCGGTCAAACACTTATATACCTGCGGTCTACTATCCATAGCATTTTTGTATCACTTGTAATAGTATTTAATTGTTCTTAACTGTATCTACCACATCTTGATACTTTATTCACGTCACCCCTTAAATATTTTAAACAAGCGTTAAACCCGGTCAGGCACTTTGTGCACTTTGGGCATAATCCAGTTTTGTAGCTTCATATCGAGTTACCTGATCGTCATAGTTGGAATCACTGTTTCTCGTAAATATTGAACACTTCCAAAAACAGCAAAACAGAAGGCTGAAGCAGCCCTATCGACAGGGGCCAGTAGAAACAAAATATTAGGATGCTCAAATCTGTACACTAGGTGAACTCCCTGATTTCTGAAATACTGTTTTTTTATATGACATTGATGGTATAGAAGGAAAAAAAGGATGTGCGAATAACAATACATGGGCAGCAAGAGGGTAATGGAAGGGCTGTGCTACAAGTAGCACAGGTTACAACCAGGCCTTGCGCCTCTAATTGTGTTGCAGATCCGGGAGAACACGGGGAAGGGGACTTGATATATTTTATCGAGCTCTGTAATCTGTTTGATCCAGAAGACAGAATTGGGAACAACTACCGCCCAAGAAGCCCTCTAGAGGACTTGTTGGCACCCTTTTGAAAGTAGCAAGAAGAAATGACGGGGGTGGGCAGGTCTGCCTCTGAATAAGTTGGTTCAGAATCCATTATGGTCCAGGCCCAATTTTCCAGGTGGTATCCACAGTCAGAGTTAATATAGTGGGGGCAGGCATTCATCTTCCCTGCAACTTTGAATTCAAGAGTGAACTCTTCATTCCCTGTGTTTCTGCTTTTACCATCAGTCATCTTCTGACACTTTGCCACTGATTATGCCACACTTTTTGATAGGCAACATTTTCCTTGGCTTGCTCAATAGTCAGGCACTCCCATAGAATACGTACCCCAAGTCCTTATTGGCTAATCATATATTCTGTACATGTGACCAGAAAATAAACTGTGGTGTAACTTGCCCTTAATACTTTTGATTGAAAAAATCATTTTTTAGCCATGTTTCCTCATAGCAAGATGCCACATCAATCCCTTGTCCTAGAGAGATATCTGGATAGGCAGCATGAATAGACAGCATTATTATTAATAAAGTTATTAATATATGTTATTTCATTAATTTTTAATAATCCTACAGATATTGAGTTCATTTTATAGAGGGAAATCTCCTGGTCACTCCGCTCTTTTCAATTTGATTTAAATTATTTAGTTGAGGTTTTATATCAAAAACCGCTTTAAATGTAAGTGTAAAGGTACTAACAAAGAGGTGATGGCTGGAAGGTTTAGAATAAATCTTAACCACTGGAATTGCTCTGGGCAACCCTCCAGAGCAATGCCAGAGGTTAAGATTAATTCTAAACCTTCCAGCAATCACCTCTTTGTTTTTGCTATGTCACCCCGAGTGGGACGGGTATGCCCAGACGTGGGTACTGTGTCTGCTGGGCCTAGAGACCCACGCTACTCCTCACTGATGAGGCCGAACAAGGCCTAAACATGTTTGGGGATGCTTGTGGTCTCATGCAGGAGGGATATGACCTAGCAGTTTGGGCTGGACTGCCCCTTTTGGGGTGGGGCCAAGCCTGGTTTGCATATGGTATTTCCCTTCTGTAATGGTTTGGCAGGTGAAGAACGATGGTCTGGGGGGTTGCCCAGAGCAATGCCAGAGATTAAGATTCATTCTAAACCTTCCAGCCATCACATCTTTTTTTTTGCTATGTTACCGCGAGTGGGACGGGTATTCCCAGACGTAGGTCCTGTGTCTGCTGGGCCTAGAAACCCAAGCTACTCCTCACTGATGAGGCCCAACAAGGCTGAAACATGTTTGGGGATGCCAGTGGTCTCGTGCAGGAGGGATGTGACCTAGCAGTTCGGGCTGGACAGCCCCTTTTGGGGTGGGCGAAGCCTGATTTGCATATGGTATTTCACCTTCTGTAATTGCTTGGCAGGCGAAGAACGATGGTCTGGAGGGTTGCCCAGAGCCACGCCAGAGGTTAAGCTTCATTCTAAACCTTCCAGCCATCACCTCTTTGTTTTTGCTAGTGCAAATGAACTTTAATTTCTAACGGCCCCTTGAATTCTTTTGCAAAGTTCTAGTTTTTCTAGTATAGTCTCTTAATTTTTGGGATAATGAAACCTTGAGTCCAGCATGTCTTTCGGTCAATTATTAGTGCTTAAATCTTGTGGCTAGTTTTCAATAGGCTACCCAGCTGGCAGAGTTCAAGTGCCATTGTAAGTGCAAGAAGGTTTGTTTGAAGTAAGGCCTTAGGGGAGAACAGCCCTGATTCTTATCTGCCAACACACCATAGAAATTGCATTTGTGGAATTTAGACTGTATTTATAAGAACATCTACTTCTGAGGTGATTTTACAAAGGTGGGGTCTACTCTTTAACTTGGTGGGTCTGTTCATAGGGCTTTTTGTTATGGAAATCTGTGTTTTATGATTAAAGGCAAACACAGGTTATAAATTCCAGATGGTCAAAACAAGTCTCATGGAAGTCTTAACCTCTCCCACATGGGTAACTGTATGCAGGGCTGGAGTAAAGAAATTAGTTTGTCAGTGATTTCACTAGAAAATGAACCAACCTTGTCCAACCCAACTCAGAGCATCATATGTGTATACCTCAGAGGCCTGTTCACTACTATTGTAATGGCAAAGTGTAAGCCAATACAAAACAACATATGTTGTGTACATTTAACAATAATGTATTTGTAAATGTAAATATATCCCTAGTTGGCAGTTTAAAAAAAGCGATCTTTTAAACATATTGAGCCTCATTACAAGCATGCTGGTCTGAAAACAACAGTGCCGGTAAGCTTACCGCCATGTTGTTTCCAAACCGACACACTGCAACTCTGCTGGGCGGGTGCAGAGTTTCACGGAAGCACCAGCACTGTTATTACCGGTGCCAGTGTTTCTGTGCAACCACTCCCATAGAGTTCTATGGGACTCTACGGGAATGGGGAACAACATTTTACCAGCGCCTGACTTCCCAGCCACCAGGGTTGTAATCCTCCGGTGTTACCGGCAAGTCAGGCCCCGGCAAATATTTACGGGTCCCAGGCAAATGCCCGGTATCACCGGCACAGTTACCGCCAGACCCGCAATGAAGCCCATTGTCTCCACATTTTCTTTTCATTTTCTGCTGATACAATTACATGATTTATAAGAGATAAGGTGATCATTGATGAAAGACAATGCAACTCTGCCCACCAGCGACATTTGTTCGTAGATTCCAATATATGTGTTGTTTTAGTGCAACAAAAGTACTGTTTTGATGAAATGTAGAAAGATCCCTTTTACTAAAGCTTTTGATATATATGTTAACCATAGAGTGTGAAACTTTTGTATCAATTCTGTGCTTAGGTTAGTCCGGCGTTGTCTCTCAGGGAAGCAAGTCACTACCTGCATCCCACAGGTAAACCCATTTCCTGGTAGTTGAACAAAATATATACACATTACAGATATAGCTTTAGCATCACTCATGCCACTTCCCTCCACACCCATATCTCTCCATCCTACTCAACCAATACAACACCATCATCACACAGACACTTGATAAAATGAACCCCCAAAGTAAAAAAAAAAAAAAAAAACACAAACCATGGTTCAAAGTTCCCTCCTCTCTATCAAGCAGGATGCTAGATGCCTAGAAATAACTTGGCAAAAGAACCCATACCCATCAACCAAGACACCCGTCAGACACTGCCGCAACAAATACAAAAGAATCATATGCTACTCCAAAGCCACCCATTTCCTCCAAGAACTCCAATCCACCACCAATTATACCGAGGAACTATTTAACATCAAGATGTCCCACTCTAATCAACCATCCACACCTCTCACACCCCCATCCACTGCAGTATGCAACTCCCTCATAAACTACAAAATACACAACATCAGGACAGCTCTCCCCTCAGCTCACCCATTCACACCACCATTCCCAAACATTGTAACACATGAGACACCTTCTACCCCATCAACACTGACAGCCTCATCATCCTCACTGCCAAAACAAAACCTGCACACTTCCTTGATGAGGCATGCCCACCTCAATCTGCATACAATTGCACCACCACCCTAGCTCCCTACTAGCTCAACATCATCAACTCATGTCTCTCACATGGTACTATCCCCACCACACTCAAAGGTGGACAAATCTCACCACTCTTCAAACATCCATCTCTCGACCCCTATCCTACTATACCTCACCAGAATCATGGAATGCTATGTCACTACACAAGTGCACCAACACATTACCACACACAACCTACTCAATCCCTTCCAATCTAGCTTTTGACCTGGCCACAGCACTGAGATCACTACTGTTCACATCCTCCTTGACCTCAACAGGATCCCAGATAACAGAGACACAGCACTGCACATACTCCTAGACCTATATGCAGCCTTCAACACCATCAACCCCATTCCACCAGACATCCTAATACACATGACAAATCTCTTTGACACCGTACTCAACTGATTCACCTCCTTTCTCACTCACAGGACACAATTTGTCTTAATTGCTGCTCATCAATCAGACCCCACCTCTGTCAAGGCTCCTCCTTATCTCCACTCATCTTCAGCCTATATGTTGCATCCCATGGTCAGACCCTTATCAATCACAATGCCAATTTCCACCAATATGCAGAAAACACACAAATATACTTCCAAATGTTATGCGCTTCACAACTCCACACCCTCAAAACCTGTCTCTCCACCATCACCAACTGGATTGCCACCCACTTCCTCAAACTTAACCACTCCAAAACAGAATACATCCTCATCTGCCCCCCAACCCCCAATCCCTCAGGCACAAACCCGACTTCAGCCCTTGGATCTAACAACTCACCACAGACAACCCACACAGATCCCTCTCCACACCTGTCAAATCCCTTGGCTTCAACATCAACCCCCACCTTTCCTTCACACACAACACAGCCACTGTGACTGAAACATGCAATTACAACTACACCTTCTATGCAAAATCAGACATATCCTATCTCCAGACAACTTCCGCACCACAGTCCAAGCACTGGTTCTCTCCAAGCTGGACTATGGCAATGCTCTCATCACTTGCCTCCTCAACTGCACCCTTGCCCGCCTGCAAGCCATACAAATTGGTCAGACTCATCCTCCATCTAACCACACATTCACACACCACTCTAACTCTTGACAAGCTTCACTGGCTCCCCATACCCCAGAGTATTGCTTTCAAAGAATTCTGCATTGTATTCAAAGCCATCCACCTCAAAACTCCATCTTACCTTCATGGCAAACTAAAACCCATCAGCCACCCAAACACCAAACAAGCCAGTGAACATCTTCTACACATTCCACTCTGCAAGCTCACATGCACACAAAAGCAAACATTTACCCGCTGGGCACCCAGGACATGGAACCCCTTACCCCTTCACAGACGCACTGCTCCCTCCATCACCTCTTTCCGAAAGATTCCAAAACATACCTGTTTCCCCACACATAACCCTGCCCTCCTCCACTGCTATCACTTGTCGTCTATCTTCCTATCCTTTCCTGAAAACATTTCAACTCACTCCTATTCAAACGTTGAACAATAAAAGGTGCTTTGAGACCGTCTGGGCAGGGACAGCGCTAACCAATTAAATAAATGAAGCACACATGGGAAGGAAAGAAGGCATGGGAAGGAAAGAAGGCATTATTCTGACAGGCCTTCACCCAGATGAGGCACACTCCATGTCTCACATTAGGTGCTGTACCTTACATGAGGCAACACCTATGCACTTGTTTTATTTGCACAGTATTTCTCTATATAATTGAATCATACAAACAACATTGATAGAAGCAGTGCTGCTGTTCATCGTCTCATGCTTTAGTTGATTGTGTTGTGGTTCCATTTCTGGTGACAGCACCAGCATCATGGAAGTGTTTTACAATGATTAGGCCAGCATAATGCATGTAATTTACAGTAGCAATTCTGGAATATATTGTGTGTGCAGCATCATGAAATTAATGCAGTGTGGCAATGCCAGCATAAATTGGGTGCACAGCGTCCTACATGTATTTTATGTTTGCTGAGTAGTCATGCATTGTTTTTTCATGGAATTATGTATGCTTCTCTAGGTGCTGCAGATGTTCACCCTGCTTTGACATGCCAGTAAAGGTTCTTGAGGATGCATGGAATATGCATATTAAATATTTCTTTTTATGTTGCATAACCAATGTATTATAACGTTTTGCTGTGCTTTTGTGCTCCAAGTGTTGTTGTGTGCTGTGGTATTGTGAGAGTAATATGAATGTGTTTAGTGTAATGTTTGTGAGGTTTGCTTCCCTGCTTGCGGGTTGTGCAAGCAGTCATTTATGAATGACTACTATTGGCTTTGTGTGCCTAGTATAGGGCAAGCACGAACCTGGTGTTACATTGTACTATTTTCAGGCAGGAAGCATTTCTGTCGTGTTTTGCAGTGTATGCATGTTTTGTGCCATTAGTTTTCTGGTTGTGGTCTTGGCTCTTGCTTTGCCATTTGTGTCCCAAGCTGGATGATTACTCGAGTGTTTTCCAAGCTAATGGGGATGACGAGTAGGAAGAAGTGTGTACCTGTGATGGTGTAGTTCTACGGTGTACCATTCACGTGTGAGGATGTGTTTCTTAGTTAATGTTCTTGGATGTGGTGATAACATCTGGGGTACGGAGATGCAGAAGTGTGTGGTCCTGGGTGCACTGCATGAGTTTGGAGGATGTGAAGGGGAGTAGTGGGCCACTCATCTTGGGGTGTTAACATTTGGATGTGATTTGTTTGAGGATGCTTGTGGGGGTGCATTCTTCCTGCTGGTTTAATGCTACTGCTTTGCATGGAGTATGTGTGAGGGGCAGAGTTGATTTGCTTGAGGGGTTGTGGCGTCTGCCTCTTCTAATGGGTGGGTCATTGGCTTATGACTGCTGTTACTTGCTATGAACAACAACGTGCATTTTCCTTTTTCCACTTTCGGCTTCTTCTAGTCGTTTAAACACTAATCCATGCATTAAGCCACATTCGTGTATAGCTGGGCTGATTCGATGCTTCAAAGGTGCAGTGTTTCATTCGTTGTTACCCCCCAAGGGGCTAGCTGTGGCTGCGGTTCCCCATACAGTTTGACACATCTTAGAAGGAGAGCCAACAAATCAGCTGAGCCAGGAAATGTGAGAGATAGAGGCAGTTGTTGAGAATGTGAAAGCTTAGCCCCTCAATGGTCTGGAAAACTACATTAATAGAGTTCCAAAACTAAGCATGGTAAATGTACCTGGGATATGGTGGGCATTTAGAAATGCTCCCATGTGCCTCATGTAAGTTCTCAAATTTTGACAGAGATAATTTTTCTGACACTTGTGGTTCAGTAATATTTTAGACATTGGCAAAGTGTCAGGAAATGCATAATTTAGGTGTTGCACAGTTAAATGGCTCAGCTTTGCATAAGGCCGCACTTCACCCTTTCAACATATCACAGTGTCCCTTGATGATTGTGGACGTGGGCTGCTAAGCAGAAGATTTGTGTTGAGCTGGTATTTACACCAGCATCAATAGATTAACCTGAATGTGTAACCAGAAAAACACTAGGTACAACCAACCCTCGGCCACCATACCTGTAGGGGACGTCAGCCACCAAACACTCAGGGGAATTCAGCCTCCAGGCCCCGAGAGGAGGCAAGACTGGATGACAAACCACAACCAAGAACGCTGGTAGATACCATTGAGCAGCAACCAAAGACTCACACCAGAGGTTTCCTCAAACAGACTGACTTACTAACCCAGCTCCTCCAATATAACCAACCCCACTACACACGACTAGGGGATAGCCACACTACACATAAACACAGAGAATGAATCTAATGCTCACACCATAACATAGCCCTAAGACCCTGCCTGGAAATAGCACTAGAGGGAACACTGCTGCACGTAGTTCATAAATTCATTGGCTCTACACAGGTGCACACCAACCTTATATATTTCAATTCCTGCCATCTGCAACTCTGGGCCCCTTATGGATAGAACTAACCAGTGCACACCGCCCGCAAACCCCACCATAACTTCACATGACTTACACACACAACACAACACAAGCACACATCAGAGGCACTTAGTCTTACACATACAGTTACAACACACTGGGCCTCCAGTACCAACTCCCACACGCAAGACAACACTCACAGACGACATTTCCTCCTGGTTCTGAACCTATCCTATCATCTTATCCTCACAAACACACCCAGCCCTCTTCTCTTACACGGCCACGTGAGTTCCTGAGACTGCCCTTGAGTGATATCGGTGTGCGGTATAAATCAATATAACATAACATAACATGTCTGCGTTTCTACAGGAGGAGGCTGCATACAGAGGGCAGCTTAGACTTGTATTGGAGCCAAGAGGGTTACCACGCTCTACCCCTGGCAGCTCCCTTTGCACCCATAGCACTGCCTCTGCTATGCCCAGTCACAGAGATAGGATCAGCCGCTGACTAAGGGGGGTTGAGGCTGTAACCTTAATGCTGTCACGTGATGTAGGGTTGTGATAGGAGTCAGCGACGTCAATGGGTGTGAGACATGATTTTGTGTTTTATGCATATAAGAGAACAAGGTTGGGTGCGGTCTGTCCACCACTCATATTTGGCAGATGGTTCCGAAAAAAAAAACGTACTTCCTCCCACCTCTTGGCTGCTTTTTTTCTTTGAAGTTGCAGACTGAGCGGAGCCTCTGAGACAAACACAGAGACACACGTTTACCATATGCTTTCAATTCCTTTTTGCACCTGGGTAAAAGTTTGCCCTAGTGCTAATACTCTTCCATTTTACCACCATGGTAAACTTTGCCCTGGTGCGCACGTGAATTGAAGGAATAGGCTTTGCAATGGGGGAACGTTTGCTCCACTGCGATTACTGTGCAACATTGTACTTTCACCTGTGCAAATTTTCTCTAATCTAGAGCCATGTTGTGGTTCCAGAATGGCTTTGGCCTTTTTGTTTCTGTATTTGTTTCAAACCACTGTATTTGCCAAGCATCAACTGATAAACTAAAGGACAGGGAAAAGGCAATGAAGCACACTTTGTTGTGACTGGCCTTGCCAGCTCCTCGTAGGCTGTGGCCTCTTGCAGAGCTTTAATCCTCGAATTAGAAGTGTAAAATGTCCACTGTAGGCATGTGCATAGCAGCCAACTCGGATTTTGCATTTGCAAATGTTGATATCTTACTAAAAAATGTTTAACTTGCTCCCGCCTTAAAAATGCCTTGCTCCGATGCAATGAGTAGGCAAAAACAAACAACTTCAGGGTGTAATATCACCTTCCTAAATGTGCTCTAAATGTGGACAGTATGATCATTTGGGCCTCTGCTTTCAGGCAATGTCCTGCTGCTGACGTCATATTGCACGTCTGTCAGTGGAAGAGAGTCCATCTGGGGAATCTGTTAGTGATCACGTTCTTCCTGTTGGGGGCAGTAGATAACCAGAAATGGTTAAAAAAGGAAGAAGGAGAAGGCTTGGCATCCATACAATATGCTTGGCCGGTTACATGTGATTTTATTGAATCCAAAATAACAAATCCCATTACAACTAATACCCCAATAAACCATTCCAAAATAACATATTCCTTTTTCATTGTTCTTGGGTGGTTCCCCCACAACCCCCCTTTTTGTGTTCCTAATACTTTTCCCCCACCCCCAAAACCACTATTCCCACTCCCAACCCCCTTTTTTTCTTCAAAATTCGTTATTTTGGAATTCGTTATTTTTGATTTGTTGTAAATAGATTAGTTATTTTGTGATTCGTTATAATCCCTGCATACCGCTTGGCCCCACTGTACCTTAGATGTCTGTTGAAGGCTTCACCTCACAGACAATGACAGCTAGCTCAAAGACTCTGCTGAAATGTATCCCTGTACAGCAAGGCGATGCGGGATCCCTGACTATGATCTGACATATGCTCAGGCCTTACTCAATGTGGTCTGTTAGGCACTGGGGCGCGGTGGTGGCCCACTGCATTCCGATACACACGAGGAGTGAGTACGAGATGCATCCAGATCCATAGTGTGGAATGAGAACTAACCGGGTTGCATACATAATGAGAGGGTAAAATACATTGGTAAAAATGACAGCCTGCACAGTACTGTGTTTGACTTGGGTTTATTGCCTGATATGATGACTATGTTCAATGATCTTGGGGTAAGTTTCGAATCGGTTCATTATACCACGTGAACTGATGGCGACTACCTAAAAAGGTGATGATAGTCTGATCCTGTATGAGCCACCCATTAACATGTGTGATAGTTCTGATGTTGGAGCCTGAAAGATCTGCCCAACCCAAGAGGCAGCTCATCTGTGAGGGACCAAGCATGTTTAATGTGTGACACCTGAGGGATGTTCTGTTGTCTGAGCCTGTACAGTCTGTGTACAGTGTGGGGTAGCTGTGTTGTCTCGTATCCGAACTTGTAAGGCCTGTCCTGTTATCTAGCTGTGTTCCTGTGGACTACTCTTGAGAGAGCTGTTTTTGAAATAGAGAGAATTCGAGAAAACATTTTATCACATACTCAATGACCACCATCCGTTTCCCACTCCTGTGCTCTCACACGTTTTCCACACATTGGGAAAATTGGGTCGGTGGTAATGTCATTTTGGGTAATTCAATACATGATCGTATAGATTTAGGGGATATTCAGGGTTCTGAGCAGAAATTCCAGTGGTACATTAGACAGATGTTTTTTGGCAAACGGTATGTCTCATTAGTGGCCATAAAGAAATGACAGAGAAGACCATGGGCACACATAATTGTGGCAGACTTTAATGTCACTCATGACAATTTCTCGTCCAATCAGTCTCTCTCCCCCTAACATGTTCTATTGTCTCACCCAAGACTACCCTAAGTCTGCCCCCTACCAAGCATCCCCTTCACCTTCTCTAATGTTATGTTATGTTAGGTTTCTTGTAAAGTGCAGTTTACACCACAAAGGCAACTTGGTGCTAAGAACAACATGACAGACACTCTTACCGCACAATCGTCTCCAATCTAAAACAAATGCGTTTTTAATAGTCAACCAACAAAACTGAAAAGGGTCCTCCATATCTAGAAGCGCTTGAGGAAGCTGATTCCACAAAACAGCTGCCACGACTGAAAAAGCTCAGCCACCCATCGGAGAGCAGTGGAATCGTGGAACCTACAGAAGGAGAGCATATTGACAGTGAAGGGCTCAGGAAGGAAGATAAGGGAGATACTCAGGTCTTATGCCAAAAAAAGCATGATGAAATGTGCATAAGGATTTGAACTTAATCTGACTCTGCATATGAAGCCTGTGCAGCTGGCGTATGACTGGGGAAATATGGGCCCGATTGGGAGATTGCGTGGCAACTCTAGCCACCAGGTTTCACAGGCACTGAATTAGAGCTGTTGGCTGTGCTAAATAAAATGATTTGCAGTAGTCCATGGTTCCAAAAACCAAAGAAGCAACCACTGGGGCACACATCGACGCCAGTAGGTAAGGAAGAACTTTCCAAAGGCCTCTCAGTTTAAAATGACCTGATTGGCAGACAACACTGATTTCAGCCTTTGCAGATAGAGAAGTAGAGATCTTAACAACAAGTTCTTAAACTACTGAAACAGGATTAGGGAAAGGGCCAAGCAATGGGGGCCAGAATGATGGTGTCCAGTAGGAGGTGGTCGAAGGTGGGCCAACCACCAGAACATCAGTCTTAACCACATTAAGCTTCAGCCAGTTCTTGCTCATCCAACTGCCATTGAATTCCACGCATAGCCTGAGCCTAGAAGCAGTCTCAGGCTGAGACAGATCTAGCTGGATGATGATCTGAGTATCGTCAGACTAAGAAAAGCATTGGAAGCCATGGTTTTGGATTCGTTTTACAAGTGGCTGCATATAAACATTAAACAAAATTGGGGAAAGAGCCAAGCCTTGACGGACCCCACAGGTCAGCGGCACTACAGTCGACCGGTAGGGTACGAAGGCGAAGTACTGATTCCAATTGTAAAAAAAAGGATTGGAACCAGGGTAATGCAGAACCAGTAATGACTGCCTGCACCAGATGATCAAGCAAGATGGAATACTCAATGGTGTTGAAAGCGGCAGAAAGATCCAATAGGATCAAGGCCCCAACACCACCCTGATCACAGATATGGGTAAGATTGTAAACTACTGAGACCAAGATTCTTTCTGTACCCCAACCAGAGTGAAACCAGTTTGAAAGGGATCAAAAAAGAATGAATTGTCAAGAAACCTACTAATTAAGGGAGTAACCAAAGATTCCAACAGTTTCATAAGGAACAGTAGCAAAGACATACAGTGGAAGTTAGAGGAGGATCCAAATTCGGTTTTTTAAAAAGAGCAATCACCAAAGCGTGTTTCAAAGAAGGAGGAATATACCCTGAGCAAAGAGATTGTTTAATGGCGTGGGTAAGCAGTGGTGTGATAGCGGGTACAACTCTTTTCTAAATCTGAAGGGGCATGGGGTACAAGGCAAAGGCTGATTTCAGCTGATTTGTGGCAACAGTAACCTCAGCTAGAATGAAAGAAAATATGGTAAACTAGACCCGCAATCATAATGTTCTGGTGGATAACAGACATTTTCTCAGTGAAGTAATTAGACAATTAGTCACAGAGAGCCTGCGAGGGAGAGACTGCACCATTGTTAGTCGAGTTATCAGAATGTGAGCGCACCAAGCTGAATAGCTCCCTAGGTTGATTAAGTGCAGATTGACCCTTGCTGGTATAAAAAGGAGTATTTGGCCTCAAAGATAGGTTTATGATAGTGGCCTGTTGAAAAGCAATCCTAGCAGTAGGCCAGTAGGCCACTCAGCATTTCCGTTCCAATTGTCTTCGATGAAGGCAAAGCTCGCTAAGGTGGGTATTGAACCTAGGCTTAGAAGCACACACCTTAGAGATAGAAAGCAGGGCAAGAAAATCTGTTGTGAGAAAGAAAGCCTGTGAGAGAGTAGTCAAGTCAATAGGTTGTGCAGCCACACAGTGCTCACTGATTTAGGCGAGATCATGGCAACCTCCACTGAACACCATCTGCGCTAAAAGGGACCTCGAATAGTCGGTGACTTAGTGGTAGCATTGACTTCAACAGAGAATTAAATAATTAAATGATCAGTCCAGGGCACTTGGAGAACCGGGTAGGTTTTAAATGTCGAGGTGGATGGAAAAAAGTAAGTCAAGAGTATTACCTAGTTGATGAGTAGGTTCAGTAACCAATTGCTGAAAGTCAGTTGCCAGTTATATGGTCGAAAACAAAAGGATCGAATGCCTTTTGATAGACAGTGAAATGATCGAAAAAAAGGGCTGATTATTTTTTTTTTTTATGTGGGGGTTTCCCCCCAAACCCCTGTTTTCTTTATTAAAAACATGTTTTACCAACCCAAACTAAAAAATATATATAAATAAATAAAAAAATTCGACCTTTTTTTTCTGATCATTTGACTGTCGATCAAATGGTCATTCGATACTTTGTTTTCGACCATTTGACTGGACACCCTGAAAGTCTAAGTTACGCAAGTCCGACAAAAAAACAAGCTGCCTGAGAATCTGAAGGATCATTCGTCTTGATAAAAAAAATCACCAACAGTAGGTCGGTAAAATGTACCTGTAAATCAGCTTCCAATTCTAAGAAAGCTACATCAAAAATAGGATTAGCACACGGAGGTCAATAGACAATATGATGATACGTAATGGATGCTGTGATAACATCACAAACTAGTAAGGGTTCCATATTAAGGGAATGAGCCAGTGGCATTACCGTACATACCAGGGATGACCTGAAATAAAAGCAAGACCCCCGCCAGGGTGAACAGAAGATCTGTCACATCAGAAAATCTTATAGTTACCAGCCAGTGATTGCACCACACAGGGACCAGACGAGTTCCAGACCCAAGTTTCAGTCACACACACTAAGTCAGGCTTGTGGTCGTGCAGAAGATCATAATTGCATGGGCAATGAATGATCGATCATTGATCAAAAAACATTTCAACCAGTCTACAGCAGGACCGATCCTTACCAACACTATGGGCCTCATTACGAGTCCGGCGGTAGCCGTGCCGGAAAAACCGGCAGGCTGCCGCCGGACCGGTTATTCCATTCCACCTCCATGATTGCCGGAATCACTGGGGCATTACAACCCCGGTGACCCGGTAATTCCGGAGGAGAATTCTGTGCTGCACTTGCCATGTTGCCGTACTAATGCTGTACCTTACATATGACATCTCCCCAAGCCATATGAGACATTGTCTGGCATACGGTGCATTACTGGAATATTTGAGGTTGCCCTTGGTTTACGATTGTGACACACAGACAATCGCATTTGAAATTGCACCTTACATATGATGACATTATGAGACTGTACATATTATAAGATGGTCGGCCTTCTGTATTTGAGGATCCCTTTAACAAATAGTGGAAGCATCTGGGCATGCAATACTTAACCTTCCACATGTTGGCGAAATATGCCATGAACGTAGGCAGACCAAACATCCTGGTTTTGGGGGATACTTCCAGTTTTTTCCAACACGTGCCCCTATCCTAACTAGCTTCTTTAAAGTAGTAAAATGTCCCACTTTTCAGAGCATTCTTTCATGCTCGATCCTAATAAAAGCACTTAAGTATATGTGCATGCCAGGCTTCATCTGTAGGGCAAGCCTGGTGTGCCCATGACAGATAATGGACACATCATTATCTCTAATATCTGACAGAAAATCAGCTGGCTTACAAAAGAGAGAGGAAGAGATGAAGGTTGGTGTGGAGAATTGATGCAATGGAATAAAAAGCTTTAAACTCTATGACTGAGAGGAGCATTATTAAGTCAATATAATGAACAAAGGGTCCCTGGAGCAATAGGTTTATATTCTGATAGAAAATGTGTGTGTACTCGCAATGCCCTAACAGTGTTTCAAATGTGTCAACCTATGCTTTTCCATCATTTTGTACCCCAGTGCACAGTAGAAAGAAAGGCTCAAATATCACTGAAAAATGTTGAACTGTGATGAGTCACAGTCTGGGACATATCATTATTAATGAGCCGTGCGCAAAACAGACTCAAAACACACAAGTCTGTCTTTTATCTCAATGGTTACACCACTGTGCCATGTGGAAGCCCCAGAGAAATACATGCCTACAAGTCGTGATCAGGATAACATCAGAAGTGAAGGGAAAGAAAGACAGATTCAAAAGGCAAAGCTCAGAGAAAAGCAGAGACTGGCAGCAGAAGAAAGTAAGCGGTTTACGGAAGTGATATGCAGCAAAGTGAAGGTGTCAAGTCTGCAGTGAGAAAGAAAGGAGAAACACAAATTCCAAAGTGGACGGATCCTATTTTCGCCCACTGTCTACTTGGTATCCATGGCCGAAGGATTCCTATGTATTCAACCGTTCCCCATGGTCCAAAATTCTCATAACCACCCAGTGGGTGGACCATGTCTGCATCCCCTCATACATAGCTTACCAAAAAGGCACCACTCTCGAGACATTGCCATGACAAGACAGGATGCATTTTCCAAGTTGCCGACCATGTACTCCACTAACCTCTTTGCTCTACTCTCCAGCCGACTATACACATACCAAAACTAGCCACTCACACACATCAGTTAAATAACCCTTTCTGCAGGCACCAAACAACAGCATGCTTCACCTCTTATATATGACAGTCCTGTACAATGCATTCTATGTCATGCAAGTTTGGGTACAAACGTCTCTATGCTCTTGGCAGTAGGCAATTAGATCAGGGTACTTCCGGACTGCATGAATCAATGCAACAGCAAAGCTATCTTGCATTTTCCCTCTCTCGCACTCACCTAACCCACCGAAGCCCCTGTAGATCTGCCAGAGCAACTGGAGACCATGCAAATGGGAGCAGTGAGCGTTATGTAATCTAACCTAAAGTAACATAGCATAGCATAACTCTGGTGTGAGCTGCCACTGAAAACCACCCGATCAGGGACTGTTGTGGCTTGTAGAATGTGGAATGCAGTGGGAATAGAACTGGAATGGGGATAGAATGAAAAGAAAAGAAATGCAGGCAGTTAATATGGATCAATATAAAGGATAGATGTGTAAACCGTCTCAGAGTATTATTCAAGGTATGAAAGAGGTACACAACATTTGGCGACGAGGATGGGATTTATCCTGCAAAAGCTAACTCAAAGGATCAAGGAACATTGGTGGTCTGGGAAGAAGACTGATGAAACACAGCCTGTGGAAGTGGCTGATACAGCAAAACAATACCAAAGGAACCAACCAAGACAGTAAGAAAAGTGTAACAAGTCTCATATCAAGAGTGGAACAATATATGGTTGAAATGGAACATTAGAAAAGCAACAAGTTAATCTTTTTGAAAAGCAGGCAAAGCTGCTGCTGTAGCATAACTGAAGAAAGAAGTTAGAGTACAAAACTGGAAAACAAATATATAAATGACCTGAGAAGGAGGAGGAGGAGGTCATGTCCGGAGTGGAGAGGTGACACGAGAAGTGAAAGCTTGTGGGCAACTGTCGCAAGAAAGAATAGTGCATGAACGCTGAAATAAAGGAAGTAGCAAGTGGCAACTGTGACAAAAGCGGTAAATTGCGCAAAACATTTTATAATAGTTTTGTGGTGATTGTGAGTAAGGATTGACGGTGATGATATAGTGGAAAGCCATTTTTTAAATAGCCGCCACATACAAAGAATTTCTTTTTAAACAATGCATGCACACGCGCACCACTTACCAGAGTGCTGAGCCCCGAAATTCTAGGAACGATGCTGTGGGAGCATGTGATGTAGCACACAAGAAAGAAACATTAAAGAAAGGGACCCTCGTGCGTGTAAAACGTGGGGCCATTTTGGCTTAAGTGAAAGAAAACAATAAAGAAAGGGACCCTTGTGCATGTAAAACGTGCAGCCATTTTGGTTTAAATGGTAATGTTACATACAATCAATCGTTGCAATAGGAACAGTGACAGTGAGATTCGAAATATTGAGGATACGGCTGCGAGTGCGTCCAAAATTGAGTGCAAATAAATTAGAGCTGGCACAAAGGCAAAGCTGTTGAAGGTATAAACAAACAACGTTTAGAGAAGAAATTCAAATAAACAGTCACGCCTGTATGATATGAGTAAATACAACCTTAAGAACAAAACAACTGCTTTTGAAACAACAAATAAAAGCACACAATCAAAAGTGACTTTCAGCATTGCGGTGTAATGTTCTAAAAGTACACATTATACTAATGATGAAAAGTGGCAGTGATTTGACACCTCGACATCTGTATGACTCACGAGACCCATGAAGTACAGAAAAAGTTAATAAACAAAGAGAGGCTTCACAGAATGAAAAGTGCATAAAGAGGAAAAGATAATGGCTTTGAATCAGCCAATGTAACAGCAGTAGAAAGTAGACTGTTTTTTTTCTCAACATAGTGCAATGGAAAAGAAATATGCTATGCTGCACTTGCATATGAACAGTGACAGAGCTGGTGTGTAGCTAAGAGTGACGCAGAGAGGTTGCTGCACCTGTACTTGCACAACACAGCTGATAAAGGTGCAGTGTTTCAGTGCAGAGCAACCGTTAACTGTGTGCACACAAAACCACAAAACACCAAGGTGAAGACAAGCTAACAATTCAAAATGTTGCCTGACAACACAAGTGGAGATCTTAATGCAGCTCAAGGCATGCAGGGAATCCCTACATCCATGAATGTAGTGAATTATCTACACCGTCCAGCTTCATTGGATCTTGAGCCGCATGATAATCAGGGAAGGCGCTGACAAGAGTGGGTAAATGAATTTGAAGTATTTCTAAGAGCAGTAGGTAATGAAAACCTTCCTAACAAGTTGGACATATTTATGAATCTGGTAGGACGAGAAATGAAGAATGTCATAAAGGCATTAACGACGATTGAAGAGAGAACATCATATCAAGCCCTTATTGCAGGTATAAGTGAAGGGTTATTAGTTGCTCCCAACAGAGACTATTAAAGGTATGCATTTAACCAGTGCATACAGGGGCCACAGGAGACAATTGCACAATTTGTGTTGCGGCTACAGGAGAAGGCAATGTATTGTGAGTTTGCAAAATTTGATGATGAAGAAGCAATTAGGTTGAGAATAATTGAGAGTTGCACATCGGTGGAGTTGCAGAAACATCTCCTAAGAGTGCCCCTCCTATTGAAAGATATTCTGGAACTAGCAAGAATATATGAGAGAATTGAGAGACAAGTGGACAATATGGAAAACAAAAGGCAGCAGGAGACACTAGATGGCATCAGAAGTAATGTACAGAAACAGTTCCAACATTCAAGCACGCTACTCTGTCAAGGCACATGGAATGGTATCGACAAAAGTAGATTGAGAAGATCTTGTTATAGATGTGGATCTAGATTTCTGCACAAAGGTCGGTGTCCAGCTATTATTCGAATATGTGTAGCATGTGGTCAGAGTGGTCACTTTTGGGTCATCTGCAAAGAGAGAGCAGCTTTATTGTCAACCTGAGGATCTAATGCCCAGTCAATAATGAATGGGAGACAATGCATAGTGGTGAGACATTCTGAGCGAGGTAAGCCGAAGAGATGTGAAGAGTGTGGTGAGAAGTCAGAATGAACAGAATAATGTGGCCACACCGGATCAAAGACTAATGATTAGGAGAAGATGGCTGTCTCGGGAAGAGCTGCAGGACAACTCACAAGTCCGAAGAAGTCGTCGAGAGATTCCCCATGAAGTGACGGATGTGCTCCCTTTGAAAGAATGGTCAAATATCAGCTGAAGGATCACAGCCCAGGGCATAAAGGTTATAACTGCATAAATGGAGAAGGTAGTGGTGAAAAGAGTGGTGAAAATGAAAGGGAAGCAAGAAAGAGGGATAAAGTTTGCACAACTCGCAAGAGGAGAGTTGAACAGGAAGAACATCAGATGCCAGGACATGAGAGTATGCTAGTGGGGCAGAGGCAGCAAAGGCAGATGGACCCTAGTGATGAGTTAGAGCTCTTAATTGTGATGGATGCTAAAAGGTCTGCGTCACTGCCATGGGGGATGGTAGTGAAGTGACTGGGGATGCCTCGTTCTTTTATGCAATGTTTCAAGATGATTCAAGTGGGGGAGAAGCATATGAGGAGCGACAGAATGAAGAATTCCACGAGGAGCGGGAAATGAAGAACCTGTTGATCAATTGCATGAGGAGCGGGGAAATTAAGAACCTGTTGATCTCATGTCACTTAAAGACTGTGGACATTCTCCACATTTTTTGATTGGTGAGGGAGTTCGAGGGGCAGCCAATGTTCGGCCTCAAAGAACTATTTGTAAACCTTTACGACTGATTGAGCAGATGTAGAGGTGATCATGCTGGACATATGGAGGGTGAACCTATATGGTAAGCAAGGGGGGGATGTTGTGGCTTGTAGAATGTGGAATGCAGTGGGAATAGAACTGAATGGGATAGAATGAAAAGAAAAGAAGTGAAGGCAGTTAATATGGATCAATAAAGAAGGATAGATGTGTAAACCGTCTCAGGGTATTATTCAAGGTATGAAAGAGGTACACAACAGGGACGTCATTTGGGGTCTTCCTTGCCACCACTAAAAAAAACAAAAAAAAATTTTTTTTTAATGTAAGGTACTGGGCTGGCTGTGGCCAGTGTCAAGTGGTTTTTTGTTTCTGGAATGGCTAGGCTTTTCTTTAGGCCTCTTTTTGTTGTTCTTTTTTTAAAGGGGTTTGCACAAGTGTAGGGCAGTGACTCTAAATAAGACCAAATAGGAATAATAAATAATGTGTCTTTCTGGACTTCTATACAATAAGTGCTAGACTAATTAAAGGCGGTGAGTCACTGATTTAGTCTTTCCTTAAAAACCTCAACTAATTTGATAATATGGGCGTATACACACTGATTTTAACAATACATATGGTGATCCATTCTTGTATGAAATGTATATCACATTATAGTGATATGTAACCTTATTGTTCGTTGTGTACTTCGGAACAATGATATGTGATGCCCCTTCCTGTTTTGTCAAGGGGTGAAAGGTCGTGTTCCATCACTTCCCATGATGGCACTTCAGGGTTGGGTCAAATGACATCACTTCCTGTGATGTCACCAGAGTTCAAGGCACGTGTGATGTCACTTCCCCTACCCATGGCATGGCATTTTGGTGAAATGACGTCCCTGCACCCGATGCTGCTGAAGAATCAAGGAGAACACTGCAGAGCCACAGGTGGACCACTACTATTAAAGCTGAAATGATGGGATGCAACAGGTTTCCCTGGCAATCAACATTAGATGGTGTAAGGCACTTTTACCAATGGTCTCAGCAGAGAGTTAAGTGGGGATTGCACGTCTAACATGCCACTGGAAATCATTCTGAGATTGGGGGAGCTAGAGAGTGTCAAGAGAGTGGTGAACCAGAGAAGAAACTTAGAGAGGAGTACAGTGGCAGAATACCAGGAACCTCTTGTATTCAAGAGGCTTGACACATACGTGTCTAATTACAGTTGCAGGGAAAGAAGAAAATAACAAAAATGATGCTTGCTGGGAAGTGGAAACCCAAATCATTCTGTTTCCTGCGAACAAGAGGAGCCCACGGCCAACCTGAGGACGACTTCTGCGGTGGACCAGCTTCCTCTCCAGTCATTGGCCCGGTGAAGCCCTGCTCCTCTGCCTAATCTCCGAAGACTCGTGTCAGTGTTTCTGCCCGTTGACTAGTGCAACCAACTCGTCTCAATGTCTTCTTGAGGTTGAATGCCCCAAGAGCCTTTGGAACTTTCCCTGGACTCCAGAGTGGACTGACCAGCTCCCTTGTTGGCTACCTCAATGCAGCCGTCAGCATTCTGCATTAAGCCTCAGAACTTTGGTGGTCACTAGGTTATGTCATAAGTCGCCTTCTCTCAAAATGTCAGCATCCTAGCATCAAAGGAGGCTGATAAACTGAGTCTCCTGGAGGGAATTTTTAAAGACCAACAACACCACATCGACAAACATGTAACAATCGAGGAGTTAAAAGAAGGCATCTAAAACTTAAAAGCAAAGAAATCCTGATGCTCAGATTAAATGAGATAAAATTAGATGCTCAAGCAAAGCTTATACCAAATTCGAAGAACACTAGTAAAAACTCCCTCCAGAATGACCACACTTGGAAGATCACCTGTCGCCGCCTGCAAGTGCTGACTGTCACTGGAACTCATCTTCGTCCATCTTATGATGTGTCTTGAAGGAGTCCACACCATGACAGTTTGCATTCTTCAACTTTCTGGAATAGCATCTTGCAGTTTGACACGACTGGAAGAAGCACTCAAACCTGCAAACCCTGGGCACCCTTCACTCAAACAAAGGACAGAGGATTGTGTCCCTCGGGACCCCATATGATCCACAGTGTGACCTGGGAAAATTGGAGTCAGCTGGGTAAGAAAACAGCTGTTCCTGTCTCCCCCATCCTTCATAGGGTAACATTGGGTGCTAAGCCTTTTGTCCCCTACTCCCTTTGTGCGTACTTTTGGTCAAAGAACTTGGGTCAAGTATCCAACCACTGGGGTAGCCTTGCAGCTGGGATTGAGAGGGCTAGTTACCTGTCTTTGGACAAATACTTACTTAACTTTGAAATGGTTGTGAACTTTTTAAAATGACACCATAAGCACATTGAATCCTGGTTGAGAATAACTTCCCTGGAGAAAACCTGTACTGGAACCTGTGACCTTTGGGCACTGGACCCCATACATCTTAAGCATGGACTTCTTAAGTAAAAGGAAATTGGGATTGTTCATTTTATCTGCATCTGATGGCTTACCTGGTGAACCGACCTGTGAATGTTTATATTTTTGATATATGGATAACACTACAATTTGTTAGTGTGTTCTTAAGGCCTATTCATTAATTGTATTTTTATACATTGACTGTCTAAGCTGAATTATTGTGTGATATTCTTTGTGAACTCTCTGAGGCCCTAGACCTCTCTCGCTCATCCCTGAGACCAAGCCTTGACTGCTCTTCCACATACCTTGATTGGGATTTGACTAAACTCTCAGAGACCCCCTGTTCACCATAACTAAAATGGCCTTCTAACCCCCCCTGCCCCCCCTCCCCCCCTCTCCAGAGTTGACTTTAGCAATCCATCTTAACACTATGGTGGTAGTCATGTTATGGTCAGACAGTCAGTCAAACCCTGTACATTGTGAAAATCCATAAGGGTGTGTGTCACATAGCACTCTTGCCTGTGGGGAAGGATCCACAAGGAAGGGTTCTGTAAGCATTGTCTTCACGATTCCTGAGAAGGCTTGCTTCTGTGCCACCAGACCAGGTAATTATTGGGAATTTTTTGAAGATTTAAATTTGACTCTGCCCCCTGACCCCTGAAACACCTACTTTAGAACCGACCCACGCACACATTTGTGGAAGTGCTTTTTGCAAGTGCTGCCTGCTGTCTCTGGCTGTCATGCTTCCCTGCTGCAAGAGAACAGGCGGTATGAGATAGAACACAGACAAATATATGGACTTTTATGGACTCTATTATATAGCCTATACGTATGGTAGCCTAACCATATATTTTCTTATTTATTTTAGGTAATTATTGGCTATTTTTTGAAGCTTTAAAGTTGGCTATGCCCCTTAACCCCTGAAGCACCTACTTTAGACCAAACCTGCGTGCATTTGCACACATGCATTTGTGGAAGTGCTTTTTGGAAGTGCTGTTGGCTGTCTCTGGCTGTCATGCTTCCCTGCTGGAGAACAGACAGGCGATATGAGATAGAACGCAGTCAGATATATGGACTTTTATTAACTTTATTCTATGGCCTATACATATGGTAGTCTAACCATATAATGTCTTATTTATTTTAGGTAATTATTGGCAATTTTGGAAGATTTAAAGTTGGCTCTGCCCCCTGACCCCTGAAGCACCTACTTTAGAACAGACCTGTGCGCATTTGTGCCCACGCATTTGTGGAAGGATTTCTTTGCAAGTGCTGTTCGCTGTGTTGCCGGGTACAGGGAGAAAGAGTTTACCAGATTGGGATAACATTTATGAATTTGATTGGTAATAAATATATTGGTCTGCTAAACACATTGGGCCTCATTACGACCCTGGCGGAGTGGGTTTACACCAGCGGTATTCGCGGCGGACCCTTCCGCCCTACTACGAGTTCCCGTAGCGCCATGGAGCCGTTTTCCGCCTGGTTTTTCCGGGCGGAGAAATCCATGGCGCTACGGGACCTTGTTGTTGATTACGCCACCGTATTTTACGGTGGCGTCATTAACGCCTTCCCCACTCCCATTATACCCTATGGGGCAAAAATGGGAATGGGGAAGGGTAAAATGGGGATTGGGGATTTACCGCCCCGCCAAGGTCGGAATGGGGCGGTAAATCCGCCAACCCCCATGGCGGTATTGGCAGCTTTCCGCCGTGCTCCATGGTGCATATTGCACCACGATCTCCGCCAGGGTCGTAATGAGGGCCATTGAGTGTTACATAGCCTTCTTTGATTCATTTTGTCCCATTGAGATGGCTAAAGATAGAGTGTCGCCTGATTTATTTGTGTGGCTATGTGAGAACGCAAAAATTGTCATTCAAAGTCTGGGGAATGGTTCCCGGGTCAAAACGTTCAACAAAACAAGTGTTTTGATCCAAATGTAGCGAGATAAAAATATAAACCTGGTCGGGAACTGAGAAAAACCAAAAAATGAAGTGATGTGAATGCTAAGACAAAGGAGGAAAACATAGCTCAATTGAAGACTAAATATAAAAATGTTCCCAAAAGACATAAATCATCGATAAGCAACACACATTGGTTTACTATGTATGAGAATCTATGCTATGCTGATGGTCGTACATTTTGGAATGTTTATAAATCTCATACAACCATTGACTCAAGCGTGGGAAATGAAGGTAACCCTATATCTGAAAAAGATTGAAAGAGATATATAGTTCATCTATATTATAAATCTAATGTCCTTGAAACTACTAAAATAGTCTATAATAGAGGAGGGGTCCACATTAGACATGGAGACAGAGACACTCAAAGTGATTATCAGGAACATGAAGCCCTCCAGGGCCCCCGGCCCTGATGGAATACCCAATTTAATATATAAATATAAACCTGAATATTGGGCTACTATCTTATCTCATCTCTTCGAGAATGTCATAAACACAGGCTTTATACCCGTTAGCTGGAAAGCATCCATTCAGATACCGTTTTTAAAAAAGGTTTAGAGATAATCTTGGCAAGTATCCCCTCCTAGCTATGACAATGCGTGTGTGAAGATTTTTTCCCAGATCCTATTAATTCAAATGAAAAGGTGGATGGAAAAATTCAACCTTTTACCTACATTCCAAACAGGGGATTGGCTCCTTGCCAAACCTTTGATCCTTGGCTTTTCTTATGGGTTCAAAGTTGAAAGAGAGATCATGACGCTCTTTATATATGTTTTATAGAATGTAAGAGTGCCTTTAACACCGTAGACAGGGAGAGATTATGGGCTAAACTTCGGGAGCGGAATTTGAGACTGATAGTCTTATATAATATTCAAGAGCTTTATTCTGACACAGTGGCTCAAGTGCGTTTATATCAGATGGCTACACTCAGCTGTAAAATAAAAACACATTTTGGTTTAAAACAGGGATGTCCACTGGTGACAACATTATATAATTTATATGTTGCAGACATAGGGTAGTATATGAAGGACATTTGTACCTTTCCTCCAACAATTGAAAAAGATTTTGTACGTTGGCTTACCTATGCTGATGATACCCACCCAATTGACTGCACTCCGATTGGTTTACAACACAGGATGCATTGCCTATGCGAGTATTCCCGGATAATCAATTTGAGCATTTACTATAATAAAACTAGAATTATGGCTATTGCTCCAAATTAAAATGAGAAGAAAACAATTTGGATGGACTATGGATAAAAAAGTCATTGACATTGTGGATCACTGTTTATATCTGGGGGTCCTCATATCAAACTCAATGAGTAAACAAATACTGGAAATCTTTGTTTGACAAAAGGTTGAGCAACAATTTGTAGCTATCCTTAATCTGATCAGACAGAAGACAGGATATTCAATTGAAGCCCTTGTTAAACTATTTAAAACCTGTACGTACCTTGTTTGGCTTATGGCCCTGAGATCTTTATGAATAAAGGAAAAATGTGGGTTAAGAAATTGGAGGGAAAACTTTGGAGAAGAGTGTTGTGGCTGCCGGGAAGTACTTCAAGGGAGGCGATTAATTGTTAATTAGGTTTAATAGCTCTTGAAACCCAATTGAAAATAAGAATGGGAATTTTCTTCCTCCGAATGCTAGACAAGAAGGATGATAAAGAAACTTAATTTGCCAACTTTAATAACCTGTTATGCAAGGATCTGGGCAATAAACCCCTAGCGGAGTGGGCGGGGAATGTATACCAATTTCTTTGATGAGATTGGTTTTCTGATTCCTCCTGAAGACACATTTGGGGTTATAAGAGTGAAAAGGTTGGATTATATGGGATAGAAATGCCAACGTCTCATACCTATGAATATTACAAAAATGTGAATTATATGTGGTCCAGGGGTGGATTTTCCCTGCCTTTATCTTACCAAACTATTCGATATTAGGGTGAAAAGGTTTGTAATGAATCTAAGATTGGAATTGCTCCCTACCTTTTCTCATATAGGTACTTGGACAAGGACGCTGTATTCTCTTAGACTCTAGATTATGTAATTTGGTGGTGAAACCCCCATGCATCTACTCATTTTGAGAACATCACCTATGACCATGTATGGGCTTATATATATTCAGGGCGGTCAACAACTTTACATTTTGTGGTTTCTCAAATGTAGACTAAAATCCACGAATTGCTATAATTGCACATAGAAAATTATTACAATTCTGTGAATTGGCCAATATTGTTTTATATAACAGAGGAACATTTAAAGAAAAATGGGCTTTGTATTGTAGTGCTATGCCAATAGCAATGGTATGTTAATTGTAGATAACTGATATTTAGGTGGTGTTGAAACTTTAAGCTATGAATTGTGTTATAGCTCTGTTTTATTATTATAAGATTTGTTAGCTATGTAGCATGTTAAATTGTGGTTGTACTGTTCTCAGTACTATGTATATTCATGTTTATTTAATATAGAAATGTGTTAAAAGGTTTCTTTAACCAAATATCACAATAAACACATTAAAAAAACACTATCCTCCAGACATTTTACATTAGGTGTTGTGGCAGAAAGAATGAGTACCTTGCCCAGTGTGCATTATGTGCTCCAAAAGGAGTGCATGCTTGATCACTTTCACTGACTTATTTGTCAAATGAATACATTTGTTGTCATTCTTATGCTCTCAAATGCCCATCTCCTTTCTTATAAGTGATGTATTTAAGTAATGAGTTGAACTAGGTTATAAGAGAACCTGTACCAAGCTGAGTGACTCAATGTACATATTTACAAGGTCTGCTGAAATATTGTTTGGAGCAGATGGCACTGGTCTGAGCCTTTTGCCCCCAGCTAGGCCAGGCCCTGCATAATTTAGGCCACACCCTCTAGTTAGGGCCATACACCCACTAGATTTTTCAGCAGACTTAAAGCACTGGCAATCACACTGCATGTTTATTGTCACTTTTTCAGGTGATTGTTTTTGAATTCTTTTTGCATTGTTTATAGATTGTGTTTTTAATTTGTACCTGCAATATGAAATTATCTATATTTGATATGTATCTGTATATTATGTGTAATGATCAAATTACCAATAAAATAATGCATCTATTCTCTAAATGTTTCCCCATGCTACCAACAAAAGGCAAGTTGTTTCGATGAATTAACCAGAATTGTCGAGAGCCTGATTGAGACAAATCCAAATATGACCTTTAAAACCCAACCTCACTACACATGGCCATCAGCACCTCATGCAATTGTCCCCCTGCACTTCATCATGGCACTCCCACCAACTAACTTCCCCAGCACCACCCTCTAGCAGCAATCCATTACCCAACCTCCTCACAGAACCTCATCCAGTAGCACCACTCATCATTTCAGAACTTCACCACCAGATCCAGCCACTCAAACTAGCCTTAATAACTCAAAACCGAACCTCCCTCACCACACAACCTCAATTCACCCACTTACTTGCCACAGCACCCCCACCGACTAACCAGTATCACCAACCTAACCATAGTGCACCGAGCACCAAAACCAATCTCCAGCAGCAGTACCACCCAATACAAGAAGACTGCCTTATCCCAGCATCTCACCCCAGTGTCCCCACATTACCTCACTATAGTGCTTACACCATTCATCCTTACACCAGCACCACCCCAACCTCAACCCAGCATCTCATCCAAGCATGCTCATCACCCAACATCACCACATCAACTAACCACAGTGCCTCCAAAACTCAACCTCTCTTCCCATCATCACCCCAGATACAATCCGAGCTCCCCAAAACCAAACTTCTCTCAGCACCTTACCCCAGTAGCAACATCACCCAACATACATCAGAAATACACTACACAACCTCACTTGAGCACCGAACCTGAACCTCACTGGAGTGCTCCAGCATCTCACCAGAGCACTTCCACCACATACCTTTACAAGCACTTCCCACTAGCAGCCCACAACTCAACCTCCTCCCAAAACCTCACCCAAGGTGCCCATCAGTCAGTATTACCCTAGCATACAACCACACTCCAGCACCTACTCACCATCCAAACCCATCACAGCACTCAATTTCACCACCCAGCCTCACCTCTCAACCTGACCGCAATACCTTAGTGTGACACACCCTTATCATTACCTAATCTTACTCCAACCACTCCATGTCAACCCACCATCCCCACTACCCACCAAACAATCTAAGCACAGAACACTCAGCATCCAACATCATCCCACATTTACTCACAGGTAAATACCACCTTTTCAAAGACACATAACTCACATTGCATCAGAAAGATGTTGTAGTCATGCAGAGCATTCACACAAATCCCTCCTGCCCAGAAACCCTTAGGGAGCTGGAACCGGCATTAATGATGCTTTGGTGTTGCGGGGGCTGCAAGCACGTTTGTGTACAGTGCAAAAAGATCGGGTTTGCAAAATGGGGGGACGTGTCTGCAGTCTCCCCTGCCGGACCTTTGTGAGCAGCAGTGATGGACATCTGAGGTTGGCAAAGTCCAAATGTTTGAGAAGTGTCATTGGTTGCATTTGGGGTGATTTGTACCATTCTTTCATTCTCTTTCTTTTGTGTTGGACACCGACCTCGCTCCATTAAAGTAAGATGGGGTGATGGTGCTGTGCCAAAAAGCATTAGCATTAATTTTACTGGCGTGGTAGGCCTGCTTACTTCTCATACTTGCCTGAGACGTTCTTCCTAAATGAGCTTCAAGTTCATTCCTAAATACCCACATCGGTCTGATAGCCTTTAAATACCCTGCCTGTGTGTGTGACAGTTTGGCTGTACGCATGTCGCTCTCAGGGGTTTCACTCAATGATCTATGCCTTTTGGTGTACTCGGCCATATGTGTAATATTCTACCCCCTAACTACAGCTTTTATTGCATCCTACAGTATGGCAGTCTAGATTGTATCATTGTCATTTTGAAGGAAGTAGTCGACTATCTCATTTGCAATTGAATCTCTTAGGGCCATATTCCCAAGAACTGGTTTATAAAGCTTCCACGTCAGTCTACGGGGAAGGGACAGCCTACGAACTAAAAATGCAAGTTTCACGGGTGCGTGATCCAACAGAGATCGAATGGCAATGTTAACCATGGGACTATATGGGACCATGGAAGGGGACACAAGCAGCAGGTCAGTTATTGAGAAGTTTCTATGTGCATGTGAGAAATGCATGTAGACACAGTCACCGGCATGCAATGAACACCAGAGGTCAACCAAATTAATTTCCCTTTGTAGCCTCATGAAAGAAAGAGCATTTCTGAACTCAGTAGCTGAGGGGGGTGAGACTTATCCAAATTAGGGTCAGGCATTAATTTGAAATTGCCCCCCAAGATAAGTTCCCACAAGTAAAAGGGAATTATTTCCTCCCAAAACATCAGCCACAAACATGTACCGTCTCTCATTCGGTGCATAAGGTGATGATAGTGAACAGGTGCCCTAACAGTAAGCTTTTGACCCCTTACAAATCATCCCAGGGATCATATTTCACCTCCTGCTCAATAAAAGGGACATCCTGAGTAAACAGGATCCCAATTCCCCCTTTTGGGTGACTCTGCAATACACATATTTTATTTATTTATTTATTTATGTCTGTATCTAATTAACATTTAAGGGAAAACAATGCATTTGAGGCGCAAACATGCTTACAAAACATTGTAACACTGATTTACCTTTGCAGATGACCAGTGTCTTTAACAATAGGTGAGAGGGTGTGAATATTAGACCAGATGATGCAGGGGAGGTAGAAACATGAACCAAGTACAAGGACAGTAGAGCATGATATAGGAACAGGATAATAGAGGGAGTGCTAAGCATTAGGATGAAGCGTGAGGGATAAGTGCTGATATATTTTGGCTGGCATGGTGAAGTTACATTCAGTGGTTGTAAGTGACTGCACCATCTTTTAGAAGCCACACCAAGTAGTAGTTAGTTGTTGCAGAGAAAAGTTTTATAATTCTTAGTAAGCGCGAGATAATTATATTTTGTGTATTAAAGTAAGTACCTATATTTTAGTGGTCAGAGAAACTATTTTTTGCAAGTTAATATGGAGCAAATAACCTATATTAGATATTCTTGAGGCAACAGATTGCATTCAGTGTCCCAACTGAATGTATTTAATTTCAGTGGCCACATCGAATACCCCTAGTAAAATAAGAGAAAAGTTCAAATAGGATTTGGTTGCAGAATGGGATTATATTCAATGGCTGTAAGTGACTGTGTCATATTTTGTGGTCAGACCAATTACTAGTTTGTAGTTGCAGAGAATAAATGTCATATCATTCTTGGTAGGTAATAAGAAGTGTTGTTAAGTGAAAATGATGTATATTTCTTGGAAGACAGGATGAGATTATATTCCGTTTCTATAAATAATGGTACCATGATTTACTGGCCAGATCCCATACTAGTTCATAGTTGCACAGAAAAAAGAGCTCATTGAGAGTGCAGTGGGAAGACCGCCATCATTCTGCCAATGATAACTCCTGTGATCAGTTGATGGAGAATAGCAGAGTACCGCTGGAGCATGACATTTGTGTCACAGCTTCAGTATTGCAGCGTAAATCAGGATGGCCGAACTGAGTCTGACAGCGGACATACTATCACAAATGATGAAGCCTGCCACTGTAAGTGACGTTAAACACCTTCTGGCATTGGTCAGACTGCTGGCGGAAGTGACGTCAAACACCTTCCAATGTGGGTTAGACCGCCAATGAAAGTGACATCATCCAAAAGCGTAAGATCAATAGGAAAGCAAGTAAAAACCCGGCAACAAGTAACACAACCACACAGGTTAAAACCAATACAACAGTGGGTGGGGTGGGGGGTGATCGAAGGTCCTGAAAGCATGTCTACTGAACACAAGCTCTCTATGTAAACATGTGCAAAGTGTGAACGATTTTATCATCAAGGAGGAACTAGACATTATTTTTCTTACAGAGACCTGGCTTCAAGACCCAATCGGCCCTGTGTGTGCTATAGCTGTACCAGAAGGGTACACTATACATGATAAGAACAGAGTTACCTGGGCAGGGGATGGAGTGGCAGTGATAGTTTGAGCCTCCATACACCTGTTTGCAGCTACCATCTCATGTGCACAATGTGAGACATTGCACTTGAAATTCCCCCCCACAAAAATCAACTTTATCAACATCATAGTCGTATATAGACTTCCCTCCCTTAATTCAGATTTTACGAACTAAACCAACAGCTCAATAATTTGAAGTCCACCAATGTAGCAACATTGCTCGTGGGCGATTTCAACAGATGGCGAGGGAACTCGACAGACAAGGAAGCCCTCTACCTGGAGAAAACGTTGAATAACATTGACTTTAAAGTCATAAACAAGGAAGCCACAACAGCTAAGGGGAACCAGCTAGACTGGGTCATAGCACAAAACCTGGAGGTACAGGCAGTCGAGTCATCGCCATGCATCTGGTTGGACCACTTTAGAGTCATCCTTGAGATAAAAATGAGCCATTCTCACAAAACAAAACATCAGTAGTCAAGAAGAAATCCTAAGTAGAAATTTTTACGAACATAGGGCCAGCACAATGGGAACAGTGCATGAAAAAGATACATGAGAATTTTCAGGAGGGTGACTCTTGGGAAGAAATATTACTGAAATACTCGAACGCGATACAGGAGCTAGTGGAGCAGCATGCACCCCTAGAATCAGAGTTGGTAAGAAAGAACAGTAACCATCAGAAATGGTTTCACAGTGAGTTAACTAAACTCAAGAAAGAGAAACGAAGTATGGAAAGCAAGTGGCTTAAACATCCCACACAAGCCAACAAAGAACAATGCAAGTGCACCGAAAAAACGTTATAAAAATTAAATTAGGGAGGCCAAGAAAAATTACCATAATGAGCAAATTACATCAGCATCCAATTCTACCAGCAAACTATTCGATATTCTAAAATCTATTGAGAATCCTTAAGCCCTGTCTGCCACTTTCGCCCCAACTCAGGAAGACTGTGAGAACGTGCAAAAGGCATTCGCTCTCAAAATACAGAGATACCATAATAACAGCCAGGGAAACCCCAATAGAGTGATACCTACACCCATTGGGGAACACCGTCGGCGGTAAGTAGTTAACTTTCAGGTCCCTCCTATCTCGGAAGAAGAGATGGATAACATGCTTGCAGCAATGAAGCCTACCTCATGTGCTGGGAACCTAATCCCCCCGAGAATAATACCGGACAATAAGGAGATCTTTACACCAGTATTAACTAAAATAGCAAATGCTTCCTTTAGAGAAGGTATTGTGCCCAAGAGCATTAAAGCAGTCACCATCATGCCCCCCGTAAAAAAGACAGGGTTAGATCCCAAGGATCCAGGGAATTTGCGTCCAATTACTAACTGCAATTCCCTGTTGAAAGTCTTGGATAAAAGAGCAACTGCACAACTACAGAAGCATGTGGAAGCCAACCTTATACTGTGTGAGCAACAATCTGGCTTTCGAACCACACACAGTATGGAGACAGCCATGTTGGACCTGCAGACCCACACGCTTAGTGTAAAGGATAAAGGTAAGACAGGGCTCCTAATGCTCCTGGTTCTGAGCGTGGCATTTGATCTAGTAGACCATCAATTGCTCCAATTAGTCCTGGAAAAAGTGGTTGACTGCTCCAAGGAAGCATCCGCATGGCGGGTATCCTTGCTTGCCGATAGAGAGGCAAAAATACACTGGAGGGGAAATTCTCCAAGGCAGCAACCATAAGGTACGGGGTCCCTCTAGGGGCTAGTTTATCTCCCTTCCTGTTTAACCTGTACATGAGATGTCTTTGCGAGGTACTGGACGTTTTTGGAGCATTTTTCACAAACTACGCTGTAGATACCCAGTTGGTGCTCGTGCTGGGTGGCGACTATCTGGAGGATAGCGCCAAAATCTTGGCACTTTATAACATCATCGAGAATTGGATGGAGAGCAACTGGATGTGCCTTAATGGCAAAAAAACGGAGATGATGATTATCGGCACCCGTCAAGCCCGAGCCAAATTAGGGCCCAATTATGAGGCCTTCTCCATCAAGGACACCGTATACAGTTGTTAGGGCAAGTGAAAAATCTTGGACTTGTCATGGATGCCTCTATGGGAGCAGAGGCGCAGGTTCATCACCTGCATAAGAACAACTCTTACCATCTCTGCCTACTTAGTTCCATTTGACTCTTTTTGAGGGAGAAGAGCAGTGCCACGATCGCAAGGGCTACTCTGTCCTGTTTAGATTATGGAAACTCACTCATGCTCAAGAACTGCCTTGAGAAATGCCAGGTCATGGAGAACAATGCAGTTAGAATAATTAGATGAAAGAGGAAAAGTAAACACATCTTGATGAACAGTATAGCATTGCACTGGCTGAAGATTGAAGATAGGATTGCATTCAAATCCCTAACTCTGGTCCATAGGTGCCTGTATGGTATGAAACCTGAATATCTAAAGAAAAAGATCTTACTATACCTCCCCAATCGATCTCTGAGATCAGAGGCACAAAGCAGGATCACAGTAGCACCACACAGATGAGCAACCAGTACGGGCAGGGCCTTCCCCGTACTGGCAGCTAAGGAATGGAACAACCTACCTCTAGCCCTCAGACTGGAGCCCAGTTATCTGGCTTTCAGAAAGAGCCTAAAAAACATACATATTTAAATAAAGGATCTCCCACACTAGGATGATGAGCTACTTCAGGTCAGGTTGTGAAAAGTCTTTTATGCAGTACCCCTATTTTACGTTATGCACCCTGATGCCTGTGGGCTTTCCGCGCTTTGCAAGCACATAAATAAAAAAGAAATAAATAACATAAATCCACCTTTTGGCGTTGGTCAGATCACTACTGGATGTCGGCTGCCACACCTGCTGATACAAATCTCCAGAAAAAGCTCCCTGGAAAGTAGTGATATAGCTCATCACAGCTGCAGAGTGGAAAGCTATGAAAGGCAAAGGACCCCATACAAAGACAATCCTAGATATCAAGCACGGCATGTGCAATAGCTCCACGTTTTACAGACACAAATCTGCATTTATTGGTGGACCATATGATACCAGTGGAGGCATGACTTCTCAGTGCAGATATAAATACATCACGTGGCAGTGAAAGAAGGGAAATGTGTATGGCACTGGTTAATGCAGTGTCCACCATGCAACGGGAAAAGAAAGACCTACGTAAGTGATGGAATAACCTCAAGCGTGCCATGTGCAAAGAAGTGTCAAAGGCCCAGGAAGCCAAAGACAGCACTGGCGAGGGACGAACTGACATGATTGCATGCACCATCCGTGTGCAGAGGTTGCTCCCACTGATGGAATTGGAAAGTGTTACAAGCATAGAGGAGTGACATGATACAGGTGTGTGAGGGAGCCACAAATCCAGATTTACAGAACCAAACCATGCACTCACATGTATGCACATCAACAAACATATTACACAGCCACGTTAGTGGCTGTGTAGTTATGGTTAAGTTGCTAATCCCATAGGAAGAGCACTTTTTAGGCAGCTTATAACTTCGCTCTCCCTGGACGAATCCTCACCAAACTTTGCAATAAAAGTATATGGTGCACTCTGCATTTCTATGCAACGTTTGGTGAGGTTTGGTCCAGGGGGATAAAAGTTACAGGGGGGGTCCCAAAATTTTTTTTTTTCCCATAGACTGAATGGGGGAAAACTTTGCGCATGCCTACAGCCCAAACCGCTGGATGGATTTTCACCAAATTTGTGGCAGGAGCAGCGGCTTGGTCCCGAAAGCGTACTTTTGTAAATTTGGTGAAAATCCGTCCTGTAGTTTTGTTTAAAACGGTCAAAAAGTAGGTCTCAAAAAATGTGTGATATCTATGTCCGCTCCGCGGACACACTTCCCTGTTCGCTCCGCGGGCAAGATATTGATTGGCTAATTGTCGCATCATGTCCGCGGACATGTGACGCGTTCGGTGATTGGATGGTGAAGAGCATGAACTGCGTCAGATTGTTCCGATGCGCTCGCCATCTTGGATCTGTGTTTTGGTGTCCGGAGACATCATTTCAAAAACATATTTAAAAACACAACATTGCACTTGTTAAACTTATCAAATACTGTGTGGGGAGGTAAGGGTTGATGAGGATGGGATGGGATATGGCAGCAAGAAGCAAAAAAACTAGTGTTTTTTTTGTCACGAAAGTCATATGGTACATTTGGAGGTGTTCCACAATATAATGAGCGTACAGTACAGGCGAAGGACTAATGTGTCTGTGTTAAAATGTATTTAAAATAATAATGGAGTCAGACTGCCGCCCCCTGCAGTGTCTGATGCAAAGAGTGGCCCTGCACGTGTATGAGAATAACAGTTCTCATGGCGTCGGTGAGGAAAGTTTTTGCAAAGTGAGAATGTATTTAGATTCTGAGTGAAGGTCACCAGCTTTGAATTTTTGGATGCGAGGTAAGGAAACCCACACATGGGACACACAGTATAAGGTTCAATTGTTTTTTGACCTTGAGAGAAAGGGAGCATTCCGTAAGGAATGCAATGAGAGGAGGTTTGGAATAATGAACATTTGATAAGGTTATGCAATCCAAAAGTGGGTAAGGAACATGTAAATTCAGTTTATGTGGAATCGTTGGTGCGAACGCAGTGAGCGTTACGGTCTGAGTCACGCCAAGAGAATGGAAATGGTGAATATAATGCAAGTTTGATTTTCGACTATTGTATACCGGAACGAGCATTAACTTATTATTATCTGAACATTATTTTTGGGTTACATTCTATTTGTCTGTTCTGTGTGGCTTATTGCAATGAAACGCAAGTACAATCTTTGTGTGTAGTTGTCTTTTTTACGTGTTTATGGGGAGTTCAGCATCGAGGTGCATGTAGACCATCACTAGTTTCACCCAGGTTCAATGCTAATATTTCATTAAAATGTCATGTATGACCATATCAAATTGTGCATCAGTTTCCATGTTGTTTTCTCTTTGTTGAGATTGTTTGATTTGTGTGCTAATCATTAGTTTAAACTCTATGCTGAATTAAAAAGTCAATAGATACATTGTAATAAAGTTCGGGTATTGAGACACATTTTCTGTTATGTTTTTGAAACAGATACATTCTGCCTTTCTGCGATTGTCATAGATTCTAGATGCCAACTGAAGGGTGCTTTAATCGGCAGCTGCACATAGTTGTCAACACCTGGATCACAGTGACTGTTTTTTGGGACGATCGCCCATGGCCCATGTGCCCGTACGCTGTACTAGCGATTAGGATTAACATAACATCCTTTATGGTCGTCTAGGCCCAAGTTGATGCAGAAGCCCTGGAATTCACTGTGCGACCCAAGCGGTTCTTTTATCGAAAAAGAACACCTGTGTACGCAAAAAGAACAACGTGTGCCTCACGATAAACATTTTGGATCACGAGCGAAGAAACTAATTTGCAATTTGATTAAATATGGCAATAGTCGGATGTTCTCGGAGCGTTTATTGCGAAATAAAAGTACTTTACAAATTGTACAGTGTTATTTGTTTTCTTTTAACGTACGGTTTAATATTCTGAATTGTGACGTGCTGTGTTGTTAGTCGATGTGTGTTGATTTTCGGGTTCTGCGTCACGTGATGTAGGTGATTATGGGCGCGTTTGGCTACGCTGAAGAGGAACGTCACAGAAAAAGGTGTAGAATATCACTAGGGTTGGTGATGTGAGGGTCAGGGGCAGAGCATATGATTTAGTGACGTCAGGGCAGTTTACCTTAGGCAGATGCAGCAATGGATAAGAATAGCACAAGATGGACGCGCCCAGCTGCCAGATTTCGTATGTTTTTAAAAGAGGAAAAGTGAGGTAAGGTGAATTGGAAATGTTTGTGATAGATCAACCTATGTATAAAAATACATGGCCGAACCCTCGGGACAATAATATTTTCTGAGCATTGCACTTGTGAAACTTATGAAATATGTCTGGGGAGGTGAGGGGTGATGACGATGGGTGGGATATTTCTGACGTGATTTCGAATGAGTTTATAAAGTTTGGTGGGATTTTGTGCAGAGCTTAAATGACGATTGTATGTGCATTCATTTGACAGTTTTGAAAAAGTAAAACATGGGTGGATTTCCAGCAAACTTGCGTAAGGCGCATTGGCAAGGATCTAAAAGCATGGTTTTGCAAATGTGGCAGTTTTTTTATTATTTCACAAGTGTCATAATGTAGTTAAAAAAAATAGCGGTATAGCTTTAGTGACTGAGGGGTAGCCTGTGACCATGGGCAGTGGCCAGATTGTCCGGGTCATGGAATAAGGTCATGATCTGGACAATCTGGCTACTGGCCATGACCAGGAGGGACAAAAGATAGGATTAAAGTGGCCATGTCCACCTGGGACTGGCTTTGTGGTAAAGTTATTCAAAATTAGGATAGATTTGGAAGGGAAGAAAAATGTGCTCGTGGTAATATGGTCACAGTGTTCTCTTTTTGCCTTCTGCAGGCTGCCATGGAAAGCGAAGAGGGGCCCTGTATGGAACCCTCACCTTCCCTTTCCATGGTGGCCGTCTTGGAAAAGGATTTTTCTTCCTAAACCGGAACGCCACAGGCATCCCGGTGTAGGATGAAAAATCCTCTTTTTTAGTACCCCGGGTTCCTGCTTTGGGAACCTAGACTGCTAATGGCCTTCATCCCCCATTTTAGGGGGTGGAATGGGGGGATAATGGTCCAGAGACCTCGTTATCCACCCTTGCTTTGCTTGGGCTGATAACTTGGGCTGCTGGGCCAGTATCCAATGTTCCAGTCCCTGGAACGGAGGATGAACGCCCCAATATTTCCATTAGGATAACACAAAATGCAAATGGAAATGTTGGAAAATCTTATTGAGTCTACGTACTTTACTCAGAAATATAAAGTAGATGGAGTCTATGCGGTTTTTTTTTAAGTTCTATTTTTTAACTGTGAAAGGTGGCTCCTAAAGGAACATTTATTTTGTTTTTGGATGGATTTATTTTGGCAGGAGAGCTTAGAACGAAAGGTGGGGAGGCAAATGAGGCAAACACTAATATGGAGGGGCAGGTGGACAGGGGAAAATGTTGCGCGTGTGTTATTTCTAAGGTAGGGGGCAGTGTATCTCATGCTCCTTGATTACAGCAGTGGTGGTGTCTCTTGGGGAGGAGGGATGGCCATTTTAAGATAAATAGCAGTTTTGCTAAAAATATGTACTGTGTTCTAGATTGTTAATGGATGAGTAGGAATAGGTGTTGGAGCTGTGCAAGGGAAATTTTGAAGTTGACAGTTCCTAGATCAGTAGAAAATGCAGTGTCAAACTTTCCGCGAAGCACAGATCTTATTGTGAAGTGTGTACGGGTTCTCGGATACATCATCATGCTGCGTGCCCGCATATGGTCGTATGGCACTCTCTGGAAGGACTGAAATGAAGTCAGATGTTCGTAGATATTATGGTTAAGTTACACTAATAAAAGCCTATGAAATTCAATGAAAAAACTTTGTTAAGGGGACGTTATGGTTAAGTTGGAATAATAAAAAACCTATGAAATTCTGTAAAAAAACTTTGTTAAAGGGACGTTATGGTTAAGTTGCGCTACTAAAAACCTATGAAATTCAGTAAAAAAAACTTTGTTAAAGGGACGTTATGGTTTCAAGTAAAACCGAAAACCCCCTGAAATTCGCCAGTTATGGTAAACTAAGCAACCATAACTCGATGACATCACAAATGCGCAATACAAATAAAATAAATACAAATACATTTTCTACTCCTCCTACTCCTGCTGCTGACTCACACTCTGATGCAGCCCTCTTTAACCTGCATCTTTCTATCTCCAACACACTGGACATCCTTGACCCTTTCATGAGAATCCGCCGTCTGATGTCTACCTCCAAGTGCAACTCTTGGTATGACTCCGACCTTGCTGCCCTGAAACGTAAGTGCAGGGTGGCTGAGAGGAAGTGGAGGGCTTCGGGGGCATCCTCTGACAAACTGGCCTGCATCCTGCTCCAAAGGCAATACAAACTCTCGGTCCTGTCAAATAAGAGAGTCCACATCCAAGCCCATGTCTTTGTGGTCTCTAACAATACAGCTGAACCCTTTACAATCTGCAAGGAGCTGGCCATTCCTTCTGCAGTCTCCACCTCTGTTGTTCTCACTCAGGCACTCTGTAGGCTCCGGCTTCTCATCACCACTAAAACTCAGGACATCCTGTCGACGCTCTCCTCTCCATCTACTTCTCTCTGCCCCACTCTGGCCGCCTCTCTCTCTCCTCCACCTTTCTTCTCTTTCCCTCTGATAACACCTGATGATCTTTCTAGACACGTCCGATCTATGAAAGTGTTGTCCAAACAGGTGCTTCCCTGCTCCTCCAGAACCATCAGAGACCACATTGACACCCTCGCTCCAGCCGTGGCCGATTTCTGCAATATCTCTTTTGCCAATGGATATTTCCCTTCCCTCCTCAAGCACTTTCTTGTGCACCCTTCGTCAAAAAGCCTTCTGACCATCCTACCTGTCTGGCAAACTATCGCCCGATATCTATCACTCTTTTCCTGTGCAAACCTCTAGAAAATCTGGCCATCTCTCAGCTTACTCTCCATACAGAATCTGTTGGTTGTCTCCATGACCATCAGGAAACTGCTCTCCTGAATGGCTGTGATGATCTTCTCTCTAATCTCAATTCCAGCTTTCCTTCTCTCCTCATTCTCCTTGACCTTTCCTCTGCTTTCGATAGGGTCAATCATGCGATTCTGATTCAACTCTGTGAAAACCTCAGCATCACGGATCAGGCCCTGGAGTGGCTGACCTCCTTTCTCCTGGACTGACCCTCCTAGGTCGAACTTGGGCCCTTTCAATCTGCCACCTCGCTTTCCACATGTGGTGTTCCCCAGGGTTTTACCCTCTCACCCTGGCTCCTCAATGTCTTGTTGGCCCCTTTGGCCCACCTGATCTCTACCTACCTTCTCCTCTAACTATCAGTTTTATGCGGATGACACTCAGCTCTCTTTCAGGCTCCCCTGTGCCTCCTCTCCTCTCCTCTCTTGCTCATTCCTGACTTTCTATCCACCTTTCAAGATTGTTGCTCCACCAATGATCTCTACCTTAATGCCAGTAAGACAGAGATCCTTCTCATTGGGACCCCTGCTCCCTCTTTCCCTCTCTCACTCTGGCCGCCCTCCCTGGGCCCTCTTACTTCACCTTCCTGCGAGGCAAGAACCTTGGTGTCATCTTCAACTCCACGCTCTCCTTCTCTACTCACATCACAGACCTTGCCAAGAAGGCACACTACCAGATGCACTTCCTCAGACGTATTCTTCCTTTTCTCGCTTTCCCCCAGAAGCTCACTGTCTCGATAGTCCTGGTTCTCTCTAGGCTGAACTATTGCAACATCCTCTTTCTAAAGATGCCTTCCTCTACTCTCTATCCTCTGCAACTAATCCACAACAGGACTGCAAGACTTATCCTTAGCATCAATCCCAGGGACGGTATCTCTCCAGCATTGAAATCTCTCCACTGGCTCCCGGTGGCCGCAAGGATCAAGTTTAAGGCTCTCTGTATCATCTCAAAGGGTATCTGGGGCCGGGGCCCCCACAACATCTAACTCTCGCAGCTACCTCCAACTCTCTGAGGGTCAGACACTTCTCCAGGCAGAAAGTGGGGGGGATAGATCTCTCTCCTCTGCAGGTGCCTCCCTCTGGAACGGCCTCCATGCCACTCTCAAACTTCAGACGGATCACCTGAAGTGCTGGAAACAGCTCAAGACCATCCTTTCCACCTCTGCTTTCTCTCTCTCCCTCCCCCGCTGATCTACCGGTCTGCCACTTCGACTAGTCACTTGTCTACCCCCTGAGTCTCACTGGATACTGGGCCTCTCTATGATCAATCTCCCCTGCACTGCCTCTGGGTTTATTGTGCATTTGGGTGTCTGTAACTGCAATCTCTATAGTACCATGCCTCCCTGCACTTACCCAGAGTCGTGCAGCCCTGACTGCACCTGTTCAGAGCATTGTGTCCTGTTTCACTTCCCCCTTACCTCTCCCTGGCACTTCCCCCTTCCCTTCCTCCTTGCTCTCTGCATTGTCACACTTGCACAATCTGAATGTCACAAGGCCTAGTAAGATCATTTGTCTTGTCCTCCCTCTTTCTTCCCTACCTTGTATTATTGCGCCTAGAAATTGTGTACAGGTGTGTTATAAATGACTTATCATATATCATATCAAGACTATCTTACCACTTGAAAGATTCAAGATCAGAATAAAGCACAGCCTTCGATCCTGCAAATAGACACCTCCACCCTAAATAACTTTAATATTCCCCACCCATTAAGTATGCCTTTACATATGAGTGGGGGACTCATATGTTTCTATGTAAATATGTTTATACATGTAAAGTTAGATATTGTGAAATGATGCATGCTAAACGGGCACTAATCATGTTTATGTCAAAGCTCAAATCCCTGCATCTGCATCATTCACTTTCTACTCCCATAAACTGGCGACCTACTCCCGAATTAGCCTCAATCCTTTGTAAAGGCACCTGGCCCTGGTATTGTTTCTATGTTCAACAGGACTAGCTTAAATGGCACCTTAGGCCTTGATAAGTACAATATATACTGCATTGAAGACTACAATACAGAACAATACATCGTATGCTATTCTTATGTTTTTTTAAAAAAAGGAAAAATCAACTACCTTTAAGGTCATGGGATGACAACCAGACATTGTTCCTGTGAGTGAACAAATGGGACATAGCTTTGGGTACAGCTTTCCTAAGAGAGTGAGAGCCACAGTTTCCAGAACCCACTATGACAAGTTGTGTGGTTGTTGCCAGGGAGTCAAACCTGAAACCACTCCTGAGAGAAAGCTTCAGAAGAAGCCTGCATAATTTGAATTTGGCAACCCACAAATGAGGTGGAAATCCAAATGTCTGAAGAGATTAAACCTCTGAATGAACCCCGGGAGCCATTGTGACCCTGAACTCCCATTTATCGAAGATTACCATACTGGCATGAGCTACTTAGTATGGAGTAAGCCACTAAACCAAAGAAAGTTCCGATGAGACCCCTGCCTGTAACTGCAACCTGAATTTCTGCCTGTTATCAATAGTATTAGAGCTCTCATCACCAAGTAGTAGAACTCTCTCCCAAACATGTTACAAGACCTTGAGAACCCTTGCCCACAGGAAGCCTAGCTGACTTATCTGTCTGAGGACCTGACATGCAGAAGCGGGAGCAACAGACACCAAGCACCGGCAGCTGAGGCCTGCAGATGCTAATGATTAAGAAACTAGAAATCAAGTAGACAAAGAAACTGAATGTAGCACTGCAATCAGTATGAGTGCCAGACGTCCAGTCTCTTCTGCACACTGTCATCACCTTTCCACACCAGAGATGCACCTGCAATAAATGGGACAACTGCACCAAAGCTGAGCTCTAGCAATTCTTCCCATTCTTCTTAGCTCACTGGGAACAGAAACCAGTGTCTTTAGCCTGCATTTTAACTGACTCTTAAATATAACCAACCAAGAATGTCCTTACAGACTTCCCTTATCAGGGAAAGACATCTGAACAGTCCCAAATCAAGGTCTTAGCTCTGTCATTGACCTCATCTTTAATATTATGTCCTATACCCGCCATTGGTGGGCACGCAACTTCAGGACCAGTATCCTTCTCTGCTAATCAGAACACTGCCCATCGCTCCCCATATTTCTTATGAGACATACATTTAGGGTTGAGGGAAAAAAAGATCCCACAGTACCTCTGGGGCACCCTAAAATAAGTCAGTGATCCTAAGACCTGTGTTGTCCTTGTACATGGTGGCTAACAGTACCTGGCAGGGTACTTAAGCATTTCTGAAATTGAATTACCTACCTAATATGCATCATCATTTTACCTGCCCCTGATGCAATATAAGGTATATATTCAAATGTGTTTGTGTGGACATCCCTTTAATGATTTAATGTGTTTTTTAGAGAGCACACCATTTTCCCAAAGCTCACATGGTGCTAGGAAAAAGTATACAATTGTGACATTGTACATACAATTAGGCACATAAATAAGAAAACGACAATACAGAAATATAATCCTATTGAAAAGTCTGGTAACATCTGACTGGACTGGAAGAGTGGAAGAGTGGTTCAAATGTACAGTGAGTCCAAAGCATGTGTCTACAAAGGACATGTGCTGGCCTGTCCTCTCCTACTTACTAAACAACCATAAGATTCCTGTGCAATTGCCTAACCATGGTGGCATGCTTTTTGGTGGCGGCACTTAGAACGTAGTACATGCTAGCCACTTTTAATCATTAGACATGGGGGACGTTGTTAAAGAAATTGACCATCAGGAGGAGGACCACCAGTGGCTCATTAGAGAATAATATGGTTGGATTCGCAATGCAGAGTCCTAGGAGGAAGTATCTGTCATGCTGTGAGCACATGGAGTCCTCCCACATCGTTAGAGAGGATGGCCCACGTTTGCACCAAGAGACTGGGGAAGTGAGGTTGGGGTTAGGAAAGGGGGCGAGTATCTGAGATCTAATCAGGGAAATACAGTGATCACTCACTCCAGGGGAACCTCCATTCATGACATATCAGCTGCTGCAACCCATGCTCTCTGCTCTTCTCTGGCTCCATTTCTCCACCATGTTGCGACTGTTTCCTGCTCTTCTGCACCAGGGCTCCCGGAGATCCACTGCATGCCAGAACCCTCCAGAGGAAGCGCAACATGCCCCGGCTTGTCTCCTCTCTCCAGCTACCATGAATAATCCCACTGCTCTGATGCCATTGCCTCCTCGTGTTTGCCTTCTTATACACCTCTGACTTACACCTCTCCCTCCAATAGGAAACTGAAACAATGCACCGCTGTGAGATGCATACTTCGTATTGCTGTTTTAACCTATATTCTGTCCTCATCAGGCTACTGATAAGAGCCTGCCTTATCTGCTCGACCAGAGCTACCACAAGGTGAGCCTAGGACAGCTTAAGGGTTGCGTGATTGGGATGGTAGCTCCATGCGCTAAACGTCAGCTTGCGGTTTCCTCCTCACACGATGCATGTGTGCACAGCGTAGATCATCCCAGGTTACATGCATGAGCATGGGGACGGCCATGCATGCACACATTTGCTCTCATTTCTCCTACAAGAATGGATAAAGATACATTGCAAATAAATAAAGACATCAGTATAGAATGCACTCAAAAGCAGCAATAGCAGGAGTATGTAACTCAGTCCAGGTGAGCCAGAGTGGGAATCAGTTTAGTGCCGTGAATGGAATCATTTGAGCAAAGCCGCTCTCAGAGCAAGGATTTCTACTCCTAAATCAGTGTTAGATACGGTTGACTCTTTCTTGAACCCTGATAAACCGGTCAGCGCCTTCATTTGTGAAAGCTTATATTTCAGGTGATGTTGCTTTCCGTTCCAACATTTCAACTTACGGGATAAATCACCACTTCGCTGCCAGAGAGGAATATCACATTCAGAAGGGCTCTTTATTCGTTCCTTACTGATGGGCAGGGCTCACATTTAAGCTCCAAGCATTGGCCAACACGGGCTTGCAAGGCTGCACAATCAAAATAAGGAGGCCCTTCACCGATACATTGGAGGAGCAGGTATTTACACAAACATGCCGTTTCTATACACATGCCACAACACTGTTTAATATATTATGTATTGCCTTTTTGAACTAGGATAAGGGTGTGGTGATTATTTTTGCTTATTAGGCTATGCTAGTTCCCCTAAGCCCGTCAGGTTACTTTGATGTTGTTTTCTATTTTATTTCCTTAGGCTTGGATCAAGCTCACTGCACCAGACACATTTCTCTGCAAAAAAATGTAACAAGTTCTATGTATGTATCTATAACTGTTTCCCAAAATGAGCCCCAGTCCCCCAGATGGAGGTGACATCTATTGCTGTGAAACTTTGTCCATCTTCACCATCACTCAACATGCTTAGCATACATGGAGCAACAAGAAACTCTATTAAAACATTTACGATTGAGGCATTTTGATATAGTGTACACTGCCAACTGAGTCACTTCTAGGTGATCCCAAGTAAATATATAGAGAAAATAATGAACAGTGGGGGGGTCACACGATTCGCCCAGGATCACACAATTTGGCGAAGACTGGATTTTCTCCAAGATATCCCTGTAGCCTGGCTTGCAAAGTGCAGAACCTGCACGAGATATCAGCCTGACATTGTATACAAAATCTTCATGAACCCGTATAAAGAAAAATGAAGACGAGCCAATCTCAAGAAGGGCCGCTATGTGGGATGTGTGCTCTTTTCCAAAGTAATGTCTAAGTTAGTCAAGGGAAAACACTAATATCAGTATGCCTCACTTAAGGCACACCCCTCATCCTCTTTCCACCAGCTTGCACCTGCTTGAAGGTTGGATGATACCACACCTAAAGTTTGGTCTGTGGCATCAGAGCTACCTGCATTTCGCTAGTTCAAATCCAGCAGTAGGGTGCACTTAACCTTTCATAAATTCAGTACCGTTCAAATTAGGGTAATACTACCTGCTATTACATTGCTTAGAGCTGAAAGCATCTAGCATGAAGTGCTATGACCAAAGTGTAATTATATTTCATAAAACAAACTATTACCATCACAGACCTGAACTCTGTCCCTGCACAAAATAACCCATTTGGTGCCCATCCTGTGCATCTCTCAAAAGAAATCAGGAGCTAATCTTGTGTAGGTCTTGGCCAAGCTTCAACCTGTTTTATTCAGCCTGGCTGTTTCTGTCAGCGTACTTGAGTGGTCGTAATACAATCAGAGTTTGGGGGTAGAGCCTCGGCAGTACGTGGATTTAGTGACTTCACTGCTCCCCACCCGTCCAAATATCCATGCTCCTGACTATTTCTTAAGAGTTAATGCTTTCAGGTAGAATTGGGCCCTTACAAGTTCATGGATCTGGCATGCCTGTTCCAGCTTATTCTGAGAAGCTATGTGGAGTGGTTGGTCATGCAAGACGTGCAAGAGAAAACCTGTGAAATGTATGCCATGATGCTTGTCACTAGTTGCAAGCACCATGTGTGTTCGAAGGAAAGCACCCCACATAATGGAGCCTGAGAAAACAATCCTTGGATTATCCTACATCAGGACTGGATGTGTGGCATATCATTTTTTTCACTAAAGTCTTGGGGTGAAAGCCATCTAAGAAGAAGACAGAAACTTGATCTTCCAGTGCAACAAAGTGTTCCAGGGGAGGTTTTAGAGGTCTCTGATGGTGACACTCTGAAGGGTGTTGGTGATCTCGACTACAACTTTCCTGGTAAAACCCCTGGAGTGGTGCTGAGATTCTACTCGGCAGGTGATGTCTGATAGCTTCTTAGTGAGTAATCCACATCCCAAAAGGAAAATGGGTCACTTGAGAACGAGCTCCTCCATTGCTGGTTTAGCTCAAAATGACCAGCAGCATTATTAAGTGAAGGGTGGGCATCTGGGCCGACGTGTCCATTTCTGCCCTGTGCCCATGTTAGGGAGAATTCTCATTTTATGGCTAATTTCCCTTGCCTAGTGAGTCCCCCAGCAGCTTTGCTGGACTTCTGGAGTTTATTTCTTTCACTTGGTAAGAGTGTGAGCTTTTCCCCGCTCCTTTTTCCCCTAAAGTCTATTCTCATTGTCTTCCCTTTCTGACTGCATTCATCAACAAATCTCTTTCGTATGCTGTCGTACCTACAGACTTCAATCAAGCAATCATACTTCTGATTCTGAAGAAGTCATCTCTTGACTCTTCTCTTCCTGCAAGCCTTCAGCCTTGTTCGCTCTTGCCTTTTCTTTCCAATATCTTGCAGCATTTTGTCTATTCTCAAAGCTCCTCCTACCTTGATCACCACTCTCTGCTCCCAGTGCACCAGTCCCCCTCATTCTACTGGAACAACCCATTCTGTGTCTCAAACTCCTCTGCTTGCCATTCTAAACTCTCATCTGTTCTAATTCTCCTGTATCATTTATCGGGCTTCGGCATGGCTGATAATCCCACGCTTCTTCAGACTCTTTCTTCCAAGGGATTTTCAGGAACTGTCCTATAAATGTTTAAATCCTATCTGGCTGGCCATTCACTTTCTGTTTGCTGGGTAGGTAAACGTTCCCCAACCTTTTCACTACTCTAAGGGGTTCCCAAGGGCTCTATTCATGGTCCTCTACTCTTCTCTCTATACACCAATCAACTATCTTCTGTTGTCTCCTTTTTTGTACTCTCCTCTAACTTTTAAGATGATGATTCGCAAATCTGTGATTCTTCCTCTTCTTTTTCTCATTCACTCTCTTCTACCATCATTGTGTTTATCCGCTGTCCAATTCTGGAGGTATGCTAACTTCATACACGTCAAAACCTCGTAAACCAAAATCCTTTTCTTTTCTGTGTCTTCCCTTCCTTCTCCCTGTATCTTCTTTCCCCTTCCAATCTTGCCCTTGCTAACTTCGCCCACAATCTCGGTATGTAGTTTGATTCTTCTCTTTCCTTTGATAGCCACATCTCTAGCACAGCCAGTTCCTACCTCTATCACCTCCATACCATTCACAAAGTCCAATCTTTTCTTTCCTTTCACAACATCAAAGTTCTAATTTCTATCTTGGTACTTTCGAGTTGTGTTTATTCTTATACTATACTTATTGGACTCAATTCTTAACTCACTATTTTTGTACTCTATGTTGCCTCACATCTCAGTACATCAATTGTTCCCTCTCTCAACTCCTTGTGTTGGCTACCTTTTGAATCTCATTTACTATTTTACTTTCTTTGTATTGTATTACACGGCATGCACAGTCATGTACTCCCTACCTGTTCTCTCTGGTTTCTGTGTTTGTTCCATTCCATTCTTTTCCTTCCCAAACCCAGTTCTGGTACACTTTTGATCAGTCGTTCAAAATACTAGCTCCCAGGCACAGGAGATCCATTACCCCTGAAATCTGTGCTTCCCCCTTCTATGTACATTTTCCGATCAAAACAAAAAAAAAATGACCTTGCTTCCTCCTCTCATAAACTTTGCATTGTTAAATTTGTATTTCAACTTATTATGTGAAAGCGCTTTAGCAATTACTAAACATTCAAATACACCATGTAAACTCTCAGATACCTGAGGGTCGGGTGTGCAGAAATAAATGCAAAAATTAATAAATAAATACATAAATAAATAAACATCGAAATATAAAGAGCCAGCAGTCCCTTAAAAAAAAAAACACAATCACAACCATCTAATATGTTATATTATGGAATTTGTTTTCGACAAGAACATACCAATGGTATGGAGTCAGAGCACAACTGACAGGTACCCTGCATAGCCAATGGAGATATTGAGGACACACCGAATGGATCAAGGCATGCCAAAAGATCTTGCAAATCTTTGTCAGTCTACTGTACTACCTCTAGAAAACTGAAAAAACAGTATCGGACATGGCTAAAATATTAGAAAGGGGAAAATATTGGAAAGGAGCCCGGAGAATCGCCTTGTGGCAACAAACTGTTAAGACACTTTGGTCCCACAACACGCATAATATATGGGCTTTACTTGGGGAAGCTAAGGGCTGTAGACAACAATCTATGATTAATCCCAGTAATGCTTCGGAATGGAAGCAATTTTTGGGTAATCGGAATGCCCCAGTAAATAATATGAGGGTTGTGCAATGCAACATCAAGCCGCTGAATCTGCCCCTTGAAGTAACTGTAGTAGCTATTTTAACTAAAATAACGGCACATACATCTTCTCATGGACCAGGTCCTAATTTCTTAGCCAATGTGATTTTGAAAAAGAATCCATATTTTTGGGCCTGTCTGTTAAAAATACTCTTTGACAAAGTGCTCAGGAGTGGTCATATCCCTTACTCATGGCAAACGGTTATTCTTGTACCTGTTTACAAAAGAGGACTAAAAACTGATCCCTGTAATTATCGTTTATTGTCACTCTTAGACTCTACATGGAAATTATGTGCCTCATTTGTATTACAAGAACTACAAAACTGAGTAGAAAGGAAGGGGATCTTAGACAGATTTCAGAGTGGCTTCAGGACTGGTTATGTTATAACCTGTTGATCATGGATGCACTCTTCCACAAAGCTTTACAGCCTAACAGTTCCCCCTCTAAGTATTATTTTTTTCGACTTCAAAGTGGCATTCCATATGGTCAACAGAGATTTACTCTGGCGCAAACAGCAAAATATGGGCTGTCCACAGGGTCTTGTGTACTACCTGAAGCTTCTACATTGTAACACCACAGCTAGCCTGAAACTTGATAGTCAAGGTACCATGGCCTCGCCTGTTGTGCAAAATCGGGGGGTAAAGCAGGGCTGTGTGACAGCACTCCTGCTCTACAACCTGTTTGTAGCGGATATTCCCCAATGTCTGCTGCCAGTACACAATTGTTCTCCTAAAGTGAGTTCCACTAAGTGTTTAGTATTAGCATACGCGGACGATCTGGTTTTGCTTGACCACACTTTTAGTGGTCTACAGAGATCTGTGCATGCTCTTTGGCTCTATGCTGCCAATAACACACTCTCAATTAACAGTGCTAAAACCCAGATTATGGTCTTTACGAGGAAAATGTTAGCTCGTCCTTGTATGTTTGTGAATGCCCTTGAGTTGAAATATACATTAGTATACAAATACTTGGGCGTTGAATTTGATAATAAAGGCAACTACCATAGTTGTGTACAAACACGCAAGATAAAAGCCGCACAATTAACTGCAATGATCTATCAATTTATTAAGAAACGGAGTGGGTAATCTATTTGGGGTGCCAGTCAGTTGTACATTCAATGCATTATTCCCGCAGTAATCTATGGCCTAGAAGCTCTTGCTAATATTGACCTAAAATGGCTCCAAATAGTAGAGGGTAAGTTCTGGAGGAAAATCCTTGGGTTGCCCCAATATATCCCCATGGCACGCCAACATCTAGAATTGGGCCTTCTCTCATTAAAAGCTCTGGTTTTGAAAAGGAGAGCCAAATTATATATTAATGCTCTCAATTCGCCTGTGAATAAATTATTGGAAAGTGTGGGAGAGGGCATACGCAGGGATAGCATGAACTCTGCACTTAAAAGAAACATGGATGCACTATTTATGGATATTGCTTGGACCCCCAGATGGGGGGATAAACTTGTGAATATGAAATATAACATGGGCAAAAGGCTGGATTTGTGGGATTGGCAGCGTCATTTTGAGCACCTTGCACGATTGAAAAAATATAAATGTGTGCATTATATGCTTTATACCTTTAAGAGTCCTCAGAAATACATGAATCTCTGCCCCTCTTTGAACCTTAGGAAGTTTATACTCCATTTTAGGATTGACCATTTACCTGTACGTGCTACTAGAGGCAGAGAGCTCTGGATCTCTAAGGAGGATCGCTTCTGCAGATTGTGCAAAAACAGAAAGATCTGTGAAACCGCGAAGCATGTGCTCACGGAATGTCCGCCGCTTCATGATATCTACATAAAACACTATGGGAAATTTGCCCACGATCTGGATTTATCAAAGACTGGGACTTTTGGTATCAATGTATTAATACACTTAGCATGGGAATACAGCTTGCATTATATAGGGTCTGGTTGGCAACTGAGATTGAGGCACACTACTGGAAATTAGACACTTGAATTGAATGAATTAACAATGGAAAGTAATATATTTACGAATGAAAGGAAAAAGAGGATCCAAAGTGGGAACCCTCCCGTCCCTTTCACACTATCTATAATCCACCAAATGGGTGGTAATTAGTCATAAATGTTGATTCATACAAGTTAATTATCTGAATTCTCTGAGAGCAGTTAACAGAAAATGAATTCACAAAGAATGTTCTAGAAACACAGACTGTGTAAACATTACAAGTATTTTAATCATATATAAACCATAAATGTGATAGGGAGCAAAAACAAATTTCTCAAGTCCGACACAATGTAGCTTTACGTGTTTCAAGGAAAGCTCCTCTTCATCAGAATCCTATATTGAACTATGTTGGCACTCAGTGACACATATTTCTCCTGTGCCAAGAGGCAATCCCATAAAATACTTGTCATTTTTACACAGTCTGTTTCTAGACTATTCTTTGTGAATTAATTTTCCGTGAACTGCTCTCTGAGAATTCAGATAATTGTATGAATCAACATTTATGACTAATTACCACCTATTTGGTGGAGATTGGGCCTCTTTACAATCTTTGCGGAATGGGTTAACGGGTGCCGCTAATGGAGGCGGACCCATTAAACCCATTCCGCAAGATTACGAGGTTCCCTTGCGGGACCCGGTAAGGACACCTGGTAAAACCAGGCATCCTTACCGGGTCCCGCGAGGGGACCAGGGAGCTAACAACGGGCCGGTCGTAATCAGCCCGTTGTTAGCTCCCTGCACCCATTCCCATTGAGCCCTATGGGGGCACAAATGGGAATGGGGAAGGTCCGGGTTCCCTGTAGGGGGAATTATCAGCCCCTCCAAACTCGGAATGGCCCAGTATTTCCCCATTCAGGGAACCCGGACCCGGTTTTGGTGGCAGCCATGCCCTTATTAAGGGCATGGCTACCGCAAAAGCCGTAATGAGGCCATAGTGTGCAAGGGACGGGAGGGTCCCCACTTTGGATCCTCTTTTTCCTTTCATTTGTATATTGGGACCTTGTGCCAAGGTCCTTTTTTTCCTCCCTTGCACCTTTCAAATTTGAAGCCACCTTGCCTGGACGTATCTACTATATCTAGCTTGTTATGATATATGGTGTGCACCTTCTACCTTATCTTCTCTGAAGTAATATATTTACACCAATACTTTTTGAATTATTATGGGGAGCACTGACCAGCTAAGTGGAATTGTATGTGTATTCAACATAACTAAAGTGACTTATGGGAAACTAACTCTGGGCTAGTATATAAACCATGTAAATAGATTTTGGTAGACCACGAGATGATATAGAAGTATTGTGAGGGATGATTCCTCCCTTTTGATTGGATATCTGGATTGAGCGAAATGTAATTTTTACATAGTGGAAATATAATTAATTTCCCATCTGGAAAAGTGTTTTAACAGGAGATTATGATTTTTTATGCATTAGATTGCTTATCTGATGGTTTAAGTTTGTAATGCAATTGTGGTTAAAAATTGTTAAACTGTCAAATTGCATGTATTATTTTTGTATGTAAGCGTGTATATATAAGTGTGATATTTGATTCTAAGTTGTTTTATTCTGATTTAATTATGTGAAAAGTTTTTCCTTGTTAAAAATTATAACACATTAAATTAAATGAATAAATAATGACAATAAGGTCGTGCGGGCGATTGCATGAAAATCCATGTTGCAAATCTCAGTCCTGAGGCTGATAGAGAAAGGGAGCTTGGAAGGTAATAACTCATACCTAAAAGGCAGTATATCTTTTTATTGTCCAACCACTTCATTGGTGGTTTAGGACTAACAAACAATACAACATTTAAATGTGTATGGTTATAATTGAACAAGTTTAGCAAGGATGCTCCTCTTACCCGGCCCCCCACGTAATGTCAAACCAATACACGTTCTTTGAAACCCTATTCCAACTATCCCATTTAATTGGAGCCCAGAGGTGGAGTTGGCTGGTGCTGAATACGCTGTAATACCATGGCTATGTGAAGAGCAAAGAGTGCCCTGGGTTGCTCACAGCACATGGGACAACTTATTCATTGACAGGATGTCCCTAAATCTATTTAGCCCCAATATTTTGGATGGTGAGACCCACTTGCTCCAAGATATAACAATGCACAATTTCAGTGCTAGAATCAAACACAAGACCAATTTATGTTGCGCTGAACTCGCCCTCTATTCTGCTCAATATGTACCCCTCAGATAGACAGCATCGTATCCTCTGGCAGGTACTCAACTGTTATTTTCTTATGACGAGTGCACATACAATCAGAAATCTCTCTTTTCCCAGCATCCCTGCCAATCATGTGAATACAGGTCTTTCTGTTCATAGCCAGCATTTGTCTGACTTATTCAGTAACAAGTATGGAGCATGGCAAAAAAATAATGTCAACTTTGCAACTTGCTCAATTGGGTAGGCCCTTGCAGACCTGTGCACGATAACTCTCACCGCTAGGCTTCCATTTCAATCGATGCTCCTAGATCCCACTCCAAAGTCCTAATGTACGCACCACCAATCCCACAAACCTTGTTGTCCTCAAGTACTGGGGAAAGGTGTGAGATCAGAGATGGGTGTGGACCCTTTTAAGATTTTCTAAAAAAAGCCTTAGTTACTTACGTTCATCATTTCTTTACTGAGCCCTGAACAACACTCCTTAACTTAAAATAACGGATTATACAGCAGTCTTTAATGTTTTTCCCAGGCCATACGCAATCTTTCAAGACTCAAGACTGAAAGGGATTAATAACTCCATACAAACAACATGTCCTGTAGTTTGTTCAACACCATCCCACTGGTTGAAATCTAGTGAATGAACCACCACCCATCACATGGTTGAAATGTGGATTATTAAACAAAACCTTAAAGAAAGAGTGGCACTTTGTTATCAGATATCTCCACTTTTCCAAGTAACCACAGTAAAACTTGTGAAGAGATTGAGAGCTCTTTCTCCCCGGGACAGGGCGAGTTGAGTCCACGTATGCACACAAAATATTGTTGTGTATGTGTGGGCCTACTGCCTCTCCATCTCCCACCTCATCCATTCAGTGACTACCCAAACATAGGTAACCTGGGAGTATTAAAGGAGATGGACAACCCAGCCCTCCGTTCATCTTGGATGATACAAGGGAAGTCTTCCCCCATTTAAGCCTCTTTCTATCACAGACATATTCAAATATTTTATATTCATTCTTAACTATTCGTGCCATTCTCTCCAGCCAGAAATACTAATAGGTACTGTCAATTTGTTAGATCATTCAGGGTGCATTTTGGAAGAGCTGGGCATTTGTATTTTATTTTAATGTAGACATGCTATACACCGAAATGCTGTACAATAGAAACAATACATAAAAACGATGTGGTGAAACCAGTCAAATTAACACGAGGGAAGAAAATGAGCTTAAAACCTTTTCTAAACAGAGAATAAGAAGAAAGTGAGTGCAGGGCCAGCAGAGGCGTGTTCCAATGGAGGGGGTCTAAGAGAGTGAAAGAACAAAAACGGCATTAGGTGCGGGGGGGTACAGCGTGGGACAGAGAGAAGAAAGAGAGACTGGGAACACAATGAGTGAGAGGGAGAATAGAAGGAAAATAGTGAGGAGAGATAGGGAGGAGAAAGATTATGCAAATATTTGAAGACTAGATATAGAAAGTTGAACTTCAGTCTGATGTGAAAACTGAGCCAGTGTAGAGAAGGGAGGGAAGTGGGGATAGAATCACGTGAAGACAGTGAAACCAGGAAATGAATACACAAATTGTAGATAGAATAGAGTGGGGATACGTGGGAAACAGGAAGAACAAAGAACAGAGAAGAGCAGTAAAAAAGTCAAGAGAATATCAAAGAAGAAATGAAGAGTTTAGTAGCATTAAAGGTGAGAAAGGGATGAGCTTTACAAATGTTACAGTGATGGGCTCTACAGGACCAAGAAAGAGCAGAAATATGAGAAGAAAAGGAAAAAGAAAAGTCAAACTGAACACCAAGATTGTGAGCAGTAGAAACAATAGGCAGGCGTGAAGGAGGAAAAGAAATAGAAGCTGATGGAATAAGGGGAATAATTGAGAAGGCCGGAAAAAAATTAAATCTCAGTTTTAGACAAGTTGACTACCAGATAGCGTTACACCATCCAAGGATGGATGGCTGATAGACAGGTGGAGTTACTCGCATAGATCTGGGGAGAGAAGGAAGAAAAGGATAGAAAGAGTTGGGTGTCGTCGGCATTGAAATGCTGAGAAATACCAAAAGATGAGATAATAGCAATAGGTTGAGTACAGAGAGAAAAGAGAAGACGCTCAAGTACTGAGCCTTGGGGAACCCCGTGGGAGAGAGGAAGAGAGGAAGAGAAGAGGAGACATTATCCACCCAAGAAACTGAGTAGGTGTAGTCAGTCAAGTACAATTTAAGTTAGGTGAGTGCCGGACTGGGGAAACCCAGAGAGGATAGAAGGAAAGAGTGATCCACAGTGTCAAAAGCTTCCCATAGAACCAGGAGAATAAGAAGAGAAGAATGTTTAGCATCCCTGGTAATCAACCCTGATTTAAGGAAAATAGCGGTAACAGAAGGAGAAAACAGAATCCGCATTACCTGAAAAGAGGCAGGTGAGCTACTACCTAGATATATTATCGCCACGAAAAATAGTGCAGGGGTAGATTACCTCCCCTTATTTATGGCCTTCAAGGAAAGAAAAAATATCTGGGGTTATCTTTAAAAAAAACTTTCTTTATTCACTTTTTTAAAAATACAACAAACAATACAACTAACAATCCTGTCTTAATGGCCCCCCCAACCCACCCGCCTAACTTGTCGAGACTGTGCGTAGCAATCAGGATTGTCTTACATATTCAATTACTGAATATACCAAGAAATGTCCCGTGCTTCACAGAGAGGAGGAGGTTAAAGAAATACTTGATGCAGGAAAAACAAAACAGAAATCTACAATTCCCTGTACATGTTGGGGGCACACTCATGTTGCGTCCCACTCTTCTCTGTTCATCTGAGTTCTAAAGGGAGCCCGCTAGTCTAGTGATCTTCCTCCCACCGGGAGAGACATCACATATTGGGTTTCCCTCTTCTCGCACATGCTCACGCTGTTTAGCCATTCGTGGAAGCAGGGGGCATAAGTTTACCCCAAGCTCTGGTGCTCAGGGATCTCGTCACAACAGATACCATTGCAACTAACTTCATGACAACCTTTGATTCATGTTCAACCAAAGCTAGTAGCCATAGTTCAGGGGTGTAGTGCATCTGAGTATCCTCCATCTGAGATAGTGCCATCTCTATTTTGTCCCAGAAAGGACGTAGCAGTGGACAGGCCCAGGAGACATGGAGAAAATCTGCCGGATCGTATCCACATCTAATACATTGGGGAGGTCTATCTGGGTAGAACCTGTGCAGACGTGTTGGAGAGTAATACATATGATGAATGAATTTGAAATGTATCAGTCGAAAACAATTGTTCATAGATATTTTGTGAGTTTGACTGCCAATTTTTTTCCATTAAGATTCCGACAGCTCCTTCCCTAGCGCTGATTCCCATTTAACCTTGTGATTAGAGATGTGTGTTATTCTTTGTGATCTGATACATTTATATAATGATGACACCAGCGTCTTAGTGGTTGGGAGTCTACAACGTATTGGAGTATTTAGGAGGGCGTTGGTACCTGTGGGAAGTTTGCCCATTTGGATTTTAGAGCCTCACATAACCGTAAATATAACAGCATTGGTGACTGGTGTCCATTCTCCTGTCCCTTCAAAACCTCCCACGTGATGAAGCTCCCATCCTGAAGCAGATCCCCAAGTGTGTGGATCTCCAGTTTCTCAAAAAGTTGTTGGAAAATGTTCTCTTGGGTGAGCGGAATTCCTTTGACCCGGTATATTGCCAGTTTAGGGGAGAACCAAGCTTTCAGGCCTGTTATCCGGGGTAGCTGGTCCCAGGCTTTACAGGTGATGACAACTCGTTGTATTTCTGTTTTTATGGATCTGTGCCTGGTATTCCAGAGTAAGCCTTTCATGTCATTTGGATATGATATCACTTTATCAAATAGGACATGAGGGAGTTCTGAAGTTGGGGAACACCACCACACTGAGTATTGTATCTGAGCCGCCAAATAGCAAGCATACAGCTCAGGGTATTCCAGACCCCTTTGTTCAAATGGCAGGATCAGGGTGTCACAGGAGATCCTAGGTTGCCCTCCTGTCCAGACTATTCGGGTCATTAAGCTCCTAAGTCAAATGCAAATTCTTGGTGGGGGTTAGGCTGATACGTTATAAAAAATATATAGTCATTTCGGGAGAATCACCTTCTTTTCAAGAGACACTTGGACTGCCTGGGAGATTGGCAGGCAGATCCATGTATTCACCTTATGTTCTAGCTTTTCAAGAGTCTCTACATCATTTATTTTATATAATTCTAGTGGGGAGGTAGTGACTAATATACTCAAATGGCAGATGCCCTGAGGGCACATCTGAAGGCTTCACCAACATCGGTGCTAGCGACACACAGCGTGAGCGGGAGAACCTCCGACTTAGTCCACTTTATTTTTAGGCCACTGAGTGGTTCCGAACAGGGCTATTTCCTCTACCAGTGGCTGTAAGTTCTGTCTGGGATATTTTACGTATAACATCATATCAAATGCATAAAGAGAAATTATAGAGAGGTGGGAAGGAGTTTTAACACCCCTATGGGCATGATATTCCCTCAAGGCGAAGGCTAGGGGTTCAATTGTTAATGCAAAAAGGATGGGGGAAAGAGGGCAACCCTGACGGGTGCCCCTAGTAGGGTAGATATGTTCAGATAATAAATGGTTAGAGTATCTTCTTGATCTAGGTGCTGCGTATGGTAACTGTACCCATTGTAAAAATGACACCCTGATTCACAACGTCGTAGGACTTCAATCAAAAATGCCCATTCCACTGAATCGAAGGCCTTCTCGGCATCTAAAGAGGCAACAGCTTTGGGATCTCTGGGTTGACATTGTACATGAGTGTGAATAGGCGGTGGAGGTTGTTCTCGGTGGAGCGACCAGTAATAAAACCAGCCTGGTTGGGATGGACCGGAGCAGGCATCTAAAGTAAGAACCTGTCAGCTAGCAGCTTTGCAAGGATTTTATTGTTTGTATTGACAGTGGTCTATAAGAAGAGCATTTCCACAAATCTTTAGAGGGTTTTAATAACACAGTTACAATAAACAATGTGAATAGATGGGCTTGAAAGTATTACTTCATACGGAGGAGCCCTGTGTGTGATCAGGGTGGATTTGGAACATTCTAATATCGCAAAAACAACATGCTCCACGTACAATGTCAATGAACATCTCATTAAAATGGTTGCAGACTTCTCAACAGCAAAGGCAGCAGCCGCCAATGCTTGTTCACATGGGACCTGCCCTTGCATAACAGAATCTAACATACCACTGTAATAAGCCAAAGGTTTATGCCCAGTGGAGCTGCGTTGTGTCAACACGACAGTCATCTTCTGACCATCAGAATGTGAAAAGAGATCAAACTCTTGTGTATAATCAGAAGTAGCCAACACTGGGATGGTAGAAATAACATATTTAAGCTCCTGAACCTTAGTGATCATTTCATCAGTCTAAATTGTATTTTCTTTTCGCTGAGCTTCTTTGAGGGACTGAAGCAATGGTTTAGTGTATGACGTGTAATCAAAAATCCCTGCTCCACAGTAATGACATAATCCAAGAAATGTCTGCATATCCCTCACTGTCATGGGCTGGGCTGTGGTACACACTGCTGCTGCTCGTCCTGGGGTTACTCTTTTGCCATTCATGGAAATCACCTATCCCAAATACAACACCTTCTGTTGAAAATATTGTAATTGTGTTTGGTCCATCTTGTACCCTTTGTCAGCCAACAATTCTAACAACACTATAGAGTCTTCCCTGCATTGATGCTCTGTGCTGCTACACACCAACAAATCATCCTCATATTAAATTATGGTACTAGGGACAGAGATGTTACCCAAGTCTTCATGTAGCACCCTATTAAAAATACTCTTTGGATTCACAGTACCCTTGAGGAAGCCTAGTATGTTGGAATCGGCTCCGGGAAAATATAAATGTGGTGAGATACTGGTCAGGATGCAGGGGTACTGAGAAGAAAACATTGTTCAAATCCATTACTGTAAAATGGGTGGCCGCAGCAGGTATATTGAACAATATTGTAGCGGCGTTCGGAACCACTGGGAACTCTTCCAGTACAATAGCATTAAGAGGGTGTAGATCTAGAATCCCCCTCCAACTAGCACCTTTTGATTTCTTCGCCAGATAAATAGCTGTGTTACAGGGTGAGTATGATGCCCTGATATAAAAGGTCCATAATAGTGTTGTTAATCCCCTCCTCTGCTGCCTTCGATAGAGGATACTCTTTTACTCACGGCAACACAGCACTGGGTTTCAGGGTGATGCGTATCGGCATAACACTTTTCAAAAGTTCCACGGCATGTTGACTGTTCAGCCACAATTTATCTGGAACTTGGGCCAAATCTGCAGAGCTAAATGAAGGGACAGTCCCTATAAGCAGCATGGGACAGACTACATGTCTGTATTGTATCATCATTTTACAAGGGACACACACTTACAATATTATTTCTCCCTCATTTCCTCCGTTCTCAAAGAACTCCTCGTCTGAAACATTTTACATAGGTATTGTGGGGTCAATTCACAGAACCGTATGCCATTCCTTTTTGTTGAAATCAACTGCTATCAAAACAATCCTTTCTTCTGCCACTAGAACTCCTTCTATATCCAGTTCTATGATAGTACCTGCAATTATTTCCTGAGGCTGGGCAGGCCAGAACAGAAAATTAGAGGATATGCACCAATACTTGTTTTCCATCTGTGGCAGTGCACTGAGTAATATGGTGTTGCTGTATAGAAACAAATTGGCGGCCACTGGTATTCCTCTTGCCACAGATTCGGTGCCTAATGCATGCAAGGCCAACATTACCCTCACAGCACAAATACTGGGTGTAGAACACTGCTAGGCAAGATTGTATGCAGTAACCCTGTGGGAGACTGCAACAGTCTTGTCCTATTGGTGTTACGCAATCCACCTATTGGTATAGGTCTGTACTACACAAGTTGGTAGTGTGACTGAACAGCCAGACTTATCTCAAAAGGGGTAAATATAAGCTGTAGAGCTGTAGCATCGAAATGCATAAATACAAGCATTCAAATAACACTTACACTCAAGGTCTTCTAGTAAAATAACTATTTGTTTATTAAACGGTCAGTTTTAAATAAGCATTATTTAAAAAGGGCAATGTGCAACAATAAAAATATAATTCAAAACACATTCTCAGAATCAAGATAAGCAAGTAGATATTCGTTAGAGATGCTTCATAGACAATTCCTGCACCCTGGGGTGACTTCAATTACCAGGACAATATTGGCGTATATATATCACTTTTGTACTTGGTAGAATTCTGGGGTTGTGGTAAAGGCAAGGTTAAATGGAAGGAAAAAGGGTAACAGGTTCTCAGACCATGTGAGCACTTTTAAATCTCTGAATGAAGTCTAGATAAAATCTTTCCCAGTAAATATTAGTTAAAAACCAATGTATCACCTATGCGGGACAGTTAGAATCAAAGTCAATGGGTCAGAAGAGTCTGCAGGGAGCCAGGACAGCCAAAGTGAATTCGGAACAAAGTCTATGGAGCTTAGGCACTTCTTAGATAGAAAAAAGTCTTCCACAAAGTTACAGAGTTTGTTGTAGAAAATCACTGTTGGGCCACAAGCTGTTACACTTGTGAAAAGTTTGAGCTAGAATAACTCTACAAGGGCAACTACTGCAAATCTCAACTGAGACAGCAAGCTACAGCCAAAGAGGGAAGTACCCCTTAGTCGGAGCAGTACCTTAGGTTAGAAGAAGAGGATCCAGCTGGCTTTTATCCGAGTTGCAGACTTGCAGATCCTGTGTTCCTCAGCCTCAGTCGGGGGGACAAGAGGGAAGACATCTGAAGGACTCCTGCACAGCAGTTCGGAGGTTGGCAGCAGCTAGGAGCTCTTTTCAGTTCAGCAGCACTTTGTGGTTTTAGCTACCAGCAAATAGCACCACCACAGATATCGGACACTTGATGCGCTTCCTTCGCTCCTTGAGTCCAGCACTCTGGTGAGGTGACTTGAGTTTGGGTCACCCTGCTTCGGGAGGGTCCTCAAGATCTTCCTGGAAAAGGAATTTCAGCAAAGCAGCAGGACTTCACCGGGCAGTTCAATGGTCCAGGAGGATGCAGCAAGCTTCTCTTCACAATTCCTTCATCAGATGTTTCTTCCAGTGGTCGATTCTGTCTTCATTTCAAGAAGCCTCACCTTTTATGCAGGGTTCTACCATTCATGCACAGTCTAGTTGTCACTCACACAGCAGGGTCACTGTCCTGCAAGGACCGCCAGCAAGCCAATCATGGCTGGGTGCATTCAGGTTACCAGGGAAAGTAAGGACAGGGACTTTCGGACACCTCCCTCGCTTCCTGCCCTGCCAGAAACACTGGATCCAGAGGCGGGTTTCAGTACTAAAGCCTGCCAAAGGCAAAGCAAACAAAAGGGTTAAACCTGGTTTGACATGGAGAGTAAACCCCAAGAAGGACCTCAACAACAAGAAATGGCAAAAAAAGAAGACTGGGGCCATTTTGACACAATGGTCACACATGGGTGCTACACTGCAGCTGAGGATTCAGCCTGCGGTAGAAAAGCACAATGGTAGGAAAATTAAACCACTGCAACCAGTCATTTAAAGTAGTGAGGGTAACATAAAAAATGTTACATGAGTAAGTAGAAAAAGGGGCTACTAAGTAACCCGCCCAGCACTCCACATAGGGTGAGGTGTGCTGGATCTACAAAGAGAAAAAGGTAAGTAAAGTCAATTTCACTTTACTATTCTTGGGAACAGTAGTTCTCACAAGAAAAGGTATTTAAACAGTAAGAGAAATCTAAAGGATTTCTCTGTGACACTGCATTGAAGGTGCTTTGTGTCACCATACAAAAAGCAAATGGCTATGGAGTTTGTCAGACTCCAAAAACAAAGGAAATATGAATCCAAATCAGATCAAAACACATGAGTGAGTGAGAAAAAGGTCTCCCTGACTCCAGGGTTTCAATTAAAAAGTTCTAAAGTCCAGCAATAGATCCGGGGGTCGCTAAGGTTGAAGGGAATTAGCACAGAGACGAGAATTCTCCCTAACAAACATACTGCACCACTTTTGGTGAAGGAGATGGTCACGTTGAGCTTACTCAAAATACCACTTCCCAACTGATTGATTGATTGGAGTCACAGAGGACTATAACAAGGGGCCTACAGCTCCATGCCCCCTATATTGATGGGTAATTTATTTGTGAAAGAAAACGATTAAACTGCCGCAGAGAAGCCCTGCATTTCCATGACTCCATCTGATAAAGGGAATTCTCCCTCATTAAAACATGATTTAGTCACCAATGTATCTACCATAACAATGAATGGTTTGTTTGCTTTCTCCACACCTGCCAAGGGTTCCTCTCCTGGGGTCGGCAGTGATTGATAAAACTGGACACGCTAAGGCTTTCTGTAGGCTGTCCTAATCCGGATATGTGTTCGTCCCAGTGGCTCCCTGATATTGGGTCACCATATTGTTTGGAACAGTATTATTGCTTTGGAAGTGGGGGCCCCATTGTTGTGCCTGATGTGCAGTGTATGGTGGCACATTACTAGATCCCAGGGTGGGTAACTGCGCAAAAGTTGGCAGAGGAGCAGGCAGAGCCGTTGGCATTGGTGTACCATAAGGGGCTGCCTGGCACATTTGAACATATGACTCAGGGTATAAAATGGGTCCTCCATGAGAATTAGGGTATATCTGTTGTTGCGCATATGCATACTCCTGTCTACTCCTTCATCCTCTTGAAAAATGGCCCATGCGTCCACACATCGAACAGTGACCTGCTCCTCCTCCTGCTCGCAGTCCCATTCCACCAAAAACCCTCGCCCCCCGCAGGCACTCACAAATTGCCCTTCCCCTGTTAAGACCCCCCTGGAAACCCACCTTTATACTGGGGTTGATACCCACCTGCCTACCCATTTTCTCGTCTCCACCAGGGTGCTGCCGGTATGTCCTTCTGGATCGGCCTAAGGTCTGCCAACCCTTCCATCTGCACTGCAGCCCCCTCAAGTGCAACCTTTGCTAACTTCTTTTAAACCAGTTTCGCCTCCTCTGCTTGCGCTCGCTGTGCCGTTTCCTTCTCCTGTATTTTCAACCGTTTACAGTGATGAATAATAATATTCTGAATTTCCACCCACCCCTTTGCCTCGATCCCCACCATCTTGTTGAGTGCCTTCTGCACCTCTTTCGGGTGACCTCTTTTAACCACAAAATAGAAAAACAGCAATGCTAGATCCGAATAAGACCCCTGACCCCACCCGACACACCTCTAGGATATGCAATATGTATTGGGCAGGATCCTCATCATTGCACATTGTTTGTTGCATAATCGACTGGTGATCTGGTGTGTCTCAGTTTGCACGCCATAACGCTGCCCATAGTTGGGACCTAATGTCATTAAAATGCACTCTGTCATGGCTATTATCACCCAATTTTACACCAGGATACCCTGCTTTAATCCATATGTCATTGGCCTGATCTCCCAGTATCGACACAAACAAACTTTTCCATTCCACTGCAACCAAAATAGTCCCAGCTGTGTGCTTTTCAAATGTGCATATCCACTTGCCCGCCCCAGCTGTGAGGGATGGGAGTGTCTTATGAGGTTATTTCGGTGCATGCATGTGTGCCCAAGGGATATACTGTGCTCTCCCCAGGCCCTTGTGTAGCAACGAGAACTGCACTCCTACAGTCTTCCCAAATGTTTTCCCCACCGAATAACGACCTCTTAGCCATTGCCATTCATCTGAACCTGTTATGTAAGGTAGGCCCCACAAACGTTCTACTCAAGGGGATATTACAAGTGGCTGCTCTGCTCCTTCCAATTCGTCCACCGTATCCTATTCATCTTCTCCTTTGCGCATATTATCGGATTCCTCCTCTGACCTGGCCATTGCATAATCCACTCCCCCCTCTCGCTTCCTTCTGTTTTCATGTTCCTTTTCTATATGCACATCCCTAATAGCTATGCTATCTATACACCCCTATAGGCATCTGCTGTCCATCCCGTTGTTCTAGTTTTTGTCACCCCAGCTCGCCCTCCACCTTCCTTAATGTATCCACCAGCTCTTTTGTGGTTTTGCATCATCTCTCTCCGGCCCTTTACCCATCCCAGCTACCGATGAGGTAGGATTGGGCAGTTTGTGCTAGTGCGCTGATGTGGGTGGCGGGGATGCCGTAGCAGTCACTGGAGCATACATGGGATTTGTGTATCCCAACGTGTCATGCGTAGGGTATCATCCTAATAGAAGAGAACTGTCTGTTTCTATGGGGCCACAGGGACACTCAGGACAGTAACTGCAGTAGTAATATTACTACACAAAATGACCACCGTACATACTGCCTTGGAAGAACTGGTGGAGCTATCGTCCAAATCGTCCACCATTTTCCACAATTCCATGACTTCCTTTCTGGTTTTTTGTTTTGTTCGCTTATATTTAGCTGTTAAAACATATACATATGACTTTGTAGCTCTCTATTATTTGTGCACTGGTCCGGTCATGGCTTAAACATCCCCCCTTTGTTTCCACACACCATTCCCTATGGTATTTAAGAATCTTACCTCAGTACAACGGAATGTCCTTGCATATGCAATCCAACAGTGTGGTTGGCTTCATGATATTTATCCTTTTCCGTCAATATTTTTACAATATTACCAATATCCCCATCCCGCTCCAACAACCTGTATCCCCCTATAAGACATTCTTATACCCCACACTCACACCTCTTCGCCCACACACACAAATAGACACACATCTTATACCCTTCCTAAGTCACACCACAATAGGCCCTGCTTCGGCCATTACTAACCACACCACAAAAAACTTACCAACAATAAAATCACCATAAATTCTACTTTTCGTTCCCTCACTCCCACTATATCGGGTAAGGAGATCCCAGACCTCTAAGGGCCTCTACCACAACACATTTTTTGTTCTCACGGCCCACCCAATATACCAGAAGGAGAGATCCCAGACTCACTAGATACACAGAGATTCTATCCATAATCCTTTTTTCTTACATTATACAGCGCTGTCCTCTCTACTAGTACCTAAGGAAAGGTTGTCGTTACTCCACACATCCTAATATAAAGGCCTCAATAAAAATATATAAAACACCAGATGATTTTCTACTTTGTTAATCTAAATTCTCCTCGCCACACATATATACTCACTCTCCTTTATACTTCCCAACACTCATACACTCTCCTCATACCCCACTTGTTTTTCTCCAAAAGGGGGCGCCCTTACATTTGCAATGTCACCCGAAGTCCTCTGTCACACGGTCCCATCAGTGGCCTACACAATCAGGGGACAGCGCCCGCTCCAAAGAACACACAGGAGTTCTGATAACACGGCTCCTGTAACCCTCTCAAAGGTTGTGCAGAAGGGGGACTGGTCACTGCAGGTGGGCATGGCACCTACGGATGTGTGGACAGGAATCCTCTGTCTTTGTAGGGGTCACTGGGATCACGTCGGGGTTCACCAAAAATGTGGGGCAACTCCCAGCGATCACACCAAGAAAACACAACCAGCCAGGCAAAAAGGCTTGGTTCGTGTTTTGGCATTCCAAGACCTCTGCCTTCCCTTCAAGAATACAACCTTGGTGCTAGGCCGCAGCCCTTCATTTCTTCAGTTGCACACATTCCTACCCAATTAGTTAAAAGGCCTAACTGATGTTGGAGCCTATGCGTGTTCTTAGCGGCACCTGGGAATCAGGACGCATTGATGAGGTGAGGGATAAGGCCTCGCTGTTCTGTGTTTCTGTGAAAACAGGGCCTGTGAGAATTCAGGCCTACTCGTAAAGGTGGTGTTAGTTCATGTTATGACTGTTGTGTATATATGTTTACTAAATTCTACATAGTTCAATTGTAACTTCCTGCTGTATGATTTCCGACTCCCGCCAATTGTCCCCACGCATGACACCCCCCCCACTACCCCTACACTGCCCCGTGCTCATTTCAATATTTGAATATATTTATTTCAATGTAAATCATCTAGGAGGGGCAATGGTCTGAACGTGCATTCCAACAATGGGAATTCACTAGGTTTATGACTGGAAATGGAAACAGTGACTGCTGCACCCAGGGACGTCATTTCACCAAAATGACAGGGGTAGCGGAAGTGACATCAGATGACCTTTGACCTCTGATGACATCACAGTAAGTGATGTCATTTGACCTCACCCCCTACCTCGAAGCGACATCACGAGAAGCGATGGAACATGACCTTTCACCCCTTGACAAAACAGGAAGGGCATCACATATTGTTCCTAAGTACACTACGGAAAATATGGTTGCGATATCACTGTTATATACATTTCATAGAAGAATGGATCACCATAGGTATTGTTAATATCAGTGTGTATAGGACCTTATTACCAAATGACAGTGAATGCAAGCAGATGTTCAAGGCCAAATGATAATGATATGTTATTCTATAGCACTTACGCTTAAACACTTATACATACAATGGGCCTCATTACAAGTATGGCGATAAGGCAACAATGGGCTGGTATCACTATTGGCACCGTTGCTACCGTACCGCCATACTAGGAGTTCAGCTCGCGGGTGCCCTTGCAGCCACAAGGTCTGACCTGGTGGCCGTACAGGCACCCGCGAACAGAACATGATGTTAGCACCGGTACTGTTATTAATGGTACCGGTGCTACCACCCTCCACATTCCCATTGAGCCCTATGCGGCTCAAATGGGAATGGGGATGTACCAGGCCCGGCACCCACGAAAGGGCAATTACCGGGTCTGGCTGGGCCAGAATAGCCCGGTACTTGCCCATTCGCAGCTGCCGCACCCAGATGCGAGTTTGGAGGTAGCCTTGCCGGTGAAGGTGCAAGGCTACCTCCAGCCTCGTAAATATCACCCAACCTGTGTTGGTTCTCATTTATCAACCTCAGAAGGGTGAAAGGCTGAGTTGAGGTGTTTAAGAACAGGCTATATCAGTGACTCACCACCTGAAGTGTGCCTGGAAATAAACCTTTATGAGTCTGGCAATTATTGGATAGAATTCCAGAAAGACAAATTATATGTTATTCCTATTCTTTCTTATTTAGCGTCACTGCTCAAAGTGGTACACTTGTGGAACCCCATTTATTTTTAATAGGCCTGAACAAGAAAGTCAGCCACTCCAAAAATAAAGAGCCAAATGACGCTGGACACAGCCCAGGAGCTTGCATTTAAAAAGAAAGTTTTTAAAAAAGTTTACAAAAAAATCTTTTTTTTCTAGGGGTAGCAAGGGAAACCACAGGGGTAGCACGGAAGAACTCAGGGGTCGCAACTGCGACCCGCAAATGATGTCCCTGTCTGCACCCTTGTCTATGTAATTCTGTATTTGGTGCTCATAAAGTTAGTGGTTGCCTGTTTGGCATGACTGAAGAGGCCCCAGAACCCCTTCTGTCGTGCCAAGTACGACACCTGCAGTGTAAAAAACAAAGTGTGCTGTTTGCTGAAGGAACACGCTTTCAGTGATAAAGCTGTTTAATATGTTGCTAAATGGTTGTATGTTATGTTATGTTACAAAGCTTTTATGCTACACTAAATCACCTCCATAGCAGCCCCAGAGGGCTTGTAAAAATTGCTGTGTCAGTTAATCTAATATAGCAGTTTGGGGCGAAGTCTGCTCAATGCAGTAGTGTAAAAATGAATACATAAAACCAGACCTAATAACAGGCATGAAGGGCCTGTGTTAGGCAGAATTATATGCAGTACCGTTTGGGAACACCACACACAATTAAGACTACAAGTGACAGTACAAATTCACCTTTGGTACAAGCCCGTACTGCACAGTAAAGTGGTAGCGATGGCTGAGCAGCCATACTTATCTCAAGAGCAAGTGAGCAGTATCAATAGTTACACAAAGGACAGCAATTTTGATTAAAAAAAACACTGACTCAAGGTTTCTGAGTAAAAGAATATACATTTATTTACACATCAGTTATATAACATCTCACTAAAGTAAAGCAGTTGAAAAATCACACTCTTAATGCACCACACCATTCCCAATAGATTCTGGACAAGTTAAACGCAAAATGAAGTATGAGCAAAATGGCTCTCCAGTAATTTAAAAAGGGAGGGAAAGACAAAATTAGGTAAAAACTGAGCAGCACCAACAGGCAAGTAAGCAGGACAATCTAGAAAGAGGAACTACAGTGATGGAATCAAATCAAAAAGGCTTAGGGCCAAAGTCAATAGGACAAAAGTCTTTTGCTCAAGATCACACAGTTCAGTCTTGCGGTTAAGTCTTTGCCAAAAGTTCTGGACGAAGTTGGTCGGCAGAAAAGTTAGTTTAAAAAGTAGATAAGAACAAGTCCTCGGATTGGTGAAAGGTTTCGCACACCTTCACCGCGGCTGGACAAAACAAACAACCGGATTTGCACAGTACCTTTAAATGGCGAAGAAGCTGTAGCTGAGGCAGACGTTCCTGGCAGTTCCTGCAGGCTCACGGTTCCTGAAGCGACTGTTGGACTGACATGAAGTAGGAAGACAGGAGGTTCCTGCACTGCCCAGGGAAGAAACCAGCAGCAGAGCAAAGCAATTAATAAAAGGTGTACTTCTTAAAACCCAAGCAGGGTCCGACATTCCTGGCTATCCGGTTCACTGTAGTTCTGTAGAGCAAATTCGACCAGAGGAGGGAGTCCTGGCTTGCAGTTTGGGTGAACTGGTTGGACCCACCAGCTCAGGGGAAGAAGATTCCTGGTAGATCTTCTCTGTCGTTGGAGTCTGAAGATCCTGACCTGCAGCAGTGCTTCACCGGGTGGTTCAGTCCTTGTAGGGGTCCTCTTCTGTCAGCTCCTCATCGGTTCTTTCATTCCAGTGGCGACTCTGCCTTTCCAATCCCAGACACCTGCTTTTTATGCAGTTTTCCCCCATTCACACAGCCTGGCTGTCAATCACAAAGCAGGGTGGCTGTCCTGGCGGGACAGTCACCTAGCCAATCAAACAGGAGTGTTACTTGGGTTACCAAGGGAACCCATGGCAGGGGTCCTCAAACCCCTCCCTCACATCCTGCCTACCCAGACTTTCAGGCGCCTAAAGAGGGCTTCTGCAGAGAAGCCCGCGAAAAGACGGCGAACAAAGGACAAAGGAACCAAACCTGGTTTGGCACGCAGAGTAAAACACGAGAAAGATATTTTCAAAAAGAAATGATGAATAAACCCAGCCGGAACCGTATAAAAACGTATATGGTCCAGCGGGTTTAAGTTCAAGGCTACCAAGATAGCATAAAACAATACTAAGGTTATTTAAGATAACCGCAGTAGGAAAAATCGGGTAGTTACCACTGCCACAAGCCACATCTTGATGAAAAGGGAGCGAAACAATGCTCGAAGAGAAACAGACAAAAAAGGATAAGTATTAACCACCCTTTCCAGTACTCAATGTAAGATAGTTTGTACTGGGTCTGTGGATTTTAAAAGAGACTAATAAAGCTAATGGCAACTTTACATGTTCTGGGAGAAAGTAGTTCGTCCCAGAAAATGGAGTCAGAGTTAGGAAGTCTAAAAGACAAATCTGTGTCACTGCACTGAAGGTGCTGTGTAACACACAATCAAAAGATGATGCCTATGGAGTAGGTGAGGCTCCACAGTCTATGAACACAGGAAAATGTTAAACACACACAGCAAAACACATGTAAGAGTGGGAAAAAGGGCGTACACTCTTACCAGGTGAAAAAAATAAATCCTAGAAATCCAGCAAAGATGCTGAGGGACTCAGTAGGTAAGGGAAATTAGCCATTCTTGAGAGTTCTCCCTAACAGCCTGTTCATGCTTCCTGCTGTTGTATTCTATTTGCCCAAATGTTACATGGAAATTCACTTCACAGCTCTTGTCAGTGGCACAACACCATTGAGCTGACCATGCTTCAGCCCTTCCTCCTCTGTATCCCCCACCACCCTCTGAAATTCTAGGAAATGCTGACTTGACCTAGCTGACCTACAGGGCCATAGCCGGACAGAACAGACACAGATGTTAAACGACGCCCGGGCTTCGCTGTTAACAAAGGTCCTGCAATTACTAACGTAAAGCATTTCACTGTTAGCAACGGCATTCAAATGTGTACATTTTAGGCAATTGAAATCGTGATGTGGAGTTAGTATTTGCATGGCATACAAGTGATTGGAGGTTTAACGAGGGGGCAGGAGACTGCTCATTCGCAAAGTCCTTAAGTGGGTGCTTTCGGACTTAAATGAGAGAGTTGACTGCTTGTAACATTGAAGCTGCGCTAAAATAGTCTCATTAGAATGCATTTCGAAGTTAGATGGCCCCACACACATTTTGACAACCCTCCCCCACACCCCCCACCCCACACCGTTTCTGAAGTTAGCATCTCTCTCAACATTTGAAGTGTTATTCCCTCCCACCCCCTCTTGTAATTTAGGCTACAGGTTTATGTTGCCATTCTCGTCTGTTTGTGGAAACGGAAAGTTTGCAGTCACGAGGTCTGAGCTCGGGCAATCATGCAGTCAACTGTGAGTCTGCCGGACGGCCTTGTTGGGTGTTTGCAGACTCGGACTTTAAACTAATTCCGTGGGCTGTCGTGTGTACACAGTCAGCCCGTCCTTCGAAAATACACACGTGGTGAGCCGCGTTACGGGAATTCAGGAAGAAGTACACCTCAAGTCCGGTAACTCTTGTTTGTAGGACCCGTTAGGGCGGGTACCCTGTATTGTGTGAGGCGCTGCCCTTCAGTCTGACTGACGTCTGTTGCAAGAGTGCACAATGCTTGTACGGGCACGACCTTCATTCAACTGAACAAATGAGAACTATCCATACTGACCCAGCAACACATAGCTTGTTCGATGGCTTATCGTTTACAAAAGCAGGAAAAAAGATATGTTTTATTTGTAAAGCAAGTAACCATGAATTCAAAATCCCATCCATAAAAGAATATTACCCATGTGCATAAACACAATCCCTTGCCGCTAAACGACAACAGCCCTGGAGTCTTACTATTTCCCGTGCTCTCAACAGACACAGCATACTTGGTTTCTGCGTTCACCATTGCTTCCTTAATACTAGAGTTATCTTCTATCTGTTACAGGCATTTTAAATCAATGCATTTTAAATCAAAGTTCTTCACTAACAAACTGCGAGATCTTTACTGATTACCGCGGTACGGGAGAGCTAGGCATTCTCAAGGGTGACGATATGGCGTTAGCCAAAGGGCCATCTTAACAGTTTTGGGGGACCGGGGAACAGACAGCGTTGGGGCCCCCCTCCAAAACCCATGTCCTACTCCCACCCCCCTCCAAACCCATGTCGCCCTCCCGAAGCAGAGCACTGCGGCGTTACCTGCAACAGTACTGCATGCAGCAGAATTTCTTGAAGCACAACTATTTCCTTGAAGAACAACACCAGACGCACCAACAACTACACTAGAGAGCACAGTACTTTCAGTATACAGTACCTCTAAGTGGCAGACCCAGTAACCGGCTGCCCGCAAAGACTGCTATCTATAGCATTGAGTGCAGGGTGGGTGTTATCTGATCACATTGATGTGAGGTGCTGACTGCATGGGGAAGCATAATCGCAGTGGCGTACTACATGTGTCCAGCCAGGGTGCAGACCACGTGATGGAAGTGCTATCACAGTGGCGCCGAAGGCAGACAGCATGGTCAGATTGCCATCACAGTGCTGCTGTGAGGTACAGCCCACCTGAGGACTGAATGTCACAGTGGTGCTCTCTATATAGTGTTTAGGGTGCAGATCGCATGGAAGAGGGATATCACTAGCATCTATGTGTGGGCAACATGGGGTGAGACCATCACATCAGGGAACTATATAGAGCATCAAAGGAGCAGATGCCATGGCACACATCTATGGCTATTACAGGGTGCTATCACACTGATGCACCATATATTACGTCTAGGGTGCAGGTCGCATTAAAAGATTGCTATCACTGTATGTGGGACACTGTCTATGGCATCTCGGATGCTGACTGCACAGTGGGTGTTCTCATATTGAGTGGTGAACTATATAGCGTTTCTATGGTGCAGACGGCAGACTGGGTGCTTTCAAATTTATGAGCTACATGCGAGGTCTGAGGTGTAGGCCTAGGTGGGCAACTTTAGCACAGGGGTGGGCTATACATTGCCCCTATGATGTGCACCAGCCCCTACCCCGAGGTTTTCCCAGGTTAGAATGACATGAAGATTGTGTGATGCACGCGAGGTAAGAAGGAAAGGGAGGTGTTGTGAAAGATAACAGATTCCCGTGTAACATGCAGACAGGGAGCTCAGGTTCATCTGCGTCTCTGCAGCTGCTCTGTGATTGTCACACCTCACTACCAACTGCAACACCACCAACTGCCATTGCAGCAGGACCTGCCACATCACCATGTGTAACGTCACCTGTAACATCAGCCGTGGCACTGTCTACTGCCTGAGCTGAGCACGCATGACAGCAGAACTGCCTGTTACACCCCCACCTGCAAAATCACCACCTCTAGTGCCACGACTTGAAGGTCAATAGCACCAGCACACTAGTAGTGGTCAAAGCAGCTCCTGCTACATCCCTGTAATTCATTGCAAACAGAATGTGCTCATAAAAAGCTGTGTAATTTCCGCTGAGTATGTGTAAAAGCAGGATAATGAAACAATTGTGGAGAGGCAGTTGGCGCATCGCCTACAAATAATTCGAACCAAAAGGTGAATGGTGTTCATTTTGAAAGCAAATCTTGCAATGTTCTGTTGTAAAGATAGAACACAAATGAGGACAAATATTGAAGTTTGGGGAAGTGTGGGCTAACCTCACAAAATATTTTGACCGAAAAGGAGGGAAACATAGCATTTTCAAAACACAGAAAAAGAAAGCGAGTATGTAGGTGGGCCCACAAAGTACACTGGGGTGGTTGGGCAAGGTGGCACCCAGTAGAGGAGCGGGTGAGCACCTCATTTGCAGAGGGTGGATGAAGGTCGGCCAGACACCTATGTCCTCAGTGTCAGCACAGCAGCATGCCACAGCGTGCAGTGGAAGGAAAAAGTTGGATCAGTGTGAGGCATCCATTAACCACTCATGGCAAGCTTGCGTGTTTCTCATTCTCTGCATTTTTCTTAGCTTTGATGGGAGTAGATGCCCCAAAGCGGGTGAGGTGCTCTGTGCAATCCCTGGGTTGGTGAATGCCAGACCAGGCTAATGGCAACAGACCAGACATATTTGACTTATTTGCAAATGATACCAGGACTGCGGCAATCATTGCAGGTTTTCACTCTCTTGTTTTCCCCTACGCATAATGGGCTAATGTGCCAGAGGTACTGCATGCCGGCCTGGCACTACATTTCTCTCTTCCAGTTGCTTACATGGTGACTAGACGGCACGAGCGTGGGAGTGGCATGGAGATTGTTGTACGTTCTTGCTATGTCATGGTTTATGGGTCTTCTCCCCTTTTAAACCTGGTGAGCAGAGCATGTTTCCACAGAAGGTGGAGGGAGTAGGGTTTTAATAAGGGAAGGCAGGCATTGAGTAAGTTCATGTGCCTGAGAAGGGCCACAATGTTCCTGTCAATTCATATTATTGTAAATGCCCAACCATTAGAATTGCATACTCAGTGTCTTTCTGGCGGTTCTTCTCCCTTATGTCCTCCAAGAATAAAGTTGAGGTCCATTGCCTTCCAGTACACCAGGCACCAAAGGTGACTTGTACTGTCAACTTCAAATTGCTAGTAACAACTTTGCCTACAGCTAGTGATGGAAATCTTCATTAGTTTGGGCCTTTGTAGAGGTTTTTGAGTCATAAAAGGCCCAAAATGCACAATAAAACATAAGCCAGCAAGTACAAAACATAAATGTTTTAATTTTCCTTGAAGGCCTCTCGTAGTCCCTCCCTCTACTCCCTCGAGTCAAATTGAGACCTTTCAAATCTAATGGTTCCTTTGTCTCACATGGCGGGCTCGGACTGTAAAAAGAGAAGCCAAGGCAATTAAGACACTCCTTTGACCCAAATATTGGCTCCTATGTTTTTTGCCATGGAAGCAGGGCAGTATTTTGTTACTTCCACAAAAATGAATGACTTCCACATTTTGAGGCATAGGATTGTATGGCTCTGTCTCCTAGTCCTACCTCTAGTTCTTAATCTTTTTTAAAGAGATAGAGATTGGCCTCCGAGTGATGTTGGCCGGGGACATTTCTGTGTCGTCAGCATGGATCATGTGGCGCTGCCACCCCCAGAGTTGTCTCTTCTCATCCCAAAGGGGCAGGCATCCCACCCTCCAGGACCCAGATCCCAGGTGCATTTGTTGATTCTGCTGCCCTGGCCCTGACGCTTAAAACCACCAACGGCTCCACCACTTCCACTCCGCCCATCCGCCCCAGGCTCATTTTATGATGATGTAACAAGCACTTTCCAAGTCAGGGTGACAACGAAAGAAGTGAGGCAGGAGCAAGTGCTTTGGGAAATGGCTATCTGCACCTTTGCGGGACAGGTGACAGTCAAAATGCATAATGCACTGTAGGGAATGCATCAGGAAATGGCAGCTTCAACACCCTGAGGCCCTGAAGGAAGCTTTGTTGGCGGAGTGGTGAGAGGCAAGAAAAGAGGCTGCAGGGAAGAAGGCAGCTGCTGCTCAAGCAGAAACTTCCCATACTCAGGCCATGACTGATTACAAAGCTCTCTCTGGGTCTTGAGGGGACAGGAGTATGCCAAGCTAGCCTAGCGGAAAGCCTCGAGATGTAATTCTGGGCTCGCCTCCCGACACCACAACAGTGCATAAATAAGGCAAAAATTGCTTGTTAGTACTTACCCATCAGTGCCGGGCACGGCGGGGCACTGCCGGCAGCACACAGCTCTGAGCCTCCGGGTTCAGGACTTCCCGTCAGGGCCAGAGGACAGGTACACGGCCCGGGTGGGGTCTGGGGTCAGCCGTCGGCGTGGCCGGTTAGGTGAGGGCACGCAGCCTGGGTAGAAAAAACCTTGATAGAGCGAGGCCTCAGAAGCACAGCACATGGGGCCTTGTGCTCGTGCATAGCTTGACCGTGCATGCAAGAAGGAAAAGCCTTGAAGAAGACACGCCCACAAACTCACATCATCTAAATACCATTGGCTCACAGAAGCTGCTGCATGCATGGCAACAGACTTTAACCAATGAGGAATCAAAAGCTGCCAATATCAACTCATTGGTTGATGTGTTGTGGGGCAGAGGCAGAAACAATTGTGATTGATGGGGCTCCTGTTGTTGTGGCCCCATCAATCACAATTGTTTTTTTCCTGTCATCAAAGAAATGTGTTCCGTTGAAGCCAGACACACTGGCACTAGAGTGACCACATAGTCCACAGCATGGTGTACAAATCTGTAAATGAAATGCTGGGGTTGGGGTACTGGCAGAGCAAGAGCAGCAGAATCAATTCTGAATTGCTCAATTAAGCCTTTAACGTTAAAATCACCGGAGCTGAGGAGCTCAGCTGCGTGCAGCCTCTTTCTGCAGGCACGTGTATGGTGTAACATGTGTTGTGTTGTCCACACACGCTCACTGTCAGCACATCGTGCCCAGCCCAACCCAACCAACCAACAAATTAACATGTGGCCCGGCCATCCATTTGGGCCCCCTCCTATAGAGACGTCCCTGGGTAGCCATGCCAGTAATTACTGGTACGACTGCCGCCAGAGTCGTTTTTTAACCGGCACCAGGCAATGGGCAATTACCGGGGCATTCTGGCCCCGCCGGACCCGGTAATTGCCCATTGCTGGGTGCTGGGATTTATTGCTCCCAATTCCCATTTGAGCCCCATACAGCTCAATGGGAATGGGGAGGCCTGCTCGCGGGTGCTGTTCCGCATGGCAGGTCGGACCCGCCGGGCTGACAGGCACCGCGGGAAGACCTCGTAGTTTGTCGGTCTGGTAACTACGGTACCGGCAAACTTACTGGTACCGTAGTTACCGGACCAGCAAACTTATAATGAGGCTCAATATCTACCTTTAAATAAAGAAATCCAGCTATTTGTCCTGCATAGGCAAAACATGACCCCTAAACTTCCTTGGTTCATTGTTGGTAGCGAAGGTTGGAAAGCGAAAACTAGCTTTTCAGAAGGTTAGTGGGGTGGAATAAGTTACTGTAAAGCACAATAAATAAAATATCATATAAACCCAGAAAGAACAGCCACAGTTTATTATTTCAAAAGAATGGAAACATAGCTCTTTAATATTATAAAGAAAAAAAAGCAGAGCAAATCTTAAGGGCAACATATCAAAAGGAGGGTTGTGTATTATTAACTATGTAAAAGAGGGTGTACGCAGAGAACCTTTACGTCAACAAAGTCAATACAAATTTCTTCATTCAGCTTTAGGACACTTCTGTTCTGCACAGAGGAGTGGAATATTTGGTGCTAATAATTGAAGCCAAAACTAGGTTCTGAAAAATGACCCAATGGTAATTTCGAGTGGTTCTAAAGCCAAAGATGATCTCTTCTTTCCTCTGTGACATAGGGGTCCAGACAAGGTGTGGCCAATTTCTCTCTGAGCCTAATATCAACAAATGAGGGGTCCTGGAAGAAGGCTTTATACTTTCCCTATGCTCATCTGTACATACATATATCATCTGGCTGGAGTCTTTGACCCTTTTTCGCTGCATCTAACAGACTTACCCAGATGACAACCAGATCTGGGAGGATCCCACTCTGGTCGCCCGCTTGATCGCTGCCTGAGTCACTTGCATCTCATGCTGGATGTCCAACAATGACCTTTTCCTTAAACCTCCAAAACAGAGATGTTCTACCTTGGATCTACTATCCCCACCTATCTATCCATCTCCTGCCCCCCTCTATGGACTGCACTCCAACTCTGGCCTATGTGGCATGGAACATGGGGGTTATCATTGCTTAAACACTCTCTATTTGCCGATCAGATCCTCATGCTCTCCAAAACATTACACTACCAGCTACATGAACTTAAGCACATCTTTCATTTTCTTAACTTCCCCAGCAATGTGAAAGTCTCAAGGTTTCTGGTCCTCTACAGGTGGCCCTACTGCAAAGGTCTTCACCTGGGCCTCCATGAGACTCTAGTATTGGACTTACCTTTAGTTTGAAGACTAGAGACCATCTCACAAACAGACCAAAGTCCATCGCCTCCTGTTTGATTCCTCCATCTCTTACCACTTTCTAATTAGTCTCCTTTCGAAGCCCACCCATGTCTTTGGCAATTCTCTTGACCTAATCTTCCTTAACTTGTTCCAGTTTTCCTCACTACCTTTCATTGACCCCATCTCCCTCATATCACTCTCTGCTATTTACTACATTTGTCCCTAATCAACTACACCATCACTCCACGTCCCTCAATAAGAAAATGTACATTTTAGCCAAACTTCTTACTACCTTCTTTTAATCACGCAAGGCCCTCCTTCCAGCCTCTCCTCTCTTTACTAGCTGCATTGAAGTGACATTCCAGGATTTGTCCAGAGCAATGACTACCCTCTTCGAGCAACACAAACAATCTCATGCTCCTGTCGCCATCCTTGGCTTGCCCCTTCCATTCAGAAGTTTAAAGTGAATATGTGATTGCACCATAGACATTGGCAGAACACCTGCTCATCTTCTCTCCTTCCTACATGGATGCCCAATTTCTCTCCTCTGCCATTGGATCTGCCAAATCCTGCTTCCAATTTCATCTCCTATCCCCACTCTCACCCTCTGATATTAGCTAAAGCCTAACAGTGCAAGCTAGCCCGCCTTGGTACATTTTCCCTTCCCATCCCTCTCATGGCTAGCAGAGTTGCCTGCTTCCCCTCTACTAAAATCTCTAAGATCTGCAGCACACTCCTCTGGCTCACTACTCTCCCCTCTTTCTCCACATATCCTCCTCTTCCATCATTTCTGACTCCTCTCTTAACTCCTCAATCAAAGTGGGATTTATCCTTCAGTATGCCAACCCCATCTGTGTTCTGTCAATTCCTTTGCAACTAGCGTTCATCTCTCTTCTCCCTTCAACCTCTCCATCTCTACCAGGATGATCCCAGCCTTCTACAAAGTAACCACTATGCTACCCCTTCTAAAACAAAAGCAAATATCACCCTGTCTCCCTTCTCACTCATTATTCTTCAACCAAATGTAAAGGCACCGACTCAGTGACCCTCACAGGTCGGGTTTCTGACACCATCAATCCATGGAAACAGCACTCACCCATGTCTCTAATTTTCTCACCACTAACCACATGTGCCCTCCATTCTAATCATTCTTGTTCTCCCTGATGCCTGTTACATGGTTGACCACGTGTCCCTCCTCTCAACTCTTGTGCAAACTAGCCTTCTGAATGGACTGCCATTGCCAGAATTCCCTCCTAGCTGAAAGGTCAATTTTTCTCCAAATCGTGGAATGGAATGACAACAGCGGACAATCCTTCACTAGGTTGGGTCCACACAGGTTTTGTCATTGGTCACCTCCTTTTCACTCTATGCACAACCTCACTTGGAAAACTCATCTTCTCATTTAGTTTCTCATACCATCTATTCACTGATGACACACAGAACCTTTTCTCCTTTCCCTCCTCCCAGGAGTCCTCCTCCAATATCTCTGAAAGCTTGACTGAATGCACTGCTGTATGGTGTTTTTCTCCCTCATGCTACACTTCACAACGACTCACGTCATACACCTCATTCGCCATGGTACACACGCTGAGGTTCGTCTTTGACAGTGATCTGAAGCTAAAGCAGTTTTACACTTCTACAGCTTTCATAGCAAGGATGAACATCCACAGAATTCATCCATTTATTTCCTCCAAAACGTTTATCTCCACCTTGTCCTAAGGTGTCTGGACAACTGATTCAGCATGCTCATAGGTGTCATCATTTACTCTACTGGACAGTGTACCCCGATCTTCACCTACCTCCAACCACAAGCATCGTTTTCTTTTTCAAAACTCCCTTACCTGCTAAAAACAAATATTATCAAATTGAAGGCAGTCTAAAGATTCCGGTTAGGCTTCCTAGCATTACCACATCGGTGGCTGGATCACCCACTAGTAATGGGTGTACCGATCCAATGACTCACCATCTAATCTCCAAGTACGAGTTGCAAACTCTGGAGGACTCTCTCTGGACTCATTGGTAGAGAGAGGTAAAGCAGCAGCATCCAGGTTTTCTAACCCAGATGGTTGCAAAATCTTAGTCAGTGACCTAGCACCAATATGCTTTGATACATGTATGAGAACAACAGGCCTTGCTGAGAATGTAGAACGAATCTGTCACTGCCATGAAATGAAGAGCCCAGACCGATACCCAATAGCCCAGACCGATACCCAATATATTATTTGGGCAGCGGGGGCAAGGAATTATAACATCTACAAATGACATAGTCAGAAGCAGGTGCACCTTGCATTCATACAGTCTACCTAAAATCCACCAGAAGTGAAGAGAGGAAAATCATTTTGAGGTGTAATGAGATGATGGGGAAGTTGTGCAGGTAACGCTCTCCCTCGTTATAACACATTAGTTGTCAAACTAAATGGTTATGCAGTGAGTATTTCAACACACATGTTATGATGGGTCTCAGCTGTGCGGAATTTTATTAAATAATCTTCACTTATCTGAAACCTTCTTTCTATGACAATCCATAACTCGCTACAACGGCCCCAGCGTTAACCATGTTGGGCATTGCAGGCTTTGGCAGCACTCATGGTTAATGTGGTTTGGCTGGAAGGAGGGGGTAATTGACATCAGAGGAGTCTGTGGTTAATCACTCCTCGGCATAACTGCTAGGGAGAATTCTCAGAAATGTGCTAATTCCTCTCTACCTTAGAGACCCTCAGCAACTTTGCTGGATTTTGAGGACTTAAACTGGAGAGAGTGAGACCCTTTTTTTTATTGTTTGATCAAAATAAGATTTTTACAATACTGGTGTAAATTTTCATCTTTCTGGGTTGACTTAAGTCACCTGTGTCCATTAAGGGTGTCATTTTGATGTTGTTGTCACATCCTTTCTACCAAGTCTCTGGTTTCCGTTGAGAAGATTGTTCACGATGAATTCTAGAATTTTTGCTGTGGCGATTTGCTAGCTCGTTCTGTCACCCCCGATGAGCCTGCTCCACCATGTTTCTTCTTCTTGCAGAATGTCTGTTTCGGCCACATGAGATAGATAACAGTGCCTTATTACTCGAGTTGCTGAACAAACCATCAGTAAATGTTGTATAGTTTCTTTTAGTGGCGGCAAAGTATCATGACAAAATCGACAGCTCGGCGATTGTGTGAGACCTCTGATGTGCAAGATTTCATTAGTTTTCAGTAGGTTTAGGCGTTCTCGCAATATTAAATTGCGTCCCTGTCTGTTCGGAAATTTCTTTATGTAATTTTGCAGTTCGTTCTGTTTTTTTGTGTTGACTGGTAGATGTGAGGTGAGGTGTTGTGTAGCCGCTATTTCAGTCATCTTTGCCCAGTCTGCATCCTTGATTTTACGTAGGATTCTACATGGATTGTGCATAAATTCATCTTTGTCTGAGGAGATGGTGTCCAACAGGGTTGTGTTTTCTCTTTGCCAATTTGTCAACATATCAGATTTACCTGTGTCCATCTGACGCTTGATCATTTTGAATATTTCATTGTTGTCGACCATTCCGCACTTCCTGTATAACATTACTGCATTACAACTCACGGTGCATTCCAGGGACTGGAGGCTCAATTTGCGTCTTATTGCTACTCCTGAAGTTGAATTTGGTCGGTCGAGCACTAGTTACTAGAATGTGGCTTCTAGTTTGGGCCATAGTTTCTTAGGGATGGTAGGCATGACATTGGTGCCATATGTTACAACGGTTACCACCTTCATTTTGTAAAAATTGATTGTTGGTGTAAGCGAAAACTTCCCGAATTTGCTGTCTATGGCCTTTGCCTGGGCCGCTAGTTTTTTAATCTTTTCGTACAGTACTGATAGCATAGTGATTTCGTGCTTCGAACTGTCCAATTGTACTCCTAGATACTTGAGGTTATGGACGATCTCGACTTTCGCTTGTCCCAGGTGCCACTTTGTTTCAACAGTTTTCTTTTTGTTATCTTGCAAGATCATGACTTGGGTTTTTTCTTTGTTGATTTCGAGGAAGTTTTTGTTTGTGTTCTGGAGAAGGCCATTGAGTTGTCGCTGCAATCCTATTGGTGTCTGATCGAATAGCGTGAGATCGTCAGCGTAGAGGAGTCGTCCAATCGCTGTGTTTCTGAAGCTAAGGGACACCCCTGTTTGACTCTGCGTGTGATTGGAATTTGCACCGATAAGTCTCCTTGTTGACTCAAGCGCACCCTCACTGAGGTGTTAGGGCGTGGATGGGGGCTAGGATGTCTTCTGGACAATTCCAATCTTTTAGTTTCTTCCAGAGATGATGGGCCTCATTATGACCCAGGCGGAGGACCATGGTGCTATTAGCACCATGGTCCATGCCGGTGTCCACCATGGCGAAATGGGGAATTACCACCCCATTCCGAGGTTGGCGGGGCGGTAATTCCCCATGCCGCCATGGCCCTTCCCCATTCCCATTTTTGCCCCATAGGGCTCAATGGGAATGGGGAAGGCGCTAAGTACGGTGCCGCAAATTGCAGCGCCGTACTTAGCACCAAGGTCCCTTTGCGGGTCCCTACTTTAACGGCTGGTAAAACCAGCCGTTAAGGTCGAGTCCCGCAAAGGGACCTCGTAATTAGGCGCTATTAGGTTAACGGCGCCTCAGCCTTTTACGGCACCATTAACCCATTAGCGCCTGCGTCGTAATGAGGCCCGATGTCTTTCGACGCGGTCGAAAGCTTGGGTGAAATCTCTGAATACCACAAACAAACGTTGTTTGAGGTGTAAGGCTTTGCTTTTCAGTATGCTGTATGCCAAGATGTTACCGGTTGTTCCAGCGTTTTTTTTTTAAGCCTGCTTGGAGATGGTCGTTACAGCTTGCAGAGGCAGCCCAGACTTGAAATTTCTTTAAAAGCAGTGTTGCGTAGACTTTTCCCATAGCATCCAATAAAGCTATCAGGCGGAAGATCATGGGATCCTTTATGTCCCCTTTTTTGTAAAGTGAGACCTTTTTTCCCCACTCGCTTATGTACTTTTACTGTGATTTGAAAACTGTGTTTCTTTTGGTTTTGAAGTCTGACAAACGCTATAGGCATCATCTTTTACATTGTGCCACACAGCACCTTCAGTGCAGTGGCACAGGGAAGTCTTTCAGATTTCCCAAAGGTTTAAATACAATCTCTTGGATAAACTACTGTTTTCAAGAGCAATGAAGTGAAACTAACGTTACTTACATTGTAACTTTCTAGACCCAGCACACACTATCTTACAAGAGGGTGCTGGAGGGGTTACTTAGTATCTCCTTTGTCTAGCTTCTTATGTAACATTTTTATGTTACCCTTTCCTCGAATGGCTGGTGGCAGTGGTTACTTTTAACTACTGTGGTGTGTATTTACTGCGGGCTGCGTTCGCAGCTGCAGTAATGCACCCATGGTTGCCATTTTTGTCAAAATGGCCCCGTCTTCTTTTTTCATCATTTCTTTGTGGAAAGCTCCTTCTTGAGATTTACTCTGCGTGCCAAACCAGGTCTGGTCCCTTTGTTCGCTTTGCCTTTGGCAGGATTCACCAGTGAAGCCCTCCTCTGTTTCCAGGGTGTCTGGCAGGGGCAGGAAGCTACGAGACAGAAATGCACTCTTAGGTGATTGACTTGCTGGCTGTCCGGCAAGGACAGCCACCTTGCTGGGTGACTGACAGCTTGGCTGGAATGAATGGGAGAAACCTACATAAAAGGTGAGGCTTTTTGGCTTGGAAGGCAGAGTCGACCACTGGACGAAGGAATCTGGAGAAGAACTTGGAAGAGACCCCTGCTGCAACTCCTGGACCGTTGGTTTGCCCGGTGAAGCCCTGCTGCTGTGGTGAAGCTCTGAATTTGCCTCGACCATTTCAGTTGGTGGGACCAATCAACTCCAAAGTAAGTCACCTGGACATCCTCTTGGAGCTGGCTGAAATTCCATTGCAGTTGCTGCTGGAACCGAATAGCCAGGGAGAGGAACACCAGTTTGTGTGTGTTGCTTTTAAGTTGGCCAAGAGGTCCAGGAAGATCCTCCAGACTCCCAGGAAGCAGGACTGACCAAGCCTGAGCCACCTGGTCACTGCGGGTGTATCACCATGACAGCAGACAGCTGTTGGTTCCATTTAACCATCCCGATGGGATTCATATAGACACCTCAATTAGAGGGATCATTGGTTGAAAGCCTGCAGTTGCCACGGACACACTAGTCACTCGGGCTGCGGCTGGATGCGTTACCATGGCAACGTATCATAAACATTTGTATTTTGTCCCACTACTATTCAAGATTCAATATATGTGTGCACTATAATTATGTGAAAGAATCATTTGAATCACACATTAAGTTGATGTGGAATTATGATCCCCAGCTGCCACGTAGACAGTCAAAATGGCTGCCAGTATTTAAGCATTGGTAGCCATGGCTACGGCTTCCATGCTCCTGTGCTGCCGTGTGCCGAATAGACTCCGCTCACACAAGTAAGCGAGGTAAACTTAGGGCACCTCATACGGCCAAGCACTCAGTAACCCTGCTTTTTTACTAAAGCGTGTCCCTCCCTTTGTCTTGATTGTACTCGCAGATCCTACATGACAGAAGACACAAATGGGATAACCCATGAGGTATCCACTTCTAGATCTACAGCACGCCTGATGCGCACAGCGTAATACAGCCCTATACCAAGAGGCGTCCTTACCGGCAGCACAAAGGTAATTTGGCTTTTTAAGATATTCACAGTGATAATTGACACTCACTAATGGTTAAATGACCCAGTAGTAGGTCTGCACACCACCCATTGGTCTGACCTTTCGCCTTATTTGTTGCAGGCCGCGCAATTCTAATTCCAGACTTACACGCATGCTGCGGCAGTACAGGTAAGCTGATATGGCCATATCACATCCTGTGTTCTTTTTTTGTGCAAAAATTAACAGGTGCATATCTGACGCAAGTCCTCTGTTACAGATTGGACTTTGCAGTTGGACAAATTATGCCCCCTATGAGTCACCCAATTATTTCAGGGTCACCCGCCTTTTGAAACCGTGCTGAGTCTTCGCACCAACACGGTAAGATATCATTACACATTTATTGTATATAAATTGAGAATTAGAAATGTTACTTCCATACCAACTCCTTAAACCCAAGCACTCATACTGCCCCATGTTTTTTCTTGTAGGCAGTACACACATAGAATACTCCGATGTTCCAGTCCACCCGTCCTGATGAAGGCCTGCTCAAGAGTGGCTTACACTTTAGCCCGCTAGGGCCGAAACACATTTGTGTAGACTCTTAAATCTCTAGTTGCAGTGTTCATAACATACACTGGCTGCATTTGTGAAATTCAACACTCTGTTTTGTTGTACTCTTTGTTTGGACCCCTGTTGCGCTTCGACATGACAGTAGGCAATGTACTGTCCAGAATGTTTGTATTGATATTGAAGCCCAACTGTCTTGAAGATTTTTATGTTACAGTATCACTTATTTTCTGTACACTTGCATCCAATGGGCTGTTCTGTGTTGTGTGTAAAATCAGACAGTTGTGTCTTCACCTTTAACTAAAAAAAAATGTTGAAACAATGAAGGCGTGCCCTTTACATTTTTATAAAGTAGAGTATTGGGTTTGATGTTTTGGCAGGATTGACTCTGCTCACTTGTGTTGTTTTGACTATAAAGCCCTCCTGGGCAGAAGAGGGTCTCAACCAGGAGCCCTTCATATTAATATAGACTGCCTGTGGCCAGATAATATTTACTCTTAATGTTGCTTCTATCACTGTTTGCACTAGCCAGCCAGGTGTAAGGTTGAGCTGGGGGTCTGTACTTCATGACCTGTAATAAAGGTTATTTTACCTCACTGGAAACTGCGTGGGACTATTCTTCATTGGCGACGAGGATCTTCTGACAGACCCCTGGCACTGCAGACTAATGGATTAGCAACCTATTTGCTCTGCAGTTGCAACCTTGAAGCCGCTCCGCCACCCAGCGTTTGCAGCGGCTGACGTGGGTGCTACAAGGAGTGACTTGCCTTGACATATGAACCTCCAGACTGAGAAAAGCAACAAGCCGCTCCACCTTATATTCGCTAGTTAAGGTGTTCGTAGCAGCCAACATTGGGCAAGTATAGCAACATTGACAGTGTGCGCATGAGCAAATTGAAAGGCTCAAGTACATTTGCATTTACCATGCGAAACGATATTGGGCTGCAAAATCGAGATATTAAGTATACACTAAATGCATCAGCAAGCAAAACAAATACTGCAGAAAATAAGAAGGAGGAACTGAATGATCACTTCATTTACAAATACAAAGTAAATTAAAGAGGTGCAAAGTAGACAGCACTTACCTTTAAGGAGAAATGCGCAAAAAGTAAGAAATATCAGCAAGCAAAACGTATTGCAAACATAAAGTGAAAGAACAAAATAGAAGTTTTACCTACGTATACAGAGTAACTAAACAAGTGCAAAGGAGAACATGTCCATGACATGTGTGCCGGCACCTTCACTGTTTATGGCATGCCCAGGAAACCAAAAGGTGAAGTGGCCTCAATGGAAAAAAGGGTTTCGACACTACATTAGGGTGGCATGCGGTAACTCATACTCAATGGAAAGAAAGGTAGCACTGCTCATGCCTTTTTTAGGTTATCAGGGGCAGAGGATATATGACACTCTTCCATATATAACAGGAGCAGGAGAAGAAGATGACAAGACAGAGTTTGATATTGCCTTAAAGAAGTTGGATATTCATTTTGAACCTAAAACAAGTACTATTCTTGAAAGATACAATTTTGGGGTGAGGGTTCAAGAACCCAGTTAAAGCACAGAGGAATTTGTAACAGCGTTGAGACATCTAGCTGTCATGTGAATTCAGAGACTAATTTGCTGAACGGATAAGGGATCAATTTATGATCAACTGCCCAAGTAACAAAATCTGTGAAGAACTATGGTTGCGAGATGAACCTTCATTGGATGAGGTACTCAACATAGCAAAAAGAGTAGAACACTCCTTGGCATGTGTTGCGAAGCTGTCAGAAAAGGATGGCAATTAATGAAAATTTTAAGTACTCAATGTAGTAGAGTCAAAACAGAAGAAAAAGGTGAAGGAAAAATTGTATAAAAACGAGAAGGAGAGGCATGAATTCAAAAAGGAAGCATGGAAAGGGGAAAGAAGGGAAGAAAAGGAGCGTTTGTTTCAGATGTGCAAGTAATTCACATTTGGCGGCAGCATTAGCATGTCCTGGGAGGAGGGCAATATGTGCAAAGTGCAAAAGACGTGCAAAAGGATTTGAAATTGACTGAGCAAAATACCAAATGTGGTCAAAAATGCTTAAATTATTATACATTTCTATCGGAGCCACTTTGAACAGATGCAAGCAAACAGAAGCAATGATTTAAGCAAATGAAAACAATTGGAATCTCAATGTCAAAGTGGGGAATAATTTAAAGCTATTCACACGTGCAAACTTTTCAAAATGTCAATTCGAGGCAAACTTTTCCTTATGCGATTTTTGATATAACGGGTGAATCGCACTGTTTCGCACTGCGGTTGTGGTTAGGTACAAGTGAGAGGTGACATTTCGTTTCTATCCTTAAAACTGAATGAGTTATGGAGGTTTTCGTGAGCGGCATTTTTGCAAAATAGGCGCGAAAATGGAAAACAGAAAATCGGGTTTAAAAATGACAGATAGGTTTTCTTATACTATATTAAGGACTACGAAAAGAGAATGCCACAAAGGAATCCGTTATTCACGGCCGATCATAACTATTCATGCGTGGTACTCTAGTTTCCGTTTGGTTTGGGAATTACTTTTTTGAATCAAATCAATAAGGAGTTATGGTTTAGTAACACAGATGAGAGAAAAGTCAGCGCAAGGATAGTTTTAACAATACTATGGTTCTGAATTAAAGATGGGATGGGTTTGAGATTGGGATCATACAATGCAGATATATTATGGGTCACTGTTCTTCCTATTCATACTTACAGTCTTTTTAAATTAAATTGGACCGTCAGTTCTGGTCATTGGATCGGGCAGGTCTACTGGCAAACAGGCACCTCTGGAGGGATATGGATCATCAGCGGCGCAGTTCTGGTCAAGTTTGGACTGCACCTCAGACTGGATTTGGAAGGGCCCCTTCTGGTTACTGGACACAGTAGAAAGCCGGATGGAAGTTTTCAGCGGACAAGCCTAATGGTAGCTTTTCAAGCTGAATTAAAATTAAGTCCCTTCAAGTTTGGGATTTTTGCAATAGGGTCAGGCTAGCAATAATTTTGCAGTGCTAGAATTTGGATTTTTCAAAGAATTCTGGAGTCAGCTACACGTTGAAAAGTTCGGCAATAAAGTGCTGCACGGACAACTGGATGGGTTCTGGAAGCAGTGTGTTCTGGAAGCAGTGTGTTCTGGAAGCAGTCTTTATGTGTAGTGCCCTTCCTATATTTATCCATTACAAATTGTATGGCGTGTGCAGAACTTCAAAACACACCCCCATGTCTGTGAGGGCTACAGGCGTGTACTTTGTTTTGGTCTGCAGCCTAAACAGAGCTGTCATCTTATGACAGGATTTAGGAACTCCCACCTGGATTTTTACCCAAAACATACTTTTGCACAAATGTACATTTCTACCATAATGTATCCTCATAAAATTAGACACATATTTTTAGCATTTGATTATCTACATTTACAATCAATTTCTATCTTTGTGAGAGCTGTAGTGGTCATTCTATGGATTTTGATCAATTTTACCCATCACACTTTTTTGTTAATCATTTCTAATTCGATACACCTCTGGGCGCTGATCAGTGGATCGTGTACATATAATTTTAAGCTTGCAATATTAATAGTTTTGCCACAATCAGTGTTTTAGTGTATCTTTGGTTCCTTATGTAGTAAGAACTTCTACCACATCTTCAACTGTCTAGCATGAGTTCAGATTTCTAAAAGTTTGTATTTTTTACTTGTCTACTTATTTTGGCTGTCATGTTAAATGTCATAAAGTTCTGAGGCCAACACAAGTAATTTCCATTTGAAATCCAGTCCAGTTTTTTTTTCCCTTACTTCCAAAGTGAGCAGATGGTCAGTCCTTTGAAGTTCACTGAGAAACCTCCCCCACATCCTGCTCCTCCTTGCAGAGGCCAAATCTCAGCATGTCCTTTTTTCTTTGGTCAGTCAGCAGACAAATGTCGAATGCAGCCCCATTGAGTGGCTTGCTGGGATTATGCGTGAACCATTAAGAGCCATTAGCCTTCCTGTTCTCAAGGGAGTGTCAAACGGAGATGTCAGCTTTCCCAGGCCAGGCACTGTCAGACCAGAATTCACATGTGGATTGGCCCCCAGACTGGGCTCTTGGACATTACAGTATTTTCATTTCAAATATAAAATATAAGCACAGTGTATGAAGGATTTACACATTTTAAGAGAATTAGCCCTTCACCCACATGCTTGAAATAGTGGATTTTGCAATTTTTCAGGACAAAGAAAATACTTTAAACTGAGTTTTACAGCCAATTTCTTAAGGCAGCTGTCAGCCTGTGATGCCTGGATTCCTCTGACTGCCTGGAGGATCCATGATTCCAGCACACTTTCCTTTCAATAATTCACTGGGGAAAATAGCTGAATTTAGTGCCAAAACAGCACTTTGAAGATTGCCACTGATTAGGAAACTGTATTCAGGGGCATTTTCGGATTTTATCCATTCTGTGGGCTTGTTTCCAGTGACAGATGACAGATGACAGGTGACAGCAGTGATCACAGATGACAGATGTCAGCAGTGATTCCTGCTTTTACACCACTTTGCAGGTGTATGTGGCAGGGCATGCAGCTCTTTTGGTGGGTTATGAACTTTGCGCAATTTTGCAGACTTAGTGCGCACAGGGGTTATTGCCATTCTTGGCAATTTCCTTTCCCCCTTTGCCAAAGGGGTGCAGTGTGGCGCAGTGGCATGGATAAAAATACTCCACAGGTGATCAAGCCCCTTTTCAAAAGAACATCCTTTGTTGGCAACAAATTCAAACAAAATCACATATGGAAAACGATAACGATTTGGAAACAGGATTAGATATGGTGCTATCGTTCCTCTTTTTTTATGTTTGTATGCCAGATGCTTTAATGAGGAACAACCATGAAAACCTACTATGGTAATTACCCATTCGGCATCAAAAAGGGCATTCTTTACTTTCACAGGGGACTTAACCAAATCCTCAATACCCAGATTTAACTCGTTCAGAATGGTTGCACATTTCTCCCTCAGAAGTACAGCATAAATTGCAGGCCTTATCAAAGGGACATTAATCATGCAGTTATTTGTATAATGTGTCATCTGTTGGAAGGAACATTTTTCTAAACATAGATAATAACCTCCAGAGTACTCTCATCCATAGAGAAGATAGGCCCAACTCAAATCAGATTGCTGCCAGTGGAACATCATTTGGGACACTTAAAACTTTCCTCCAAAAAGCAGCTTCCAATCGATCGAGCAATAATAAAATGGCATCATACCATAATTCCATTCCATATATCAGTTCAGGGATCACCTTTCGTTCATAAAAATGAATAGCCGGTTTAATAAAAAGTGGCCAAATTTTCTATCAATTTTTTAAGAGCTGATTAGACAGGCATCTTGCCTTCTGCATAAGCGCAAGAGTAATATTCAAATGTATTGGTCGCAAAGCTGTATGAAACCCTAGGTACACAACACTCAAGCTGCTTTTAATTTGAGTATTTTCAAAGGCCCTTGGGGTTATGCTGTGCTTTCTGCCTCTTGTCCCAGCCAGGATTCTGGTTTTAGCCGGATTTATAATAAGACCATTGTCCTTGGCATAATGTGAAAAAGCGGTTAAGAATCTCTGAAGCCCTATCCCAGTGTTGTCCAGAAGCAGAAAAACATCAGCATATGCTATTCACGGTATCTCAAAGCGACCTAATTTAGGGGAAACAAATGCATGAGGCGAAAGGTATTCTGCAATGACGGAAACATATAGGTTGAGAGGGCAGGGGCCAAAACACACCCCTGCCTCAACCCAGATTTAGTTACAATCCATCCGAACATATCTCATTCCCTATTTAATCTAACTCTTGTTCCGGAGTCCTCATGAAACCCTTTATTAGTGATGACAGGCCACTCCGCAGCCCCCAAGAATCCAGTTTTGACATTAGCCTTCTACGGTCCACCATTTCAAAAGCTGCTGATAGATCAATCAAGGCCACATAAGTGCACCTAGAAGAATCAGCCCATGCGTATTTGTGTATCATACTAAGATGTTTGTTAAAGAAACACGCTGGCCTTTTCCTTGCTTTGAAGCTAAGCAGGGTCAGTCCTGATTTAGAGCTAAGCAGGGTCAGTTCCCGATTACTGCATGGATGGGCAACCGAATGGGCATCCAATTATTATTTTTTTTAAACTGTGGTACTGTCAGTCCTTGAAAGTTTTGCACTCAAAGACCGTTTTTCTGCCTTTTGCTGAATAGCATTGTGTTATTTGTAGTCTCCCAGTCAAAAATAATTAACACAACCTGATATTTTTTCAGCTACACTGGGTTTCCCATCCATGCAGTAACTGGAACAAACCCTGTTCAGCTTCAAAGCAAGGAAGGGGTCAACCCCCTAAAGCCAGGTTGCCTAATAAATGAGCTCACCTTAAAGGACCACTTAGAGCAACATGGCTTAAGGAGGCTGGATCCTTCCTCGATTTGGAGCTAAGCAGGGTTGGTCCCAGTTACTTCATTGGTGGAGCCAGTCCACATTCCTGAATGCTGTGTTTCCTTTATTGTAAATATCTCATGACACACAGTATCCACTTTTTTTTAAACCGTGCTACTCTCAGTCCTTGAAAGTGTTGCACTCAAGGTGCATTTTATTGCCTTTTTCTGAATTGCATTCTGGTATTTGTAGTCTCACAGTAAAGATGGGGGGAATAATGTCACAATTGCACACTTTTTGCCTAACATAATTCTATAAGGATGTATTTATTTGAGTGACACAATGGTATGTGTACTTTTCAAGTTATCTTTATAAAGCAGAGTATTGTTGAAAGCCAGACATGGGGTTGAGGTGGAGAAATTATTGAAGGGCAAGTAAGTCATGAGTATTTGCCCATGATGTGGCAAGAGAGTTTGCAATCCTGGACACTGAAGCAGTTATTTCTCTCTGATTTTGGCTGCATTTTTGCCATCTTTGATGTCCTATGTGTTAGTCCTAGCAGTGCATGGTGGTGGCGAGAGTTATGGTTGCTTAGCTTACCATAACTGGCGAATTTCCATGGTTTGCGGTTTTATTTGTAACCACAACATCCCTTTAACAACATTTTTTCATTGAATTTCATAGTTTTTTTATTAGTGCAACTTAACCATAACGACCCTTTAACAAAATGTTTTCAGTGAATTTCATAGGTTTTTACCAGTGCACCCTAATTTCCTACACCTTACGAATATCATACTTACCACAATATAGCAATATTCTTGTCCAATTTCGAAAGTTTCACCTTAGAATTCTGCCATTCCCCACCTTCTAGCATAATTTTTAACACTTCTATACACTTGTTGCATTTTTTTCCTCAGTTTTTGTGTTCGTCAACACTCGCGAACGTCTGATATAATCACAGACTTTCCAGACAGTGTCACGTGACTATGCACGTGCAGCATGATGACGTGTTTGCGAACAAGTCCGCACTTCACGAATGGGTCCGTGCTTCGTGAACAGTTCGGAAATGCATTTTCAGCTCATCGAGGTGAACCCGGGTAAAGGGGCTCTTTAAGATGAGGTGGAGCTCTTATGGAAAGGATGGGGATGTACAAATTACTCAAACACCCTTAATAAGGTTCATTCAAGAAGTTGGCAAGGTATACGCTGTTTTAATAACAATTATCTAAAACAGGGAGTACAATCAACATCAGCAGATGTCACACAGCATAATCTCAAAGCATTTAATAAAAAAACATACTTATATACGAAATATTCATTATCATTGACATCAGCTTGTAAAACGTATGTGGGGCTGTGATAGGGTAACACAGAACATCTACATATACTTTCTATGGGGGTTGAAGTTGTGATTGGGTCTCTACTGTCAGGTGGGCACCTAAGCCCTCCTCTAGTGCAAGTCATCTACAGCGTCACAAAATACACAACGATTAATTGGTTCTCAAACTGTAGGGCCCTCTATAATTGGTTGGCACACTTGCACCCTTCCAGAATATTCCACTCGCTAGCAGCGCACAAGTTGGCAACCGAGGTGCTGGTGGGGTGGTCTTGACCATAGTTAAACCAATGAGCCTGACATCCATCAACACTCTTACTCTGTGTCAAACAATTAGCCTTTGAACATGGCCTTGTAGGCTTCACAACTCCTGAGAATATTAGGGAGAATGGGTATACTCACATCTGCTTGCCTCAACGTCATCTGGTAGAGTCCATTTCCATCTTGGTCATGTGTCTGAAGACCACACTTTGAGCTTCAATTCTGTATTTGATGGTATTAAGCAAATAAAACTTGCCACTCATTGTCTCTCAGCTGCACCTTGGCAGTAGGTGGGCTCATTCTTCGTATTGATTGTATCCTTTGAATAGACAACCAGTTCTTGGCAGCCCTGGTCCTCTTGACACTGGGCCAGACAATCCTCCTTGATTCTCTTTTGTTCGTTAGCCACTGTTTATTAACTGCAACACACTTACAGACTTTTTCATTCATGGGATCCCAGTTTGCTCAAAACACGATGTGGAACATCCACATTTTTTATACTTCATTATATGTACCTTGACGTTTCTTATGCTCCATATATACCTTCGCGGCACCGTCTGCTATCTATATCCTACATATAGCTAGATTCTATGATCGCTTAGTCTGCTTGCGTTACTGGCTCTATGCAATTGTAAAATGGATTGCTTTTTCTTCCCTGTTCTTCACAGGTGAAATCTTCAGCTTTCACGTAACAGGTTACTCGATTATTTTAATTCTACATCAGGTTCTATTGGTTCTCTTTACACTCTTCCACTCCTACCATTTCTCAGTGTGTCACGTTACGTGTTGTGACATCACCGGTCTGCTCTTTCATTCATTTTCTCACATTCTTCAGGGATCTTCCCTAGAAGACTATCAGCTCTCCGTGGATACATAAAGAATGACTTTCTTAATGGGTATTCTTGCTTCAAAGGCTGCTCGAGTTATTGGCATCATTACAGGTGTCACCCTTGTTGCTATCTCTGGCTCCCAACATATTGGCTTTTTAGGGATGGGTCTGGTAGAAGCTTTTGGCTCCTCCTCTAGATAAGCACTTTGAAGCTCAAAATGTACACTTGCACAGCTCCGACACCTATTCTTACTCATTATCCATTAACAATCTAGCACACAGCACATACTTGGATGGATATTAGAAAAACTGCTATTTATCTTAAAAAAATGGCATCAGCTATTGCCATCCCTTCTCCCCAAGAGCCGCCATCACCACCACCACCACCAGCTGGAGGACCTCCACAACAAAAGAAGCGCAATTCTTCAAAAGACAATGAAGAGGACTACGGAGATGAGGTAGAGGAAGTGCCTACCTCTATCACACAGAGGGAATCATGGGTGGGGCAGTTCTTTACCACTTTTGGAAATGTACCAAAGGCTAAAGCTACCAAAGTGAAATGCAACGAGTGCAGCGTTGTACTCAGTCGCGGACAACTTGGGCATTACTCCTATGGCACCACCTCCATGCGCCGCCACACCAAACCCAACCATTGCAATGCTCTCAGAAAGGCTGTTTCTTTCTTATTTATTTATTACATTTGTAAAGCGCACATACAACGCGGAGGCATTAAGGCATTGTTGCAGACACACGTCATTAGTACATTGGTCATTACATCAGATACATTAGTTAAGCACTAAAGTGTAAGTAGCAAGGGCAAGAGGCATATGTCAAATTACTTTAGTTGCCTTGAGGCATAGCATTCTCATACATAGTCGTGCTGTACAAATTGAAGTGAAGTGTGGAAGAAGTTGCTGTGATGTTGGGAAGGGTGGTCGGGTTAAGAAAAGAGCTGGGTTTTGAGAGTTTTGTGAAAGATCCAGTACGATTTCTCGGTTCTCTAGGACAGAGGGAGGTAATTCCAGAGTATGGCAGCGTGGTAGGGGAAGCTGGTGCCTCCAGCTTTGCATCTTCTCACTTTAGGCACAAGAAGTCTGCTCATGTAGGGGGTCCTTGTGGGTCTAGAGGAGTGGGCTTTGGTGATTCCTGTTCCTGGATTGGCAACCAGTGGGCTTCTCTTCTGGCTTTGAGATGTGTTCTCAATTTGGGATATTAAGGGCTGCTGTCAGGGTGTTATTTTGTATAACTTGCAATTTTTATATATTTCCAGCGAAGGTGCCTGTAGACAGGACATTGCAATAGTCTGGCTTGGAACCAGTGATTGCTCGGGCAATGGTGAGGCAATTGTTTTTGGTGATGAAGGGTATGGCTGCATTAAGAACTTTAGTTGCGTAGGCTTCCGAGAAGGCAATGGCACTAACTTGTCTAGACAAGAATAGTGAGGTGTCAAGGTAGACTCCTAATGTCTTTACTGTGGATGTGAACGGGATTACACACTGGTCAATCTGGAAGGAGGTGTGTTGCGCGTTAAGCGACATATGGGCATTGGGGGTGCCAACAATTAGGATTTCAGTCCTGTCGCTGTTTAGGTATGGGTGATTCACTGCCATTCATGCTTGAATAGTAGCACAGGTGTTGTTTAAGGTGTTGGAGTCTTCTGTGTAATTCCCTGAAAGTGAGATAAGGATGTGTGCGTTGTTGGCATAGTTGGTGTAAGCTATGCTGAGGGAGTCTAGGTTTTGAAGAGTGGCCTGGTAAAGATGTTGTAGAGGGTAGGGGTGATGCAGGACCCTTGGGGGACACCACAGGTGATGGGGGATGGTGAGGAATTGGCCGTGTCTGAGAAGACTCTCATGACTCTGCCTTGCAGAAAGGATGCAATCCAGGCAACAGCATGAGGGGAAAGGTGGGCGTGGGTGGTAAGGTGTTGGCAGAGGATTTGATGTTTGACCGGGTCGAACACTGCAGATAAATCTAAGAGGATGAGCAAGTCACAGTTACCTTTATCCCTGATCTCATCAAGCTGATTTTTGAGATCAAGAAGGGTGGATTCCGTCCCATGTCTTGGGCGGAAGCTGGATTGGCGGATCCCTATGATTTTGTTGTCCTCCAGGAATTGCTGAACCTACAAATACGCTGCACGGTCTAAGATTTTTAGAAGGAAGGGGACAGTTGCAATTGGCCTGTAGTTGGATGGAATGGATGGATCTAGAGAGGTTTTTTTCAGGAGGGGGAGGACCCGAGCCTTTTTAAGGCTGGCTGGTACGGTACTTTTTTGAGAATTAGGTGTTTATGAGGGCAGTGACGACTGGGGCTAGCATGTCAGCACAGTCTTTGATGAGAGCGGCTAGCCAAATGTCACCTTTGCATTTAGAGGGTTTTAGGCTTTGGATTAGCTTCAAGACTTCGCTCTCGGCAAGGTCTCTGAGGGCAAATTGTTTGGTGGAAGAGACGCGATGGGGAAAAGTCCAGATGAATTTTGGAGCAGCTGGGTCAGTATTGGATATGGCTTGCTGTGAGAGAATTCTTTGGTTGAGGGTGTTGATTTTACCTAAGAGTGCTGCTTGAATGTTGGAGCATCATGATGCATATTTGGTGATGGTGGAGGGTGGTGAGGTTAGGGATTCAAATTCCCTTTATATGGAAGAGATTTCTTTGGTGTTGGAGGAGGCAGTGCTAATTCTGGTGTTAAAGGAATTAGATTTTGCGGCGATGGTGGCTGCCTTGTAATTTAGATATTATACTAAACTCCTGTTTCTGAGAGAGGGAGGGGTCCTGCAGCCAAGTGAGATGAGCTTGGCGTTTCAGAGTGGGGAGTTCCATGAGTTCCGGTCTAAACCAGGAGTTAGAGTGTCTGACTAACTTAGATTTGTGAGCAGCTAGGGGTGATATATTATTCACAGCTTGTGTTATATGTTTCCACAGGATTGTGTTATATGTTTCCACTAGCGAGATGGAGTTGGATGCAAAAGGAGGCTGGAGCTCTGGGGTGTTAATCAGTGGAAGGAAGTGGTCTCTAGTAAGCTTATGTGAGCTTTGTGTTACTGCAGGAGGTAGTGGGTTAGCTGCCATTATGACTTTAGTGGGCTGTGGGATAGAGAAGAAAATAATGTTGTGGTCAGACCAGGGACAGGGAGTGATGGCACTGGTAATGATCTTGCATTTGTGGTCAGCAATCCAGTAAAGTATACGTCCTTTAGAATGTGTGGCAGAGGTAAAGCATTGGCAGACACCCAAGGTTTTGAGTGTGTTGTATAGTGAGGATGCCTGCGGGTCATTTGGGTCATGGAGGCCCAGGAGGTTAAAGTCTCCTACTAGGATGATTTGAGAGGAGGCTTTGAGGTTGTCCTGTAGAATATGGAGGAGGTTTAGCTCAAAATTTTGGAGGGGGCCGGGTGGGCGATAGAGAAGGTGGGTGGTGATGGTGCAAGTTGGAGAGGGTGTGAATTTTAGAGATAGGATGTCGGTGGTACCCTCAGGCAGATTCTGATGGGGATTGAATCTCTGGCTATAAGGGCAACACGCCTCCTCTGGCAGAGGCTCCATCATTCTGGAAGATGGTATATCCCAGAGGTATGGCTAGGGATAGAGCGGGGCTGCAGGCTTCATGAAGCCAGGTCTCTGATATGGCTAGGGCATCATGGATATGTTTGGATATAAGGTCCTTTATGTCTAATGCATGTAGTGCAGGCAGTGATCATGCATCGATAAGGGTGCAAATCAATATGGGCTGGCTGACTGTGTTTGGATCAAGCAGACCAGAGCCCTGTTTGTGGTTGGCTTTGAGAGATGGTGGGTCGTGCTGATGGGGGCTAGGTGCTTGTTGTATGATGTGGCTGCTGTGTGGTGAGGTATTGTTAGTGGTGGTGTTATAGTGGGGTGGGCTTGGTGTTGACTGAGGGTGCGGCAGTGATGGTGTCTTGATAACGGGAGAATTCCTTCCTGGGCCTTTTGCTTAGTCTAGGGGTAGTGTGGGGGCGGGCAGGAACAGGCGGTGTTGATTGTGCTGCAGAGTGAGGACAGGGAGCGAGTTGGCATGGATGAGGGGTGGTAAAGTGGTGGTTGTGTTGGATAAGTGGGTGGGGGGCAGTTTGGTGGATGTGGGTTGGTGTGCGTGGGCACAGGCTAGTGTTTCTGATGGTCAGAAGTTGTGGTACAGTGGCAGCGGGGGAGCCCCAGAAGCGAGAGCACAATCTCATATTCTTTAGTAGGGTCATTGAACGCATGGGTGTAGATGGAACAAGATTACGTGGTTGGGGAAGGGCATGGATACAACTAGCTGGCCAGTGAGGAGGTGGCCTGTGTGAAATTGCAGCAACATACGCATAGCCTGTGTCAGCCGCATTCGCTTTTTCATCAAATACGCATGCACGGCTCCTGTACAGGAACACTCCAAGCCCTGCAGTTGTGCACCAACGTGATGACCTTATGGTCGTCATGGTTACATATACACAGTCTGCCCCTTTTGAGCCTCCCAAACAATTCAGCTTGTCGCATTCTGGTTCCTGAGCACCGGCACACGCGCTAGTGAGTGATCAGTTCCTTGAGCATTTTCTCTTGCCATTGTCTGTAGTTGATGTTCCTCCCCACCATGCCTTGCTTATTTTCAGGCAGGGTGTGGGACCGGCAGTGCTACTGGGCTCCCCTATGGTTGAGATCTCTCTTTCTTTTTTCCGTATTCATACGCTTCCCTCTATGGGAACCTCCCCGTTATGCGCTGTGGCGCTCTCAATAACGTTGAGCTTATATGGCTTACTTACAGGGTGATTCCACTACTGGCACCTCACGAGCCGCTTTGAATGTTCATGGGCCCGTGAGCCCGGTCCAACTTTTCCATGAGAGCCATTCCAGGATACAAGTAAGTCCCTGTCACTATGTTCCTCTCATAGCCCATCCAGGCCCACTTTTTTGTATCCATTTCCCTGCACCTCATATTGGTTGACCTCTACCGGATTCAGGTTAGATGGCACACATCACATATAATGCAGTAACATGGGCCCTCTGCATTTTTCCGTTTGTTCTGCAGATGCTCCCGGTGTCCACTTAGCTGTGACGTGCCCACTTGATTCGAGCCCCCCGATGGGGCCCACCGTACTCAATACTGGGTCCCGCTCTAAGGCAATCTACACGGCTCGGTTGCTAGAAATTGGCTAATTAGCTCCACTCTTCACAGAAGTGCTTCTTTTCAGGTGGGTGTTGCTTGCCGAGGCTTCAATTTGCCTTCTTGACTACTGTGTCTATGAACCCTTCCCGATTCCCTGCTAGCCCTGGGTTTTGTCTTCCCCTTAAGACAAACCCATGTTTTTAATGCTACGCGCTCTTTCTTTTGTAGAGCGTCATCCATAGGTCCAAATGAAGGTAGCATTCGCTGCCCGCCGAAACGTCCTTGGACCAGCATTCTTCTAGCAGTCCGTTCTAACGCACCAGGAAACCATTGTCCGACGTTGACCTGGGATTGGTCTCGACAAACCCGCTGCAACCATATATTGGTCCCCTATACAGCTAGGACACAATTCCTCTTGAACTGGTCCAGAGCCCTAAAGATAACTCTTAGGCCACAGGATGACACATTCCCCTCACCTGACCTGACAACATCAGGCTGTAGCTCCGTGGGTTGTTGATTTATTTTTCACCATGAACTCTGCATGATATTGGGTACAAATAAGTTTATTTTGATGATCATGCTTTTAGGACACAACTGTTGCTTTACATTTGGTATTACAGTACTGTTGTGACAGATTCTGTTCACAAATGTATTTTACACTTATGACTTATGCATTGAATTTGTCATGCTTTTCATGGTTGTGTGAACTCTGTTTGTTTTTTGTATGGAATTTGTCTCCTTTAAAGAAGAAACACTTAATCTCTTTAATAAATAATGGCTACCAAGTCAAACAGTAGCCGGATGTAAATGTATCCATTTGTTGATGCTTGTTACATTAATATAGTTGTCCATGGTTAATTAATTTATACACTAGGGCTCCTATAGGGGTCCACGTTATTTTTCTTTTGAGGCTAATCTGAGGAATGCCTCCCCATTGTTTTCATGAAATGGCACCAGAATTAGAATATTCAGTTTGGGAGCTCCTTCAGTTATTTGAACAGATGATGGAGACTTTCCATCTGAAGGACAGCCAAAGCTGTATACAGTATGTAAAGTGGAATTTTCTCCTGAGTACTCCAGCTTCTTTGCGGGGCTGGAGGATCAGAACCATTCTAGATGGTCCACCTATGGGGCGGCCATCCTGAAACATTTTTCCATTCATAGGAACCCTCAAGAGGCTCGCAAGACAGCCTACAACTTACAATGTGGGGAAGACCAGGCCCCATAAGAATTTGTTCAGGAATTAAAATGCGCCTTTACGCAGACTACTAGATGGGTGCGCGCTGACAGTAAAGAATTTGTAAACACCTTCTTTCATGCTCTCCCTAAGTATATTATGACCCAGCTAGTGAGGGACTTTCACGAGAAAAGATCACTAGACTGGGTCATTGAACAAGCAACGCACATCTATGAAGTGCAGAAGCCGTCGGAAAATAAAAATAGTAGCAAAAGCCCCAAAACAACCAACAACCCTGCTGCTGCTAAGGTGGCACAGGTGAAGGTTGCCCCCATTTTAGATCTGGAGATGGGGGGCCTAAAAACCTTCCCACAGAGAATCCAAACAATCCCAAACCCAGAAGGTCCTTGGGCCAATCCCAAACGGGGAGCCAGGGAGGTAACCCCACAAATGGGACTCCTAACTCCCCTGACTACATCAGCCCACGCTACAAGGGAAACAGACCCATCCTGGGTTATGTTTGGACTCCTCCAGCCCAAGGGGGTGGGGGGTCCAACCAGAAAGCAGGAAACCCAGGGAACTTCCCTCCTCACTTTCCCCACCAGGACAGTAATCCCCCAAATGCCGGACCAAATTTCTTTCCCAGGTACCTGCCAAATTTCAACCCCCAAAACAACCCATCCTTTTTTCCCAACTTTCCTGAGCCCAGACAGCCCAATCCAGGAGAGGCGAGGCCAAGGGTGGAGGGGTGCCCAAACTTCGCTAACCAGGGATATTTTGCGAGAAGGGATAGTTACCCTTCCCGGGATCAACCCAGGGGAGACCTGAGGACACCATACCAGCCAGAGTGGGTGTCCCAACTAGAGCGCCAGGTCCAGAACATGGCACAGGATCTGGGTCGCATGCTGACGGCTCAACAGAACCCTCAGATGAGCATGGCGGCTCAGAATGCCTCAAATCCAGGATCTGGTGCTCCAGGACAATAACAGGGGAAGAACCCCGACAACCCAACGGTTCCTAGGGAGGAGGCACAAGGGGAAGGGGGGTGTAAAGCCTTGGAGGAAGCTTCCTTCCCCACTTGTGGAAAGCCCCTGGAAACCCAGGAACCGGAACCAAAATCCCCTGCCCCCGAAAGTCTGCCACCCAAGGAGCAGAGGGCGGGTAGGAGAAATAAAGAGCCCAAAAAGACCCATTTTGAGGAGGAGGTGCAAATCTTCCATTTTCAAGGAGAGGAGTCCCCAGAGGAGGATTCTGGGAAAAGGATATTCTCCTTCAGGGATGGGGGAACACCTCCCAAAGATAAATGGGTCCCCAAGGATCCAAATCCAGACTGGGTAGATTTGGGGACCGAGTTGAAACCGCCCACCAGTACCTAGAATGACCAGCACGAAAATCCCCTGGTTCAAACCCATCCTGGTGACTGCCTCCAAAAAGGGGGGGCAGCCCAGAACCAGAACGAGGGGAACCCATAACTTCCCCCATTTCTAGCTGTCACCTTTTTCTTACAGATTCCCAAGATCCCAAACAGAATCCTGCCCAAATCACCTCTCTCTCAGTATCCAAAGCCAGGAAATTAACCCACCAGTTGCCCCCTTGAGGAAAAGGAGGGAAGATTTTATGCCCCGGTCCAAATACAGGGGCAATGTACAATTTTGGCACTGGTGGGCACTGGATTCCAGGCTACCCTTCTGTCAAAAAGGGCCTTTGATCAACTGAATTCGGGAAGGGGGGGGAGAAGTACCAAATTCCTCTCACCCCTCTTCCAGGACAACTTCAGAACTTCGACGGGAAGGAAATTCCAGTCAAGGGGACTGCAGATTTGGATATTAAAATTGGGCGACACAAGGTGAAGCACCCGGTCGTAGTTGTGACTCCAGAGGACACACCTTGTTTACTGGGGAATGACATCCTGCGTAGGTTGTCTCCCCTTATGGATTGTGTAAACATGGTCCTCTGGACCCGGACTAACCAACCAATAAAATTAAAACAGAGTGTCAACCATGTTAGTTTAAATGGCACATGCCACATGGTTGAACAAAAACCTGACCAAATTAGGTTCCACTTCCAGAATAATCAAATCTCAGACGTAAAAGTAAGTGCAGTAGGACAACAAACTGGTGATGGGGAGTCTGCACTATTTCTGAAAATCAACCTTCCTTCTAGTCTAAGGTGGCATTCCACACTGGAAGGAAATACTCTGAAATTCTATACAAATTCACAATCAGAAAATCCCATTCCTATGGTCCAAAAAGAGGAGAAATCAGCTCAAAGCTTGGCTGATATCCAGAAAATTGGAGAGCAGTGGTTCATCCCAATTCAGTTAAATGAGGGGAAGGACTCTGTTCTCACCCGGGTGTGTGTGAACAACGATAAGAGATTCATCAGCGAGGCCACGTTCCGCAAACTCCCAAAAGATCCAGCCATTCCCACATTTAAACTGATAAACAAATGGGAAATGGACCTGGAAACACCCAATTCCAAACATCTCCTCTCTAGCAGATGTATGCTCAAAATCTCCATAGGCAACAAGAGCATAGTCCATAATTGTTGGGTCGTGCGAGATGCCCCTGCCGCATTTTATCTAGGCAGTGACATTCTCAATCGCTTTGCCATTCGTTTGGACCTGATAAACTTCAAAGCTCGGTCCCGATTAGCGGGTAATCCCATGGACTTTGATGACCCAGAGAAAGCATTTCGGTCAGCTCAACTGCTGCCATATGCAGTTGAAATTCAGATTGGAGAGGTCAGCATCCCAGAACGGACCCGACAATTCTCACTGAAAGTAAAAATTAAAAGAGGACAAACTGAAAAACCCTGACGCCTATGTCCATCTTAATGCTCACTTCCAACAGCAAAAGTTGGGGGTAAACCCAACACCACTAGTCAACATAGAACACAACACCATTCCAATAGAGGTGGATAACAGCGACCTAAAGAGTATCACTCTGGCCGCAGGCACCATTATTGGAATGGCGGTTGATGACCGACATTTTTCCATAGATTTAGGTAATGAACTGTTAAGACCAATCCCCAAGGACTCTTTTGACAGTGATAGCGCCGATGACACAACACCAGACAGGATCTTCACCTGGCATGGGGGGAATTTCCTGGTGTACTCTTCCTGCCCTTATGGTAAGGAAGATGTGACCTGTGACTTCAGGAGGGATGAGGTAAACTTTCAAGTCCACAAGGACTGCCTTTTACCCACCTGAAGCCATCAGTCCAATTTGGCACTTTGACCAGGGACTTCTCCACCCAGCTGGTGGAGGCGGCTGACATAGCCAAACCGGAAGCCTTTCCAGGCTTCAGGCAGATGGTTGAAGTGGGATTCAACCTAACTGATGCCTGTGAGACTCTGGAGCAAAAGCAAAAATTGTAACAAGTTTTCTTAGATTTTCAAGATCTCTTTGCGGTGGACTCATATGAATGTGGCCGCACCGACATCCACACAACAACAATTCCCATGGACCCTGGCATGACTCCAGTGTTTGTGAAGCAATATCGCTTGCCTCTCGCATCAATGGAGTCCCTTACTGAAATAATTAAGAACCTTGAGTCCTGTGGGATAATTTGTCCAGTCCACAGCACCTTCAATAATCCGGTGCTGGGGATTTGGAAACCAAACGACCAGTGGAGACTCTGTGCTGACCTAAGGGCGCTCAACAAACATACTTCCCGATGGCCCCTTCCCTACATTGACCAAGGGCTGGCCCAGATCCAGGGGTCAAAGGTATTCACTACAATTGACCTGACCAATGGGTCCTGGACTGCACCTGTCAGTAGGGAGGACCAATACAAGCTGGCCTTTACCTTCGGGGGGCAGCAGTACACTTGGACCCGGACTCCCTTCGGATATATCAACTCCGGCAATGAATTTAACATTTTTCTATATAATGCCATGCCCGACCTGGGTGAAAGGGGTAACCTGGCCTTTGTAGACGATGTTCTAGTCAAAGGCTCAACTGTGGAGGAACACATAGCAGAGATCTGTTATGTCCTGACACAGTTGAGTGCGGCCGGAGCAGAACTATCCTTTCAAAAGACACAGTGGTGCAGAACCCGTGTCAGTTTCTTGGGGCATGAGATAACTCCTCATGGTCTCTGTTCCCAGGAAAAGAAAGTGGAAGCTCTCCAGAAAATAAAAGACCCCGCAATTCTGCGGGAACTAAGGAGCCTCCTTGGACTAACTAATTACAGCAGAAAGTTCATTGAGGACTACACAGAGATCACAAGACCCCTGATCCATCTTTTGAAGGAAGGGTGAAGTTGGTGTGGGGTCCAAAACAAGCCGAGGCAGTAAGGCAACTCAAAATAAGCCTCTCACAAGCGCCTTGCCTAGCTTACCCTGTCAAAAACAAGGAGCTCTTCTCGGAGACAGGGTTCTCAAATACATGCTTGACTGCAGTATTATATCAAAAGCATGACAAGGTCAATAAAGTAATCTCCTATGCGAGTAAGACTTTATCCTCTGTGGGGGAAAAATTCAACGATTGTGAGAAGGCACTCCTGGCAACGGTGTGGGCATTGAAGAACTACCACCCGTTTATCCAGGGGGAACACATCATAGTGGAGACTCCACACCAACCTTTGAAATATCTTCAGAGTGACAGATTCCGGGACAGAAATGTGAGTAATTCCTGAATTTGCCCTGGATTCTGTCAATGCAAGGCTTTCCTGTGGAGGTCAGATATGACCAAAATAAGAAGAGTCTCCTCGCGCAAGGTCTGGCTGACTTGCATGATTGTCCCAGAGAAAACTGTCTCGAGGACGAAAGTCTTAAAATCAAGGACAACATGGAAGCCTACCTTAATTTCCCACACAAAGTCTATGAAGAAGACCAGTGTTATGGAATGCCCACCATCTATGTGAATGGGTGCTCAACGGGGAAAAAGAACTTGTGGCCGGCATAGGGAATGCATGGGTGAATGATGCCCCAGAACCCTCTGCTGGGTACAAAATCGGTCCCCGAAGTAGTCAAGTGGCAGAGCTGATGGCTGTGCATCAAGCCATCCTCACTGCTGTCCAACACCAACTCCACGAACTGGTCATAATCACTGATTCAGATTATGTACGGAAGGGGTTCGTGGAGCACCTTGTTAACTGGAAAACCAGAGGCATATGCTGTGTGCTAATAATAAACCATTGAAACATGGAAAATTAATCCAAAATATTGATGATCTGGTCACCTTGAACGGGATGACCATTTACTGGAAAAAGATCAAGGATCATTCTAAAGTAGAGGGATCAGACAAAACTGGAAATTACCTAGCTGATCAGCTGGACAAAACCGGAGCCATCCAAGGGGATCTACTTGAGATCAAGTCCCTGTTGTGGGAAATCCAGGTCACTGCTATCACTAGGTCCCAGACAAATGCTAACAATGAACTCTCAACTGCACAATGGTGTAAGGAGACCCCAGATACTGATTTGATTACGGCTCAAAAAGGGGATCCAATAATTGGTAAGTTTTATCAACACATTTAGGACCCTGAGAATTTTCCCCTGACGGATACCGATTACATTGGGAAAGAGGACCTCAGAGTGTTGATGAAATGTCCAAAAATGTTCTGAATCCAAGACGGTTTGTTGGTGAGGAGCTCCATAGCTGGCCATGACCAGTGGGTCGTCCCCACCTCATTCCGAAGCCTGATGCTAAGTCACACCCATGACCAGCGGTCATCGGGGGTTTCATATGACATTAAAAATCTTGCGAGAGGTTGCATACTGGCCGCACATGGGGCAGGACCTCGACCAGTACTTGAAGGGGTGTCTTGGGTGTGCACAATTTCAGCCATCATAACTAACACACCATGCTCCCCTCCAAAAGAGAGGGATGACATTGCCTTTGTCAGATTTACAAGTCAATTTTATCGGGCCCATGATTTGCTCCTCTAGGGGAAACAAGTACATGTTGACCGTGACATGCTTGTTCATTAAATGGGTGGAATGTCTCCCAGCCCCAAATTGCAAGGCAGAAACAGCAGCTGCCCTGATGATCAATCACATCTTCTCGCGTTTTGGACTACCCCAAAGGATTGAGTCAGACCGAGGTAGCCACTTCACTAGCGAAGTGATGACAAAGATGTGGGAGCTACTTGGGGTCAAAAGGAAACTACACATTGCTTACCGGCAGCCTCTAGTGGTGGAGTTGAGAGATACAACAAGACAATTGTGAGCATATTAAAAAAGTTTGTGGCAGATTCTGGGCCAAGTTGGGACATTCGATTACCTCTTATCCTGATGGCCATCAGATCTACCCCTTCTTCTGCAACAAAAATTTCTCAGTTTGAGCTGATGACTGGACGAAGAATGGTGCTTCCCCAGCATCTGCTCTACAGAACCCAAGACCAGACCTTGATAAATGCCTCCACAACTCATGAGTATGTTGAGAATCTAAGAAAACACCTTCAACATGCTTTTGCCTATGCTCAGTGGAACCTAGAAAGATCTGCAGACAGTATGAAGACCCACTATGACCTCAAGACAACTAAAAAAGAATACAAAGTAGGAGACCGGGTCTACTTGTACAATTGCCAAAGGAACCAAGCCAAACAGCGCAAATTCCTCCCTACTGGGGGGGTTCCTTTTGAAATTGTAGACAGAATCTCACCAGTCGCCTACAAAATCCGCATCCCCAAGGGCAGTTTGGCAGAGGGGGAAGACAAGTGGGTCCACATGAACCAGCTGAAGAGTTGCCATCCCAGGCATACTCTGTGTCAAATAGAGGAGCCAATCGGAAACCCGGAGGGGGACATTCCGGCCCCCTACAAAATCCCAACTGTTGAAACCATTCCACCTGTTAAAATCATTAGGAATTCCATGTGGAAAATATTGTCAATTATATGTCAAATATGCATCTGCCCCACTACATGAATAGTGGTGGGGAAATGTCCATAACCATGCTCTGTTCTGTCTCATAGTACTGAAACCAAGGATTCTAAGCACCAAGTAGGACCACTCGGGGACCGGGTGGAAAGACCCAAGGGGCCTGGAGTATCGCTCCATACTCCCATCCGGAACCGGCGAGGAGAACCTGTCAATCCAACACAGATGGGTGAAGCAGACGACTTTCTCCATCTGGACCAAAAAGAAAGAAAGAACATCCAATCTCCTGACTTCCCCTTGGCGGGCGGTCAACCTGAAGTCGTGAGGGGGGTCTCTGTTGGATGTCTTAACCCTCTTTTGCTCTGCCATGCGGCATCCCTGTGTTCTGATGGTGCCAGAAATATCAAAATGGCTGCAAAACCCTTGTGCGCACCAAAACATCTGAAAATCGTGCTTTACAACATAAAAAGATGGCTGCCAAATCTACCATGCATTTTGTCAGTGGTGGAACAGAGATCTCCCTCCTGAAAAATGTCACTGGGCTTCACAACAATTAAAAATGGAGCACAGAGGGAAAAGCAGTGCTTTGGTGAAAGAAATCCAAAATCTTGCTTTTAAATCCTTTTTTCTTGGTTGCTGAAACTGCAGAATGCAGGTACAAAACACCCTCAAACATCCAATATTCTTGCTGGGTGATACAATTCACTTAGTTCAAGAAATCATTGTGACAATGTCCTGAAAAGCTGAATTTGTCAAAGAAACATCCAAGCAAAAGTTGCCTGCCTGTTGAATCTGTCAGAATTTGGGTGCAGTACCCTCGGCCACCTGAATGACAGCTGTCAGAAGCCTGCATGAGAAACTTTAAACTTGTACAAACTGAAGTCAAATGTTTGAAAACTATGTGGCCTTTTACTGAGGGTAACCTATGTTGTAACTGTTTAATCCCATGGTTTTGAATCTGGAATAAGTGTTCTAGCTGCCTGTTTTGAAATTACAAGTTGGTTTTAAACTAAGGAAAAATAACAACAGAATTAACATTTGAATTTAAGCCTGACTAAAAGCAACCAAACCAGTATAACAGCTTTCCCCACAGAGGAAGGCCTCTCCCTTCTGTTCTCTCAACCAGGAAATCACACCCAAGTGATGATTATAGGGTGGGGAAGAATTTGGTCTGCCGGGGGAAGGAGACAATGGACATCCTCCAGTCAAAGGAACTGCCAAGTGTGAAGGGTCGTAAAATGGCCTCTGCCCAGGAGGAACTTGGAGAAGACTGCTTCTGAACTGCAGAGAGATAGAAGGAGGCGGAGACAAACAACCATGTGTTGCTTTACAAGGACCAAAGTCAAATTTAAAAAAGACGGATAACGTACTGTGTAAAATTGTCAAAAACACAAAAATAACAGCATTTTTAATGTAAATATTGGCTGCACATTTTAAAAGGTGCCAAAACTCTGTGACAGGTTCAAGGAAGAAACAGTTGAAAATGTGATATTACACAAAATGTATTTTCGATAGAAGCATGAAACTTCATACGCTTATGCCTATGTTCAATGCACACATTTGTAGAAATTTGCTCCTAAATTGGACATTGTGTTCCAGATCAAAAGGGCAAAATTCGGTAAGAATCAGACACAATATCTTACAGCAACAGGGTTTGGAGGAGTATCTGCTACACACAATATGTAATCTGTATACATGATTGTTATAGAGGTTGCACATGTGGAAATATGTATTGTACCAAAAGTAGATTTTGTGTTCAAGAGGCTACGGGTGGACTCTAGGCCTCATATACCCAACATCATAAAGGTGTGACATCCTGTTTTTCTCCTCCTATCAAGGAAGAGAGGAGACCCTGACCAATCCCTGTCCAAGGGGCATGCTTAGGATAAACCAGCACACACAACCCTTTATCATAAGCATAAATAGACACAGCTCAGAACTCAAAACGGTACAGATTCACCCACTAAACGATTGCTGGTGGAGCACCCTGCAGCAGAATAACCCATCTTACTTGCTCCAGACTCCAGAAACTGTGCAAACAGAAAGGCCCATTGCATAGCTGAACCATTCTCAGCTAGGCCTTCAATTTCCAGAACCAGAACCAACCCCAGAAACCTAACGGGAGCATCAAAATACAGCCGAGCTGTGCTGTACTGCTTGCCTCCTAATATAATTATTACCAGAACCAAAATATACAATCCAGTCCTGTGCTGTGCTGTGACCAGAACCAAGAGATCCGGTCCAGTCCTGTGCCGAGCTGTGACCAGAGCCATTGCAGACCCAGTCCAATCAGGTGTGCCCAGCTGTCCGTCCTGACCAGAATCCCTGACCAGAATCCCTGACCAGAATCCCTGACCAGAATCCAGACGGTTCTGTTCAAAACATATCTAGTGAGTATCTAGAGAATAGAACTGTGTCACTAGCCTATGTACCCATCTTAGTCCAATCTCTATCTGAAATCCATCCTATCTTGTCTTCAGAACCTGCATTGTTAGAAATCATTTTGAATTGCCTGAACTCTCTATCCTATCCCTTCTAGCTTTCCTCCTGTGTTAGTATTGTTAAAACTATCTCTGCGCTGATCTTTTCTCATCTGAAGTAGGCGAGCTCCACTGTAAGCAGTGGCTGTGTTCTTGTGTGGTATTTGTTTTTTCATAGTCATCCTCTAGTGTAAGAAATCCGTGTTGTCATTTTAAAGTGAGTTCCTGCTTCCCATTCTTGCACCTATCACGAAAAACGACCTCCAAATCCACATAGTTCTCCCGTAATCGTGATTATCGCGCAAGGAAAAGTTTGCCGCACATTTTAGTTTAGGGAATTTCTGACACATGTAAAACAGCTTTTGATTGCTTCCGACCTCAATTTTAAGATTTCACATTTTTTCTTAGTATTAAACCATTGCTAGTGTATGTGCAAAGCGGCTCCCATAAGAATTTAAACAATTTTAGCTATTTAAACCATATTTAGTGTTTTCGGCCAGTCCATTCTCAGATCACTTTAAAAACCATTTTAACAGCTTGCCAATCAATCCTGTTTCTCTCTCGTGTTGCTGGGGGGAAATTGGGATTGATATTTTGTTTGAATTCTGCCATTCCTGAATACCTGCTCTCTCTCCTATCTCTTTACATTGTCTATTGGGGGTTTGAGGGGTGTGCAGGGGGAAATAATAACCACACTGCTATTTGATTTTAACACACACACACGTATTATTTCTGTGCTGAATAGTTTTGCTCACTATTGCTCCTTGTTCATTAAAGAGATTGCTTAGTGTTACATCACCCCATTGGTGATTATTGTGTACCTATTAAACATAGTGTGATTAATTTGTAACTACATAAATAAATATGTTAACTTTGCAAACCAGCCTGATTCCTAGTTCAGTGTGACCGGGGGGGGTTCCAAGAGAGGGGCGTGATATGAGTGGTACATTGTTCAGAATAAAATAACTTTTAGACACAAATAAATAAGGGTTTCAGTTGTGCATTACATGCTAGGCGTTGACTTAGGTGAGTGCTGGATTGAAATCACTTACACAACCTATTAAACTTCCACCCACCAACTGCCACTAAACAGTGTTCTACATCTCTTCTGCATCTGCATTCCCCATACGTATACCAAAAGATTATACATACTGCTCCTATAAAAGCATGCATGCATTGTGCAGTAAGAGAACTCCATAAATAAAAGGGGCAGTACGGATGGACAAGTGCTCCTGGGAGCCCAAGAGGAAAATGCCAAGGGATGCCAAGGTGCAAGGCCGATAACTAACTGTTGGGGCACAGGAGTCACAAGGAAAGGGTACATCTAACCGTAACGTCCGTTTCACAGTGTTTTTTCTGTCAATTGCATAGGTTTTTATAAGTGAAAATGTTTCATAATGTTACATCACTAAATATAAGTTTTTAATAACTCCTCTTTTAACACATATGAAAGAACTATAAACCTCCTTTAACAAACATATTTTTATCAATGCATACTTATTTGTATCATTATCAGCAGCGCATGCTGGGGATGCAAGTCATTGTTCAATTTCCAAGGGCATAAGGGTCGACCATGACCCCAACCCCACCAAACCACCCATTTTCCACTGCACCTACCCAGCATCTTAGTTCAGTGTCCACTATACCCTCATAATGTAACCAATGGCCAGTGGCCATGGCTTGCATGAACAGTCTCCAAAATCCATGGGGCGAAGACTTCAGACATGCCGCATACCCCAATAGGCAACTTAGAGTAGACATTTGTCCTTGCCGAGGGCCAAGCCCACTGCACACAGCCCAAAAGTTATATCACTATTTTTTGTACTTTGTTTTGACTCTTTCAAAAAAGTAAAACACAAGACAGATTTGAAAAAACATACTTTCAGGTCCTTATTAATGCTCTTCGCACATGTTTGCTGCAATCCCGTCCAGCATTTCGGGCAGCAGCTGCAAGTAGATTTTCTTTGTCCCACTTAAACCTAGAGCTTCGGCCATGCTGCATGCCCCAATAAGTAAATCAGAGTACACATTCGTCCTTGCCGAGGGCCAGACCCATTGTCCATGCACCAAACCTATATCACACTTTTTGGTGCCACTGCCCACAGCAGAAAAGTTGTATCCCTATTTTTTGTACTTATGGTTCGACACTTCCCAAAAAATGAAACACAGGACAAATTTTCAAAAGCATCCTTTTATGCCCTTGCTGATGCCCCTCACACAAGTTTGCTGCAATCCCGTCCAGTACTCCGGTCTACAGCCGAGAGCAAAATTATTTTGCCCATTTAAACCTAATTCTTCGGCCATGCCGCATGCCCAATAAGTAAATCAGAGTAGGCATTCGTCCATGCCAAGGGATTGACCAGGTGTCCATGCACCAAACTTATATCACTATTTTTTGTGCTTACATTTGGACACTTTGGAAAAATATAAAACAAAATAGAGGTTTGTTGTAATTCACTACAGCACTTCAGGCTTTAGCTGCAAGCAACATATGTGTTCCCATTCAAACTTAAAGCTTCAGCCATGCTGCATGCCCCAATAATCAAATCAGAGTACATGATTATCAAGTAATTGCAGTATGGTAGAATAGGTAGATCACTGCGCTTCATCTAGTACTTTAAATGGATTACCCTGCTGCTAGTGATTGGGGTGCTTTTGTGAAGGTGCCCTTCCTTTTTCAAGTGTTAGGTTTCAAATAGGAGAGTGATCCCTGTTCACCTTAGCGCTGGGTTATTCAATAACTATTTTTGTGATAAAGCAGTCTTGAAAACCATTGTTTGGGCTATATTTATTACTAAAAGTCAGACAACACGTGTTTCAACTCTCTAGGGTCTTTCTCAATACGTGTGGATTGTGGGCCATATGGTCGCAAATAAATGTGGTTAATGATTTGAAGGGGTGGCCTGATGATCACGTGGGCACCTGGTTCGGTGGCCTCTGTAATTATCTGCTGATTAGTATTGTCTCAGAGTGTATGCAGCGGTAGTCACAGCGATCTGTTGATGAAATCCTGTACAGCACTTTGAGCTGTAGCCACGTTGGCCATGCCTCAGACAATCTGCCCGCTGCCCATGGCCACAGTCCATGACTCGTACAATCTGGCCACTGCCCATTGTCACAGCGTATACCTCAGACACCACAAGTGTATCACTATTTTTTGCACCTGCATTATGACAATAAAAAAAACAAAAAAAACACATTTTCAAAACCATGCTTTCAGGTCCTTGCCAATACTCCTTGCATGATTTTGCTGCAAATTCATCCATGTTTCATTTTTTGAAAAGTGTCAAACTGTACATACATAAAATAATCATATAACTTAGCTCCCACTTGAAGAAATCCATTCAGACTTTGTACAAACATTCAATGTTGGGTTTATAACTTTTCTAAAATCTTTTGTACACATTCGTCAAATGGCAACAAAGTTATAATCCATCTAAAAATGTTCAAACCCCCCTCTCTAATTTTGCGCTCTCTTCATAAAATCCCACCAAGCTTTGCAAAAACATTCAAATCTGGGTCCTCAATCATTTTGCGAAATATTGTGCAGATTCGTGGAACAGCACCAAATGTATAAGCCTTTCAAATATTTTGGGACCCCGCCCCTCTAATTTTGTTCGTTCTTGGCAAAACAGCACCAAACTTTGTAGAACCATTCAAGGTCAGATCTAGAATGATATCATAAATTACATGCAGTTTTATTGAGTGGGGCCAAAGTTATAAGCCATGCAAAAACATTTTTCAGACATAGGCTTTTGCAGGAAGAAATGTCTGCTTTGCATCATCTTACTGTGACATGTTTTTAGATGTGAAGCAGCTAAATAGCTACAAGCAATCTATTATTTTCAGGCAGCTATTTTGCAGATATAAATTGTTTCTTTTAAATCACATTAATGTGAAAGGATTTTAGTTGTCTCGCAGAAATTGCCCTTCCACAAGTGACAGAAAACAGTTCCATACCACATGTATTTTCGAAACCAATAGTGTTTTTTATCAGACAGGTGATATAAAGATACTCTATTGTTTAAAATGTAGCTGCGTAAAACTTCCTATATATTACTTTGCTTTTGACAATCTACCCTTCAGATGCGATTGTGACTCAATAGATTGACCTATCCACTATGGGGATTCACGTTTGACACCATAGTTATAGGTTTATTTTCTGACAGGTACACCCAGCCCTTAATTCTTCCAAGGTGAACAAGATGAATACAATTGATTTGACTGACAGAAATAAATATCTGCCATCTCTCTTTAGTGCCCATATCCCTTGATTGTTACGTTAACATTATAAAATGTACAAATCATAAATTATAAGCAGCCAAATTCCAACTTTTCCATACTATGAAAGTTTACTTTTCATGGTGATGAGATATAATGTTTATCTCTAAGTGGCCAGAGACGTATTGAGTACTCAGAGAATCTACATGGAATAACCATTGAAAAACATCCGGCAGATCCTGGGTGTAGCTTTTGTGTCAATACTACCCTAAATCCTGTTGCTAATGCCATTTATCGCCTGGGGCTGATCCAGGCATTTATCATCCTTTCCTGGTAACACATCTATCATAAAGCTGCTCCTCGGCCATGTCATGACTTCTTTATTCTAAGAACACTCTTCTGCTGGAAAATGCGGACACTGGCACTGTGTTTATATACTTCAGAAAAGTAAATGTTTCTGGCACTGGCATTTGCTCACTTGTCTCTTTCCATCCAGTACATACATATCCAGATTCTCAAGGCTCTTTTCTGATGAGTAACTGCAATGTCTTTGTATCGATTTGTGGAAGTAACCTTCAGAACCAGGCACAACAATGAAGATTTATCTATCACAGTGATGATGGGCTGAAACATAGCACATCATTTATGTTCTGGTTGGTACATTTTTCACCTTAAAAACGTAATGTCCTCGTGTGAACCTCTAATCTTGTCAAATGGTGTAATTGTTTGAGATAATGCAATTTGCTAACCTCAGAATCTCTCTTATTGTCTGGCGACCTTTAAATTCCCAGTATTGCCTCTCATAATTGTGTATGTGACCAACATGCAGGGGAGTGCCATTGACTTTACTATCACAGATATAGAAATATAGACAGCATATATCTGAGAAAAAAAAACAATAAATATTTCAACATAAAAGCAATTCAAACTCATTTGCCTGAAACACACAACTACCTAGTAGCTAAAATACATCTATTGATACCAGAAAGAGACATCCACTTTCCAGATCCTGTTCCTGGACATCTAGCACCATGCAGTCTTAAAAAGAGCTACAATTAAATAATAACAAATGATTTCCACTTAATTAATCATTCAAAGGACTTAGTATTATTAGCACTATTGTTTATTTCCCTGTATATACCCACAGACTTAGGTTTAAAAGATATCAGTTCCAAAATACACGGTTACATGGTGCAGTTGACAAAGTGGGCCAGTCTCAAAAGCTTTCAGAAATGCCACCGTCACCTTATTCTCAAAGTTGACCTAGGTGGGGCTAGACAAAAGCGCCGACTCACTGTCCAGCCCCCATGCATACATAAGCGTCTGGAGCATTTGGTTGGTGGGAGCAAATTTCACTGAGACGGGTCATTAAAGGACCCATATCAGTGAAATGCTAAGGGAAAAAAGCATTTCCATCCCTGTCTGAGGCATAGAAATGCAAGTGTGACAGCCTCGATTTAAAATAAGTCATGACAGGGTCAGAAGTTACCCTCATTTCAGGGAATTTAAGCACATCCCTTTTGAGAATTCAGGATATGCTTTTAAATAGACCGTAACACCCCCTTATTTGCACAAATGCACAGATTGGGGAAAAAGGGCGTCTGAATGAATGCATCTAAAATGCACTCATTCAGACGCCCTTTGTGAATTGGGCTGCTCCTTTTTGTGGCGCAAGTGAGGAGAAGTGCTAGTGTATCTCCTCACTTGTGCCTAAAAAAGGTTTAAAAATCTGGCCCAAGGTGTATAAGCCAGCCAGTGTGTAACACCAGCTCGACCGCCGTCGATCCTTGACTGCTGAACCAAACCTGGTGATCGCCCGAACTGCAATAACAAACCAATCGCTTGAATCAATGGCCTAAACCAACAAAGAATTGCTAGTTTGCATTGCTTGAGTGCCAATCCGAATCACCAGCCTCTTCGTCACTGCTCCTGTAAGTCAATCAACCCGACCCTGGTGTCTACCGATTGGTGACTTCCAAGCTCCTGAATAGAATCAACTCGCCTGCACATCCCAACACCAGCTTGACCACTGTCGATCTTTGACTGCTGAACCGAACCTGGTGGCCACCCGATCCTCACCAACGGCTTGAACCAACAAATCAATGGCTTGAACCAACAACATATCGCTGGCTTGCATTGCTCGCGTCCCCATCGCCACTCCTGTAAGTCAATCAACCCAACCCTGGTGTCTCCTGAACTGCCCCTTCCAAGCACCAGAATAGAATCAACTCACCAACACATCCCAGCAAAAGCTTGACTGCTGTCGATCCTTGACTGCTGAACCAAACCTAGTGACCACCCGATCCCCACCAAGGAACCAACGGCTTGAACCAAAAAACCAACAGCTCGAATCAACAAAATACTGCTGCCTTGCATTACTTGAGTGCCTGTCTGAGGCACCTGCCTCTTCATCATCGCTCCTGTAAGTCAATCAACCTGACCCGTTTCTTTCCTGAACAGTGACTTCCGAGTCCCCACACAGAATCAGCTTGCCTGCAAATCCTGACGCAAGCTTGACTGCCATTGATCCTTGATGGCTGAACTGACCGCCCGATCCACACTGAAAGGAAGCGCCCCCTATTTCAGCACGATCCTCCCCGCAATGAGAGACAATAAGGGACTCTCCCGTAGTGGGAATAAGACCAAGACAGAGTGCGGGTGAGCGTAAGTGGGAGTTTATCCAAAGAATAGGGCATGCAAAGAACTCTGCAACCTCCGAGAGCGCTCTGTCTGACAATCGCAAAGACAGGCGTATTTCTAATACAAAAAACGTCATCAGAACCTACACACTATAGGGGGCACAAGTTAATTGGGATTGGGTGGCGTCGACTAACTATAGGTGTTGCTGCAGCGTGGTTGGTCTTGGCGTGAGGACATCACTGGTCAGCCTCGTGGGTTGGGTTGGGCCTGGCAGGCCAGCTTGAGGTCATCCGAGCGGTGTTGGTATGCTGGGGCAGCCTGTGACAAAGATGAATACCTTTCCTGACTCGTTTGCCCTAGGCCATGCACACTGCAGTTATTCAAGAAACGACATCTAAGTTCATCAATAAATCGCTCGGCAGTTTGTCTTATAAAATAAACGCAACACATGAGGAATGCACCTCTTGAGAGGTCCGGTGATTGTCGGTTGGGGTGAGATTTACCTGTGTCCTATTGACCGGTATTTTAGGTTGAGGGGCTGAGTTCTGGGGCCTGAGCCGAATGGTACATGCCTGTCTGCCGCGTTAGAAGTTATTATATAAATGGGTCTCTGTGTCTTGTCCCAGTGATGGGGGGTCGTTCTTGGGGTGGTCTAGGGGGAGGGTTGTGGACTTTACGAGAGGGTGCTGGTAGATCAGTGGATTCAAAACGTGGGTTTATTACCGTGCTGTAAATAACACAGGTGGCGGGCTGTGGCCTTGGGTGCGGTACCGGGGCCTCTGACTCTCTGAAGCGGCTCCAGCTTGGTTGGGGGAGGTGAGGGAGCGCGGCACAGGCCTTAGCTTCCTTATCTGGCAGGCTTGGTAGGGTGGGAGGGAGAATGGCCTTGCATATATTCACAAAGGTTTTTTCCTCGTGCGTTGCTAACTTTTGAATGCAGAACTTTTATAATGTTCCGCCTTATTTTGATGTTATTTAAACACACATATATATTTCCATTTCGTTACACATTTCTTTAATACAGTCGGTCCGAGTACCTTTTCGTTACCTAACATTATATTTACTACATGGTGTGATTATTTTATGTACATTAAACGTTACACGAGGTAGTTCTAGGTTATGGCCTACAGAAATTGATGCTCGCTGCTTTAGGTGATTAAGAAAACATATATGAAAATTGTAAGAACACTTATACAAGAAAAGGCTATGCATTTGGTCGACATCTTTCTCTGTGGTTATAGAAGCACTAGTCCAGACCTGGGGTGGTATCATGTAACGTTACATCTTTATGGTTTATTCACAGTTTACAGGATCTGTTTAAACCGAGGTAGTTCGTTAATACCAATACTTGAATTATTTTCTACTTTCGTCAGATAGTGATGCTTCAGCTTTTTTCCCGTCACCCCGGCCTCGCGGACCAGGTCATGTGGGGTGCAATATTACATTGTGAACGATAAAATGTTACAGTGTTAGCATCTCGGGTTAGCTCATATCCGACTTTCTCATGGGAACGCGCTCGCAGCGGATCTACCAGGGCTACTGCGGCGACAGAGATGCATGAAAGGCCCTCCAAAGGTGGGGGCCTCGTTACAGTGTGCTGAACTCACGCCATGTTTGCTAAACAAGATGGCTTCTAGGCCTAACTGAATTTTGGTATATGCAGGGAACGGATATGTGTGGGCAATGTCGTCGGCGGGTGACCCCTCCTCCACCTGGGCCCGGGTGGCATGAGGGGACGGCCACCGAGTCATGGTCCTCACCTGGGGAGAAGACTGCAGGTGAGGAGGGCCTCGCGGCCAGTCCTCCCCTACATTTCCCCCCTTTCGTTACTAAAGTAACGAATTCTTTAGCTCTTCTAATCTTCTACATTCTTGCTCCTCTATCACTGCGTCATCCCATGCAGGTGTTCCTTTTCTAGGCATCCAGGCTCTGCATACCCCCCTCAAGTTCTCACCTCTTCTAGCATACTCATCTGGGGTACATGTTAAATATATACAGTCACCAGTTCCTTCCAAGTCTACCCAGACCTCCTCATACCATTCCAGTTCCACATCTCGGGGTTCTTTGATAGTGGTGTGCCATAGTTTATCTACTATGTACTTATCACGGCACATAGGCACTAACTGGTATCTGGGGGTGTTATCTGGTCCTGTCTGTACATGTACTTCTTGTGTCGCCTTAATTGTACCACCAGAGTTGCCCATTGTCACCATCATCATTGCACCATTAGGGACTGCATTAGCACAACATCGGAGGCCCACCTGGCACAGGCAGAACACCACGAGGAGGACCACCACAACTGGTATCAAGAACTTCATCGCCATTCCAAGCCAGGAGGGAACCCAGGAGAAGATATTGTCGAACCATGAGCTATCTTTAGCCCCACCTTCCAGCTTCATCTTCTCTCCCAGGTTATGTACTGCTTCAATGACGTGGGACAGGGACCCATTTTCTGCGTCTTCAGAAGGTACGAACGTGCAGCACGCACTTCCTATTTTTCGGCAAACACCTCCATCGATTGCTGTTAGCAGGTCCAGAACATACCTGTTCTGCATGGTCATTAGTCGCAGAGCTCGTAGTTCCACCTTTATTATGTTGAACCCTTCTTCAGTGTCATTGGCCAGCTGAATCAGTTCCCACCGTGTGATCTGGAGCCATTTTGCATTTGCTCTTGCTTGGACACTTGAAACCAGTGAGGCAAAAAATGTTTCCACGGAGCTGAACAGGCGATACCTGTCTGGGATCTGTGCCAATAAATCGGATGACGCTTGTGATATGTAGTTTGATGCTCGCTTGTTCCGTGATAGCTCCTCTTCTTTCCCTCCGGAGGACAGGACATAGAGGTGTGCTTCTGCAGTGGGAGACGTCTCGTCCTTGTTCATGTTTCCTTGCGTCCTTTTATTTTCGTCGACGTGGCTTTCTGGAATCACCATTAGGGCCGAATGCAAAGTGGCCATTGAGCAGCTGCCACTCCATGCCTGGGGAAGGTGCAAGTAAGCCTGATTCCCGCATACCCAGTATGTGTCCATTAGTGCTGCTGTTCCTTTTTTCATGTCTGGGATGGTGAGAGTTTTGTTACAGTTTTTGTTCGTTCCCATTGCCACTTTTCCTTCTCCCTTGAAACATAGTTCGTTTTGTATTTCACTTTGTAGCTTGAAGGGTTTCTCCATCGCTGTTACCCATGTTAGTTTAGAGATGTGTTCTTTCCATATTGGTAAGCACGTTTTTTCCATCCATCGCAGCTTGTCTGGTTGGACACCTCTCAGTGCTTCCGCTTTGCACAGTACTTCTTCATCTTTCCATTTGTTTTCTGAAAACAGCGTCCCTTGTATTGCAAAGAAAGGTTCTTTAGGACAGACCACTCCAGACGCTTTTGAATAGCACGTTTTGTTGTCCTGCATTATTTTGAAAGAGACATCGTGTGCTTGAAAGGTGTTCTTTATTCTACACAGTGTGAGATGAAGGAGACATTGGGCATCCACAATGGGCAATTCTCTTGGCAACAACACTTTGGGTGTACCTGATGCATGGGGGATGAGCGAACAGACATAGCAGCTTTCATTAGTTGTCTGTTTAGCTGTTGTACTCATATCTGCATACCATTTATTTGCTTGATGGGGGTGTCGTGGGTCTTCCATCTTGTCTAATCCTAACCCATAATACTCATCATACCCCCTCCTGCTTGTCTCTCTTCTTCGCCTACTTCTCTCCCCCCTCCTATACCTTATAGTTTCGATAGGTGAAAGAATAGGCCCCCCTTTCTCATTCCCTCCCCCCTTTTCCAATTCTTCATATAGGAACTTGTGTTCTGTCATTGTAATTACTTTTCCATTTTCCTCAATAAACAACAAATCGCTGTTTTGTATCGGGGCGGGAAGGGTAGTGGGGCTGTTATATATTTCAGGTAGGGACATTGTGTCATTTTTCATATCTTTATCTTTTGCTTGTGACGGGGCAGCAGTGGGTGGTGCAGTGTAGTAACCCCATACAAGGCGTGATCCATCCCAGATCAAAAAATCACCTTCTTTAATATTCATATTTGTAATTGAATTCGTGCCAGGGGCAAGGGTGGTGTTACTCCCCCCTCCCCCCTCGTTCATCTCAGTAGAGATGAACGCTATGACCCAATGTGTCATTAGGCAAAATATTGAGATGAAGAACACAATAACACACATTGATAAACCGCATTCGTATGAATATGTCAATCTATCTACTAACATTTCTCTAAATCTAACAAATCTATTAGTTGCAGGCTGCCCATTCGATGCCATAGTAAATCCTGTTTGAGACATAAAAGTGCATTAAGTACAAGCATGTAAACATTTATAACGTTGTGAAATTTTTTCGGCAAAGTATGGGAGTGGGTGAGGGAGGGGATATGTCCACAGACAAGGTAACTTTACAATCATTTCTATCCGTACATTATTTCATACATAAAGAGGAAAGTCGAGAGAGAGAGAGAGAAAAAAAAGAAAACTTCTCCAAAACCAAAAAACGACCACAAAAACCTTCAAAAGTTGTAAAAAATTATATATATATGTATATACACATATTTATTTCAGTACACATGTCGTGCGCCATTCGCGTTCAGTGTTCATCACTTAATGCACACAAAATTCCCATCATCCATTCTGCACAACTTCATTGTCCGCAATTGTCTGTGCTTCGTCCTGTACCTCACCTTCCACGGCGCTATAAGCTCTGCGTACGTCTGTCAAATGCACCCAGTATCGTAGGCCCTTTACCTTTACTGCTGTGGGTGTGCAAAACACTACCTCATAAGGGCCATGGAAACGTGGCGCATTCCACCTTCGCACAAAACTTCGGACATATATAAGGTCACCAGGCATTAGTTGTAATGGTTTTTCAGGCATTGTCTCTGTTTCTGTTGTGTTCCCCTCCTCCCTTGTAGAGGGGGGGGCTAGTTGCTTTGCAATTACGCGCGCTGCCCGTGTCAGTTTTCTCAAGTACTCTGTGAACTCCTCTCCTAATATCGCTGCACTTCTGTGTGCATCAGAACGTTCACGGAGAGGTGAATGCGCTGTGTGCATTCTCCTTCCCGTGACGATCTCATGCGGGGACAAATGGTGGTCTTTACTTGGCTGATTTCGTAACTCGAACAAGGCCAAAGGCAGGCAGTACATCCAGGTCTTTTTAAGGGAAAAACACAGTTTTGACAATCTGCTTTTTAACAGACCGTTCATCTTTTCCACTACGCCATTACTTTGAGGATGATAAATCGAACATAATTTGTGCTTTATTCCCAATAGGGTAGTCACTTCCTTGAATAGTTCATTAACAAAATGCGTGCCGTTATCTGAGCGAATAACTTCGCAAATCCCCCAGCGCGGGAACACTTCCCGCACTAGGAACTTCGCGGCGCCCTTCGCATCAGGGCGCGCACAGGGGCCTGCCTCCACCCATCTCGAAAATGGACATACAACCACAATCATGTAGCGAGCCCCGTTACATCTTTCTCCCATATCTACATAATCAATGTGGAGCTCTCTGAATGGGCCATTTGGTTTGGGTATCGTTCCTCTCAGTGTGCGCAATGTCATACCTGAGTTGTAAATCTGACATGTCGTGCATTCTAAAGCCAGCCTTGTGATGTGTTCATGGAGGCAAGGTGCAAACCAATCTTCTTGTATCTCTGCCATTATGTGTTGCTTTGCGTTATGTGCGGGAAAGTGTAGTTGTTGAAATGCTATTTCTAACAATGTAACTGGCATTACCGCTTTTCCTGAACTTTTTTGTCGCCACAATAAATCAGTCGGCGATTTGCTGCATCCCCTTTTAGTCCACAGCAATTTTTCTTCTGCACTAGCTCCCTCTTGTAGCTCTATTATTTCCTGTGTGGGCATCATGTTGTATCCTGTGGGGACCTCTTGGCTTGCTGTGTGGTGTAACATGTATTCTCCTACTACACCTTTCTGTAAATACGAAGCTTCTTTGGCAGCGGCGTCTGCTGCCGCGTTCCCCAAAGATATAAAATCTGTATTTGTGGTGTGGGCTTGGCATTTTACGATGGCCACTGCTGTGGGGTCTTGCAGAGCCTCAATCAGTTCTTTCAATAATTCTGCATGCTGAACTGGTGTTCCATCTGCTCGTCGGAACCCTCTCCGCCCCCACCGTGCCAACCCGCCGTGTACTGTCGTTGTCATGTATGCTGAGTCGGTATATATTGTCACTGCGCACCCCTTGGCGGCATGCAATGCTTCTATTAGCGCAATTAGTTCTGCTGCTTGGGCTGAATAGTGGGATGGGAGGCGGTGTTGCACTAGTGTCTCGTATTCATTTTCCTCTAATCGTACAACTGCCATACCCACATGTTTCTCTCCTGTCTCCATATCTATTGATGCTGACCCGTCCACGAAATACACCTCTCCCTCGTTCAGGGCATTCTCAAAAATCACTTGATCCTGACCTTCGTCACCTGTGAACGTAGCGCAGTTGTGGTTTTGCATGTCCTCTACGGTGCACGCCTCTGTGATGAATGTGGCTGGGTTCACTGTTTTACATCTTACTATGTGGATGTTTGCGCTGGACAGTATTATTTCATATGCTGTGGCGCGTTGTGTTGTCAATGTGCTCTTTGATCGTTCTAATATTGCAAAGAGTGAGTGTTCCACAAACAGTGTCACAGGACAGCCCATCACTATCGTGGCACTTTTCTCAATCGCGAACGCGGCTGCAGCTAGGGATTGCTCGCACGCGAAATGACCTTGCATTACTGCGTCTAGGGTGCCACTATAGTAAGCCAGTGGTTTGTGCCCTAACGATGTCTTTTGTGTCAATACTGCTGTCATCAGTGTTCCTTTGCAGTGTGAAAATAAGAAGAATTCGCGCCCATAATCTGGATTTGCCAGTACTGGAGCGCTTGATATCAGCTCTTTTAGTGAGTCAAATGCTGTGTTCATCTCTTCTGTCCATTCTATGTGTTTGTTTTCCTTCTGTGCCTCTTTTAGCGCCTGTAACAAGGGCCTTGTGTATGCTGCATAATCCAATATCCATGCTCGGCAATAGTTGCACATACCCAGAAATTTCTGCATCTCTTTTACTGTTTTGGGCTCCCCAACTGTTCTAATCGCCTGTGCCCTGTCTGGTATGATCCGCTTGCCATCCTTTGATATCAGCTGTCCCAAGTATAGGACCTCTGTCAGACAGTATTGTAACTTCCCCTTGTCCACCTTGTACCCTTTATTGGCCAATAATGTCAGGAGTGTTATTGAGTCCTTTCTACACTCTTCCTCGGTTTGTGCACAGATCAATAAATCATCAACGTACTGAATCACTGTGCTTTCTACAGACAAATTCCCCAGATCTTCATGTAGTACCCTGTTGAATATGCTTGGGCTCTCGCAATATCCTTGTGGTAGTCTGCAGTGTTCGAACCTCCTCCCCCCTAGTGTAAACGCTGTTAAGTACCTGCTCTCCTCTGCTAAGGGAATCGAGAAAAATGCATTTTTTAAGTCAATAACTGTGAAGTGGGATGCCGTTTTCGGAATGTTGCACAGTATTGTTGATGGGTTCGGGACTAAAGGGAACTCCTTCTGAATCACGTCATTGAGTGGGCGTAAATCCTGTATCATCCTCCATGAACCTCCCTTCGCCTTTTTAATCGGGTAAATGCATGTGTTGCATGGGGAGTTTGAGGGCACTATTATTCCTTGTGCTAGCAGTGCATCTAGTGTCTCTCTGATCCCTTCTTCTGCTTCGCGTGACAATGGATATTGTTTTACCCGGGGTATAATTGCTCCCGGTTTCAGTTTTATTACCACAGGCTGAACCCCATGTAATAACCCCACGTCATGGGGGCCATTTGTCCATATGTTAGTGGGTACTAACCTCATGTCGTCATCAAAAAATGCATGTGGTGCTCCTACTACTGCCATTAATTCAACTTGAGTTTTTCTGGCTGTAACTACAATGTCACACGGCATTGCTAGTTCCATCACTATTTCGCCATCTGTCTCAGTGTCTGAAAATAGCTCCTCGTCCGAGAGCTCCCTCAGTGGGATATTTGCATTTGTACACAGTACTGTCCGCCACTCACATCCTTCCATGTCAACGCCAATCACACATATTCTGTTTGCTGACACGTGTACTGCGTGTAAATCCAACGATATCACTGACCCGAGAGCAGTGTCGGGGCTTGCTATGGGGCGGAAGAGGAATTCGGCTGGAATCCTCCAATCCATCCTTTTTAGTTCTGGTACTATGAGAGCCAATGTTCTCATGCCCTCAACAAACATCTCCTCGTTTCTTGGTAACCCTCTGATCTCTTGCATAATTGTGTGGCCGTGTATTACTGCTAATATGCGGAGGGGGCATATGCCTGGCGTCGAACATACGATACCGCTCCCTGTGAATGATATTGTCATATTTAGTTTGCTTAAGAGATCTCTCCCCAGCAAATTAATGGGAGAGTGTTCATAGTACAGTAAGGGTGCTTTCACTGTTTTACCCCCCACTGTCACATCCAATGCTTCTGTGTAAGGAACTTCAATTACAGCCCCAGAGAACCCCTGCGTCTCTAACGTTCTATTAGATAACGGGAACCGGCCCTCTCTAATGCATGATTTCTCCGCTCCCGAATCCACCATGAATATGAACTGCTTGTCTCCTATCTGCGCTCCTATCAATGGTTCCTCTGATGCATTGTGGGTCGTAGATAGTACTGGACACGCAAGTGCTCTCTGTGGGCTGTCCTATGCGGGGTGTCTCATTGCCCCCCCTTGATCAAAAATGTTCCCCGAAACTACTGACACCCCGCTGTAAGGTGCGGGAGCAGGCGCTCCGTTAGCTACTGTGGCAAAAGTGTTACCTGGTGTGTATTGCATATTGTCATTATTCTGTGGGTGGTTTTGTGTCCTGTACTGATGTCCGTGTAGTTGTGCGTTACTTCTTTGTCCTACATTTTCTGGTTGCTGGTATTGTCCCATGGGGAGGCCGTAGGGGCTTCCTGGGTGGGGGTGACCGTACTGTTCTCTCTCCTGGAACCCGTTGTTTTGTCTGCTCCTGCACTCTCTTGAGTAATGCCCCCATCTCCCACAATTCCAGCAGCTCCCCTGTGGACCTCTGGGACCCTGCCACCCATTACCTCCCATTCCTCCATACCCTTGTCCTCCTCTTCGGCCCCGGTACCCACCTCTTCCCCCTCTTGGGGCCCACTCTTGCCACGTTGGACCTCCGTTCTGCTCCTGCTCAGTCCACTGTCGTTGTCCTTGTCCTGCCCAATTTGCTGCTATTCTTCCTTGTATTGCTATTTGCCCCTCCTCTCCTTCGTCTCCCTCCCTCATGAGTGGGAGCCCTGCTACCGCTGCTGCAACCTTCACCAGTTTTGATTGTACCAACTTTGCCTCGTCTGCCAACCTTTTCTGTGCTACTTCCCTCTCTCTCTCTTTGATCCTTTTGCAATGGTGCACTATTATACTTTGGATCTCTGGCCACCCCTTCGCCTCAACGCCCGCTATCTTATCGAGTGCCTTTTGCACCTCTTTTGGGAGCCCTCTCTTAATGATAAAATAAAATAGAGATGTGGATTGGTGCCAGGGCGTGCCCGTTTCCGCTCTCCACATCTCCTGCACCCGGAGAATGTAATCCATAGCATCCTCCCCGTCATTCATTGTACATTGCATTACTGACTGTAAATCAGGGGTATCTGGGAATGTCTCCCGCAGTGCGTCCCACACCCTTGCTCGTACTGTATTAAAGGAAGCCCCATCATGGCGATCACAGTCTAACGTCACGGCCGGGAAACCAGCCTTAACCCATACTCTGTCCGCTTGATCTCCTACTGCGGTTACTAGTAGGCTTTTCACATCCCCTACTGCCAACGGTATGCCGGCGGTATGCTTCTCAAATGCATATATCCACTTGCTCGCCCCTCCTGACAGCTGGGGCAATAATTTCATTAAATTAGCCTTATCCATCTGAGCCCATGGTATATAGTTTGGTCTCCCCCCTCCTCTGTGTATCAATGGAAGTTGTAACTTCCCTTTTGCAGTTGCACCCTCCCTTTCCTTAGTCGCTGCTGACTCCAATGACGCCATCTTCCCCACCCTATCTCTTAGTCGTCCCATCCATTCGTCGTCTATAGTCCCTAGCGAACATGCACCGTCCACCTCCTCGCTTTCCCCTCCCACTGCCATACTCAACCTATCACTGTCATCCAACCCCCCTCTGACATCACATAACAAGTCCTCTCTGATCCCTCTCTCTCGTGATACATCACCAATGCTCCCTTCTACTGCTCCTACCTCTATTATTCGTGTCGGCTCTTCCTCAATTCTGAACAGTATTTCCCCCTTTTTCCATCCTTCCTCAATTTGTCTACCTTCGCTCGACGCTCTAGACGTGCGTCCTGATTGTGTGGGGGCGCACGCTGTGCGCTCACATATGTCTTTTATTCTTGAGAGTTCATCCCTTGCCACAGTAAGCCTCGACTCTAAGTCACTCCTTAGCTTCTCTATATCCACCCTCTGTGTGCTTCCCTGGGCGCGCTCTCTGGTGCTTTTGTATGGCGGGGGGGCTGTTGGTCTTTGTGGTGTACCAGTTGTGGGGGGAGGCACATACGTAGGGTCGCTGTATACTGCTGCGGGGGCTGGTTTAGGTAATATCGGGTACAAACTAATGACCTCCGCAGGTTGTGCTGTACTTAGCTGTTCCTTTTCCTCTCTTGGAATCATCAGTGGATTATCTGTGGTGGAAGGTAGATCAATATTTGGTGCCGGAGCTTTGGGTGGGGGTACTTCCTCAAACAATCTCCAGAGGTCTAATATCTCCTTCCTATTTTACCATTGTTTCCCCTTATACTTGAGGCTAATGCATGTTCGTACCATATCAAGAACGCTTTTGTCAAAAGACCCTCCCTCGGGCCAAATCTGGGGCAGACCCTCCCCCTTCAATTCTGTTACCCATTGATCGTGATATTTATTTATTCGTTCAGCGTATCCCGGTAAGCTCTTACAAATATGTGACAAGGGAGTTTCGGCCCCCATCCTCTAAATCACTAACACAGCCGTGTCCACCTTCTTTACTTTTAGTTAGGTGTAGATATGTGTATGTATACCTTTATGGCACAGACAAGAGCGGACGTCTCAAATATTATCACCCAAGTTTATTCACTGCACAAATCCTCTCTCACTCACCATAGCTCATCTCCTTCCCATTCCCATACACTCTCATGTGATTCCGCTTGCAACTGATCAAGTACTAGTTATGGTCAACACTCTCTGGCGCCACCTCGCGGTCAACCGGTCGTCTCCAACACTCACACGGTGCGCGCACCCTTCACAATGCTTTTCCACTCACACCTCGTCTTTTTTCCTCCCTTTCCTCCCTGGCCAGCTGTCCCTGTTTTTCTGCTAAGGTTGCTATGTTCACGTCTGTACGTGCCACTGCTTGGTCCCCACTCCTCAAAATGTGCTCCCTATTTTATAGTTCTTCTACAAGTATATTTATCTTATACCCTTTTCGCTTTCTTCCCCTGCCCCGTGGAATGGAAAAAAGAAATAGAGAGAGTAGCAATCACTAAAAAATATTCCCGGTGTCTCCTTTTGCCAGACACCAATAACTTATTTCTTACTTCTTCATATATTCCCAGTACTAGTTTAGATAGCACTATGCGGCGCCGCCTTCCACCCCCTTTCGGAGCTAGGTTTCCGTCACTTCTACCACTTCACTTATTTCTTACTCCTAATGGCCATATGCAAAGAAAAGATAAAGAAAGTTTCAAGACCCGTCTTTAGTAGACCCCCGTTATTCTTCTCCTCTACCTGTCCCCGTTCTCCTGTTCACAGTTTCCCCTCCCTTCCCCTTTACGATCGCTCGCACTCAGTACTCACGTGCCCGTCTTGAACCGATAGTCTCCGAAACTGGGTCCGCCCAGGCAGTGTCACCGGTAACTCAACGGTCAGCCCCTGGCTCCGGCGAGCGGCACTCAAAGGGGATTTTTTTCCAATCGGGATCCCGTACCCTTTCTCATTGAGTGCGCACTTCTTATTGTGCCGGTCGCCGTTGGCGGGCAGCCTCCCGGAGCCGGCTCACCGTGCGTATCCCTTCTCGACCGGAGATTCTCGTGCCACAAGGGGGTCGTTAAAAGGAGTTAGGAAAAATAATTTGGAGATATCACGCTATCGGGGTCACCACTGAAAGGAAGCGCCCCCTATTTCAGCACGATCCTCCCCGCAATGAGAGACAATAAGGGACTCTCCCGTAGTGGGAATAAGACCAAGACAGAGTGCGGGTGAGCGTAAGTGGGAGTTTATCCAAAGAATAGGGCATGCAAAGAACTCTGCAACCTCCGAGAGCGCTCTGTCTGACAATCGCAAAGACAGGCGTATTTCTAATACAAAAAACGTCATCAGAACCTACACACTATAGGGGGCACAAGTTAATTGGGATTGGGTGGCGTCGACTAACTATAGGTGTTGCTGCAGCGTGGTTGGTCTTGGCGTGAGGACGTCACTGGTCAGCCTCGTGGGTTGGGTTGGGCCTGGCAGGCCAGCTTGAGGTCATCCGAGCGGTGTTGGTATGCTGGGGCAGCCTGTGACAAAGATGAATACCTTTCCTGACTCGTTTGCCCTAGGCCATGCACACTGCAGTTATTCAAGAAACGACATCTAAGTTCATCAATAAATCGCTCGGCAGTTTGTCTTATAAAATAAACGCAACACATGAGGAATGCACCTCTTGAGAGGTCCGGTGATTGTCGGTTGGGGTGAGATTTACCTGTGTCCTATTGACCGGTATTTTAGGTTGAGGGGCTGAGTTCTGGGGCCTGAGCCGAATGGTACATGCCTGTCTGCCGCGTTAGAAGTTATTATATAAATGGGTCTCTGTGTCTTGTCCCAGTGATGGGGGGTCGTTCTTGGGGTGGTCTAGGGGGAGGGTTGTGGACTTTACGAGAGGGTGCTGGTAGATCAGTGGATTCAAAACGTGGGTTTATTACCGTGCTGTAAATAACACAGGTGGCGGGCTGTGGCCTTGGGTGCGGTACCGGGGCCTCTGACTCTCTGAAGCGGCTCCAGCTTGGTTGGGGGAGGTGAGGGAGCGCGGCACAGGCCTTAGCTTCCTTATCTGGCAGGCTTGGTAGGGTGGGAGGGAGAATGGCCTTGCATATATTCACAAAGGTTTTTTCCTCGTGCGTTGCTAACTTTTGAATGCAGAACTTTTATAATGTTCCGCCTTATTTTGATGTTATTTAAACACACATATATATTTCCATTTCGTTACACATTTCTTTAATACAGTCGGTCCGAGTACCTTTTCGTTACCTAACATTATATTTACTACATGGTGTGATTATTTTATGTACATTAAACGTTACACGAGGTAGTTCTAGGTTATGGCCTACAGAAATTGATGCTCGCTGCTTTAGGTGATTAAGAAAACATATATGAAAATTGTAAGAACACTTATACAAGAAAAGGCTATGCATTTGGTCGACATCTTTCTCTGTGGTTATAGCAGCACTAGTCCAGACCTGGGGTGGTATCATGTAACGTTACATCTTTATGGTTTATTCACAGTTTACAGGATCTGTTTAAACCGAGGTAGTTCGTTAATACCAATACTTGAATTATTTTCTACTTTCGTCAGATAGTGATGCTTCAGCTTTTTTCCCGTCACCCCGGCCTCGCGGACCAGGTCATGTGGGGTGCAATATTACATTGTGAACGATAAAATGTTACAGTGTTAGCATCTCGGGTTAGCTCATATCCGACTTTCTCATGGGAACGCGCTCGCAGCGGATCTACCAGGGCTACTGCGGCGACAGAGATGCATGAAAGGCCCTCCAAAGGTGGGGGCCTCGTTACAGTGTGCTGAACTCACGCCATGTTTGCTAAACAAGATGGCTTCTAGGCCTAACTGAATTTTGGTATATGCAGGGAACGGATATGTGTGGGCAATGTCGTCGGCGGGTGACCCCTCCTCCACCTGGGCCCGGGTGGCATGAGGGGACGGCCACCGAGTCATGGTCCTCACCTGGGGAGAAGACTGCAGGTGAGGAGGGCCTCGCGGCCAGTCCTCCCCTACAACACCAACGAGCCAACTGCTCAAACCAATGAAGTACCGCTGCTTTGATTGCTCGAGACCCCATCCAAAGCACCAGCTTCATCATCATCACACCTGTAAGTCAATCGACCTTACCCTTACCCTGGTGTCTCCCAAACAGTGATTTCCAAACTCCCCCATAGAATAAACTCACCTGTGTATCCCAACACCAGCTTGACCACCTTCAGTCTGTGCTCTAGCACCTTGAAGCATCTCACGTGCTAAATGGAATTACCAATAATGATCTCAGACCCAAATAACCCAACAGACATATGGCAAAGTACTATTTCATTATTAGCATAGATATAAAATAGGGCAATCTGGCAAATACCAGGCAGTAATTCACGCACTCACACCCAAGTGTAATTATACAAAGGTTTTATACCTAAATATGTGTCATCTATGATAGCATCCCAAGTTGCAAACTAAAACCTAATGAAGGGAGGGATTGGTTAAGGGAACATATGTACCTATGGTATGTACAAGTATTAATAACTTCATTGGCTGCCCCTTACTTGGTGGGCAAGCCTTTAATAACCTGTAAATACATATAATACTGACTATAGTGGGAAAAATGGCAGCGGGTTGGTCTTTGCAACATTGTAAAGCATGTTGTTACATAGACCCTCTGATTGGTTGGCATGCTTTCCCAACCTTGGACTTTCTGCTTGTTAGCAGCACATAAGCAAAACAAAACTCAGGTGCCGCAAGCAACTTCATACTACTCCCCACTTTCCCAATGTGTCCATCTTCTCTAATTGGTCCGGCCCCAAGCCAAGGCTTCTCCTTTGTAGTTGACCTCGAAGCATGTTCCCTGTTCTGGGACATTCAAGGGAGTGTAGGCACACCATTATCTTCGTTTTAGCTCTTGTTTTCGACTTCTGAATCACATGTGAAGAGACCATAAATGTGTCCATCTGAACTTTCTATTTACTGCTATTTTATTCAATTGAGCTGGGTGTCATTACCCTTATTGGCCCCTGGAGACTTGTTCACTCCGTCTTATATAGGTTTTCTGCATCTTTACTTGTCTAATACTTGGCTTTTGCAGATGTTTTCACCTCTGCTTATTCTAAGAGAAATATGTCTTACATAAATGGCTTATCCTTTTGACTCCCCTTGTGCCTTGCAATTATTTCTTGAAGTAGTATCCTTGATTCTAGGCCAATATACTGCTCTTTATTCCTCAGAGAAAGCTGTTTTTCTAGCGTCTCTTGAACCTGCAGCCCTGGTCTGTCTCCGAGGTAGCTTGATTGGTTTTAATACAAGTCCGACCTCCAACTTTCCATCATGGCCGCTCTAGCCAAGTTATGTTTTCCTCTGCAGCAAGCTTCTATATCTCTCATCTACCTTGCATTTCTGCATACATACAGCTATTAGTCAGCAGGTTACATTGTCTTCTTTGCAAATACAATGCCTTCATATTCAATTAAATGTTTCTCTTGCTACTTCAGTTACATCTTTATTCTTTGAGTATTTGCATATCCTTTCAGTGAGTCTCAGTATCTTTCCTCCATGATGTCACTCGGCTCTCGTCAGATTTCACTTATAGCTCAGTGATGTCCAACGGTGTGTCCACCCTCTCATTATGTGGGTACATTCAAAATGGTTATCTGATTGCATATTGTCCCTCATACACCCAATACAGTATTGAGATGATACTTGGTGTCCCACATAAGGCTCTTCTTCTACTGTTCCAATATGACAGAGGTGAGGGAGCTAGGGATGGCATGTCCACCTGCTCCTCTGAATTCCCCCCTCTGGTTGAGTCTCTTCTTCATTCTTCTTCATCCTCTATTCACATCTAGGTTTCTTTAGGATACATATTTTTATCGTCGCTGCTTAGGTCACCTACATTCTGTTTGTGCTTATCCACACTCCAGGCCATGTGAAAACATTCTCCAGTTGGGTGACAGAATACCCAAAGTCCTACATATTTCTTGTTATCCTTAGGGCAGTAGAACTTTGTTCTTGGGGGTGCCAGAGGACTTATCTCTATGTTCTCACGGGTGGTTTCTTCAGTCTGTGGTGTATGATCTCCATTCACATACATCATTATCTTCATTCCAATGGCTTTCTTGGCAGTTCTCTGGCATTGTCCCAAAATGATCCTTATGAGACAGAATCCTAGCAATTCCAACACTAGTATTGGTCCAAGTAATTTGAATGCATTTTCCAACCAGTTTGGAATCCACGAAAACAGAGACAAAAAACAGCAATCTCCTGCTGTCTCAACAACTTTATCCTCAATCTTTGTTCTCAGGGTCGTCAGCATAGTTATTGTTTTCGTCAGGGTTGCATTTTCTCCATCATAGGACGGTGTGCATAAAGAAGGCCCGACCTTGGCGCACATGCCTTTTCCATTGCTGTAATTAAGTACAGAAGATACCTGTTCTGGAGGGTCATAAGCCTGATAGCTCTCAGTTCTTCTCTGACTGCATTACATTCTTTTATTGTTACATTGATGGTTTGCAGCAGCTCCCATCTGGTGATCTACAGCCATTTGCCATTCACTGCTGTCTGGAGTCCTGGCATAACTATAGATGTCATTATCATTGCCGTTTTGCTGAATAATCTATACTCATCTATTGTATCATCATAGGCCTCTATTGACTTTGATGAGAAATAGTTCTCCCTCTTCAGGTTGAGCGACCTCTTCCTTCTCTGGTGTTCATCCATTTTTGGAAATTCGTCAATATGGAGGTTACTTTGAGGAATCACTAATGCAGGAACATGTATGACCACAAGGGCGCATACTCCTCCCCAATTGTTAGGCAGCTGCTTGTAAACTCTGGATCCACAAGCCCAATATCGATCCATCAGCACAGCAGTTCCTCCATTAATTCCTGGCACTTCGAGAACCTGGTTACATCCTTTATTTTCTCCATTCAGAACCAGGCCTTCATTCTTGAAACATGTTGTCAAATGTTTTAGTGGTATTACAGATACTGGTCCTGCTTCATTGTCAACTCATGTTTATTTATTTATTTTTAATTTATTTTAATTTATTTTAAGATTTATAACAGTGCACCAACCCTCAGGCATCAGGACACAAGTTACAGAAAGTGCAAGTGTCATTCTTCATAAAGCAAACTCGCCTTAGTGAAACAAATGCAGGTGGTATTGCAAGTTCAAACAGACATAGCTGCACCTCCATGTACATGGGGCTACATCAGATAAAAGGCAAGACAGGTACATATATGGACTGGCAAAATTACACCTCATGTTACGGGGGGCTATATCCGGTAACATACATGCAAAAGGCAAAATAGTTAGGAGTGTAGCTGGCAAAGCCTCGCCTCAAGGTACGGTGGCTACATCAGATAACATATATGCAAAAGGCAAATCAGGTCGATATGAAGTACTACAGACATTTTGCGTGCATAGCTCTAGATTGGGAGGCAATGTTTCAAAGCACATCAAGGCAAGGGGAGGTAACATGAGAAAAGATACATTCTTAATGGCCATGAGTCATTCAGAATGAGCAAGTGTTGAACGTTGACAAGGGAGGAAGAGACATAGAAAATGATCATACTAGGCCTAACAGCATTTCAGAGAGTGCAAGTGATGTGACATAAATGAGGGATAGAGGGGAGAGTGGAGAGAGGTGGAAGGGACAAACAAGATGACGAGAGAGAGGAAGCACAGATGTAATGCCAACCTAAAAATGTTCATTTGCCAAAGGTACACAAATGCAGTAGGGTGCATAAAGGTATAATATGCTTCAGCCAGTAAGCACTGAAGGCAGTTTTTTTTTTATTTTATTTTTTTTATTTAAAATATATTTGTTGTTTTTAGTTTGTTTTACAACAATTTTTACGTTTCTCAAAATTTCACAGTAATTCATATATCTTTTTCATTGCATATAACAAATTCTAAAATCATATTTACATTTCATAATCACAAATTACAATATCGCCGCTACTTTGCTAAGCACCTATTGCATGTATGCTGTTGACACCAACCTTTCATTAGCTGTTTGCCTGTGCCCAGACAGTACAATTCAGCAATTGCAGTTATAGTGGGAGATTAGGTAATTTCCATTGGCGTTGTTGAGGATACATTCAATTGCATACATTTATCAAAATTCAACATATGGTCGACTACTGCATTTGCTGGAGCCTTTTAAGTTAAGTCCCAATGAATTACATTTGCCCTTGTGGCATTGCTATCAGGGTTTAACATTAACCGTGTTACTGGTCAGACGCTGTCCTTCCATATTTTGCAGAGCAGCTCAAGCGCATCATTTGCAGGTCAGGTCTCACCCATGCCTTATATTCAACTAATTTCTTTTGAAGTTGCGTATTGATAATGCTTAGGAACCTTGTCAATGAAAGAATCAGCGTTACATTTGTACCCCACATGCAACGAATCCACAGCCATTCTCTCCCTAGTGTCGTGATATCAGTTTTATTTTTGCCAAAGAAAGTGATGCGATGTGTTTCAAAGTGCTTACAATCAACTGTGAGATGCTTAAGAGTTTCCTTTATGGAGGGATTGCCATAGAATCGACATCCACCATGTGCAATTTCTACGGGCGTGGTTCTCCAATATTGGATTTTTTCAATAGTCGGAAACTGATTTAACTTAAATCGTAAGTAAGTGTCCCGTTCTAGTTTTGCCGGGAATTGCATCAAATATCTTGCTCTTGGGGTGTATCTAGTAATAAACTGTACTATTTCTGTGTACATTGTCAACGTTGGAAGGGTCTCAAGGGTAATTCTCCAATCATATTCATATAGCTTTTTTTTAACACATGCTGGGCGCAACTGCAAGTCGTCAATTGTTGCATTGATATTTGCACTGAAGGCAGTACAAAAGGAGGATTGAACATTTGCAAAAGCACACCAAGGTTCAAATTTGCCCGAAGGCACTACAAAGCAAAGGCACAATGCAGTACAAAAGGAGGAATGCACATTTGCAAAGCATACCTAGGTTGGAATTTGCCTCTAGGCACTACAAAGCAGCACAAAAGGAGGAATGAACATTTGCAAAAACACACTTAGGTTCGAATTTGAGGATGGTACATTTTGAGCCGATAGGCTAAACATGATAGCTAAATTTCAGGTGCACAGTTTAGAGTTTATCGCTAGATAGGTAGGGAAAGAAGCAGGGAGAAACCCAGGCAGTCAGACTGCATCAGCAACCCAACTGGGCATTAAACATGGATGTTATGAGATTTTCTGACTTTTTTGAAAAAAAATAAACAAAGGCCCCCAATGCAGTAGTGGGATGATTAACTTGTTGTTGAGTGCTGCATCAGGCGGAGGTCGACTGGAGGAAGGTAAGCACATGTGCTTTCTGTGACCTATGGTACTGCACACTTTATAAATTGCTGAAAGCTGTTAGTGCCTAGAAGGCTACTCAAGCGTGTTTCATTTTCCTACACTTTGATTCAGGAAAAAACTGCTTAGAGTACTTGGCCCATGACTATAAGCACATGTTATTCACTATTTACACTATGCTTACTGGTTCCATCTTCAATAAGTGTGTTGGGCAAGATAACATTCATTCTTTCCATCCCGTGCTCGTAGAAGCTTGTCCATACACCAATGGCTGAGGTCTCCCCCAGCATCCTGGTACTCTTGATCTTTCCACTATGTCTGAACAGTCCATCCTCCTCATTCCGACAACCTTTATTCATTCTCTAATCTGGGATTGATACATATGTTTTTTTGCTTGTCCATCCAATCCCTTTCTTCATCCTTTGTGTTTTCATGTAAGTATCTTCATATGGAAATGTTCCCCTTGATCCTATCTTCATATGGAGATGTTCCCCTTGATCGCCAACAAAAGGTTGCCCATTTTCCTTCGAATAGTCCTCTGGTTGTGCACACTGCCAGGTGACTGAGGCACTTCTCATCATGTGCAGACATCTCTTTTGCAATAAATGTTCTGGCTGCGTTCATGGCGTAGGGGATGAGAGAACACATGTGCTGATACCATATATTAACCTTTAAATGAGCTGAATTATCAAGGTATGTTTGTATGCCTTCATAATCTTCTCCAGCATCTCTTTTAAATCGAACTATTTGTAAAATTAGGGCTGTTGCTTGTGCCTTTGCCAGGGATTATAAAGGATGTTTCCTTGTACCCCAGAGTATCTGCATTTTTAATCATTATGTGTCTAAATGCCACCGTAATAAGGAAGAAAAGACAAATCATAAGACAAAATGAAATCACAATTACCATTTGAGAAAAACTTATCGAATTTCTTGATGGTAGTGATTCTCCCGTATTTTGGAACATTCCCATTTTGTTTAATTCAATATGCAATTGTGTTTTCTTCTGTAACTCACACTTTTATATCAAGAACTGGAAACATTTTATGATGTCCACATGTCGTCTTATCAGAGCTGGGTAAGACTGCAATATGTAGATGAAAATAGCATACAAGAATGCATGTCATGTTGTCATTTTGGGTAGCATAGAAGATGCAGTGTATTCCTTGTCGTTTGGCTCTGGTACAACAACACATTGTTCCTTGTACCTATCTAAAATCAAAAAATGTTCCAAGATAGCTGTAAGTCCATTCAATCCTTTTCAAATTTAAGAAATGTCGATCTTTATTTCAAGGGTATTTTTATTAATCCATAAACTCTTTTTCTTTGCTCTTGGTATCTGATCTTGCCTGCATACGTGTAACTTCTGCTCTTGCTTGTTGTATCGGGAGGATAGCTCAGGAGCAGCGTGCTTGCCTTGGAAGCAAGGAGACGTGGAGCAACACAGGTTCGATCTCCTTGCTTAGAAACCTCTGGGTATTAAGTGTTTTTATAAATAACCGATTACAATTACAATTCACTGTCAGTAGGTGCAGGAGAGGTTTAGGTTTCTCCCTTGTACATTTTGATCTTGTGCAGATGCAGCCAGGCTCTCCTTCCTTGCAGCATAATAGCTGAGGGAATAACTTGTTCCACCTCATGAGGTTGTTTATTCCAAGTGTGGACAAATTTTTGAATCAGCACCTGGTCCCCTGGATACAAGCTGGGGTGTTTTAAAAGACTTTTGGATCAGTGATTGGCTTTCTTCTTCAATCCCCTTTGACCACTCCCTCCAGTTGTTGATCTGTTGAGAAATAAAAGAGACACTGGCAGTCATAGTTGCCAAATAATAATGCATCTCATCACCTAATGTCTTCGCTACTCTGTGGGCATGAGTTTCTACCCTAGTTTGAGGAGCAAGGGGTGTTCTCATTCGGCGTCCAGTCACCAACTCACAAGAAGTTAGGTAGTGATCTTAGTCAGGCTGACTTTGCAGTGCACATAGGGCAAGGGGCAAGCAGTGTAACCACCCCTTCTTACAAGTTATCTTAATCTTTGCTATCCTCTCTTTAAGGAGTCCGACAATCTCTCACAAATCCCAATCAACCTGTGGGTGATCGGCAGAAGGGAACTTGTGTTTTATATCTAATAAAAGAGTTACTCAAAAGCTAATTTACAAAATGCGGTCCATTGTCAGACCGCAGCACTTTGCACACACCCCATTTTGGGAACACCTTACACACAAGTAACTTGGCAGTGCATGTGGCATCGGGGTGCGTACATGGACCAGCCTCGATCCATCTAGAAAAGGTACATACCGCTACAAACATGTACCTGTAACAGTTGCATGTCTGCAACATATCCAGATAATCTATATATAGATGTTGAAATGGGCCATTGGATGTATGGATTGCTTGTCTCACTGTTCACAAAATGTGCCCTGCAGTACCTTTCTGGCACATGATCAATTCACAATAAACTGTGCCACATGTTCTAACACATTTTGTGAAAAGTCTTCTGCAATTGTAGCAGCAAGACTCTCTAAAGTCGTATGCACAGGGTAGTGCCAGTGCTAACCTCAATAATACTAGAGGCATAACTGGCTTTCCAGTGCTATCATGCCTCCAGATTACCTCAGTGGGGGATAAAGAACACACCCATTTCTCCATAAATCTTGCTTCTCCTTTGCAGCTCGACCTTGTATTTCAATTAACTGAAAAACAGGCAGTATGTTAACGCCCTCCATTACCAACATGCATTGTCCTGTCATTTGCTTAACAGTTCTTATTTCAAAATCAGAAATATTTAGGAAATATGCTGCCTTTTTGGCTTCCAAGTCTGCTGCTTCATTTCCGTGAGAAATTACGTTTGTTCTTTTACTATGCACTGCACTTTCTATGACTGTGATAGACAATCGGAGTCTTAATGCCTCAATAAGCTTATCCAAAAGGGCCACATGTTGCACTGGAGTGCCATCTGCGTGGAAGAAGCCCCTCCTTTTCCAGTGTGACAAACCTGCATGCACAGTTGACACCACATAGGCAGAGTCAGAGTACACCGTCACTTCTTCATCCCCAAATCTTTAGAGTGAGGCAAAAAGAACCACTAATTTTGCAGCCAGCGCTAATCAATGCGGAGGCAATTTCATGCTTTTAACTACTTCAAATTCACCCTTTCAATTCAGCTTTATGACTGCTGACACAGTATGCCTTTCACCTGTAATTTGGTCAGTTTTTGAAGATTCACCAATTAAGAAAACTGCCCCCCTCCGAGAGCATTTTCTCCAACACATGAATATCACCCTAAAATTCAGCATACAATATGCAGTCATGTACATAATCATCCTCACCTACTGGTTCCGCTATGAATGTTGCTGGATTCACTAATCTGCATATAACCATTCTGATTGCAGGGTTCAAGATAATGACCTCATATCCTGATGCCCTTTGTGTGGTCAATGTACTTTTGGGTTTCTCTGGAATGGCAAATAATGCGTGCTCAACAAATAATGTTACTGAACACCCCATTGTAATACTTAAAGCCTTTTCAATTGCAAATGTAGCAGCAGATAAAGCTTGTTTGCAATTGTAATGCCCTTCATAACTGGGTCTAAAATCCCACCGCAATAAGCCAATGGTTTGTGTCCATGTCCTAATGCTGTTTTCTGTGTGAGAACTGCTGTCATTACTTCTCCATTTGAATGAGAAAATAAGTAACATTTTTCATGATAGCCAGTCCGATAGCACAGCGAGTAGAGTGCTCATTTTGACAACTGTGCAGAGCCTGCTGACGCAGGTTCGAATCCTGGCAGGGACAACCTCAGCCTTTCATCCTTCTGAGGTCAATAAATGAGCACCACACACCGTGGGTAATAATAAGCAGCGTTCAGATACCTGAGGGTTTGTAGCACTATATAAATGCTAAATTATTATTATTATTACTATTATTATGATAGTCTGGAATTCCTAGCATAGGGGCTGTACTAATTGCCTTTTTTTAATTCCTCAACTCCTTTAGTCATTTCATCTGTCCATATTTTCTTACTTTTGTCTACCTGTGCTTCTTTAAGTCCTTTTAAAAGTGGTTGTATATATGTGCTGTAATCAAAAACCCAGACCCTACAATAGTTACATAGGGCTAAAAACTGTTGCATTTCCCTAACTGTTTTAGGTTCTGAAGTCTTCATAATTGCTTCTGCTTTTTCAGGTGTCACTTTTCTCCCCTCTTGAGGGATTAGCTGTGCTATGTACAGGACCTCTTACTGACAATATTGAAACATTTATTTGTCTACCTTGTATCCTTTCGCTGCTAATATGGTCATGAGTCACATTTAGTCTTCCCTGCACCTTTCCTCTGTCTCACTGCACACCAATGAATTATTACACATTGCCCAGGTCCATCTGAAGGACCCTGGTAAAGGTTGATGGGGACTCACTGTACCTTGGGGGTTAACAAGTATGCTTCAGTTGGATATTTCGATATATAAAGGAAGTCAAGTCATTGAATTCTTGTGGAGCGGAAATTGAGAAGAGCGTGTTTATTAGATCTATAGCTGTAAAATATTTAGCCTTGATATGATATGTCATTGATAACATGCCTGTACACACGTGTTTCTAAGCACGACAAGACAAGGATGGGGAGATACAGAGAGGACAAAACAAACAATCTTTCTAGGTCTTGTGTCATTCAAATCATGCAAGTGCAAGGGGGAACAGAGAGGAGAAGTGCCAGGGGAAGGGAGGGGAGAGAGTGCAGTAAGCAAAGCTAGGTAAGTACCACCAGAGTGTCCATCTTTAAGTAAGTGCAAGGAGGCAGAGGACTGTCGGGTTGCAGATACAGTGCCTAGTGCGTGGTAGGCCTTGAGGCAGTGCATGGGGCAACTGGTCGTAAAGGACCCTGGTGCCTATTAAGGTCCAGGTAACCAGTTAGCCTGGCAGACAAGTACATCAGCAGGGGAGAGACAGAGAGAAAAAGCATAAGAGATTTGTAATGTCTTGAGTTGCTTCCGGAACCTTAGGTGGACCTTAGATGGAATATTACATAATATCATGGCAGGATTTGAAGCTAAAGGAAACTCTGCTTCAACAATATTGTTCAGTGGGCGAAGATCCTGAAAAAACCTCCATGACTCGCCAGTTGATTTGTTCACTGCGTACACAGCTGGGTTGCATGGGGACTCAGATGGCACCAATATTCCCTGCAGTATTTTTCTATTATCCACTTTATTCCAATAATTTATGAAAACAAATGAATTCTTCATCAAAATAATTATCCCTAAAAAACTTTGAATCTGTCAAATCTGTCAACCTATATCCTTCACTGAGGGCTATGACTGCTTTCCACCCTCTCCCCTCATAATTTGTTCCACAGGCAATCACTCTTTCCTCTCTGACCACTGATGCCTCTAACTCTAAATGGATAACTTTTCATTCTTCATCATCCATGGGTAATCTGGTCTAAAGAAAAACTCTTCAGGTATTCTCAATAATGTACCTACCAACTTAAGTAACCATGATAATAAAACAGTCACTCCTTACAAAAATACTTATGGATCTAAACGGGGTCCTCATAATGCTTTCTGGCCTGTGAAGGCTAACATAAATGTGTTCACATTCATATAATGTATCCCTGGAGTGGAACAAATGATTCCCTCATCAGTAATAGATATTGGGCCTCATTATGAGTCCGACGGTAACCCTGCTGGTGCAAATGGCTGTTTGCCGCCAGCCTCATAAAATGCTACTGGGCGCCTGACTTCCTGGTGCCACCAGGAGATTACAAGTCTGGCTGCCTGGGAAGTCAAGTGCCGGTAAAATGTAAGTCCTCATTCTCATAGGACTCTATCGAAGTATGGACTTCGGAAGTGCCTGTGTTTCCGTGACCGGTCTGGCTACCATGACCATTGTGCCCAGCACAGCCAGACCTGTCGGGCACAGAGGCCCCGGCAGACAGGCTCCTAGTTTGTCATCTGGAAACAAGGGTGCCGGTGAGTTTACCAGACCAACAAACTCATAATGAGGTCCAATATCATGTTGAGTTTTTTCATCAAGACACATCCTAATAGCTTAACTGGTGTCTGCCGAGAATATAATAAGGTCATTGACATGTTATGTAGTCCTATAGTGATTGGTAATTTGTCTTTAAAATGAACTAAACTCATTGCCCCAGAAAATCCCTGTGCAGTCTGAAATGTCTGAAATTGGATAATTTCCCTCCTGGACACAGGAACGAGTTGCTCCAGTGTCTACTAGGAACAAAAATGTCTTGCCTCCTATTGTTACCTACCTTATTTCCTCTTAGGGGCCCGGTGCCACTGATAGTACTGAACACATCAGGTCATTGTGGGCTGTCATTTTGTGGATATAAATTCATCCCTGTAACTGTGAAAGGATTTCCTCGTACCACCATCACACATCCTAGTTTAGGTGTGGGTGTTTACAGTATTCCTACATTTGTGTTCCATTGTGGTGCCATGGCCTTCTGTGTCTGTGCATGCTGGGTCTGTCTCTGCTGTGCTTGCATAGGCACTTGCTTTGGTTGCCCTTGTGTGATTGCATTTGTAATGGAGTTTTCTGTGTTTGCTGAGCTTGCAGCACACTTTGGGCATAATGCACCTGTGATTCTCTATTCCATTATGGAACATAGCCCGTCCCCCTCTTGACAATTTTGCTGCATGCCCCCTCTACTTCTATATGTTCTGGCTATATGTACCATCCTCACACAATTCCAGCATTGTTGTGGCTGTGTGCCATTAAATCCTCCTCCCTGAGTGTTCTGAAATCCATCTCATCCTCCTCCCCTGGGTCCATTCCCTCTTTCTCTTGGCAAACAATTGTACCCATTCTGATCCATAGGGTATACTACATTATTTTGCTGCACCTGTCACATCTCTTGTGTCGCCACACCTTCATCACTACTGCTCCCTCTAAGCTAGTTTTGGCAATCTTTTCTGAACTAACTTCACTTCCTCCTGCTTTCTACTCTCAGCCTTCCCCTTATTCTTCTCTTGTAACTATCAGCAATGGTGCATGATAGTTAATTGTATTTCTGGCCACGGCTTCACTTCCATCTCTACCTGTTTCTTCACGTGTCTTTGCACTGGCTCAGGCAGTCCCTGACATAAAATGTGGTACAATAATTGCCACTGTTTTATCCCATGGTTCTCTGGTCTCAAAACACCATCTCTCTTGATTATCTTGAATAAAGACAACAGGATCTTGTTCCTTGCCCATCTTCCTAGTCCTGATCGCACCCATATTTGATGTATTGGGATATTGTACTCTGAGTGCTTGCCATACATCTGCTCTGCAATTATTAAATGGTGTTCCATCGTGTGTTGTGTTTTGTGCAGTCACACCTGCATATCCAGCTTGCTTCCAAATGTCATCAGCCTTCTCTCCTAGGATGGCTGCTAGCAGGACTTTTATGTCACCTATAGCTACCGTCATTCCTGATGTCATTCTTTCTAACTCATATATCCACTTTCCTGAACCTGAAGTCAAACTAGGTAATTTACATTTCAATGTGGTCGTCTTCCCCCTTTCTCTAATAATGGCAATTGTGAAAACCCTGATCCATAATCATACCAACTTACGCTTTGTGTCTTCCAGGTGGGGCTAGTCTCACCCATTTTCTCCATCCTGGTAGTCACCGTAATCTGATTACATACAGCTACGATACAAACGCTGCACTGTGTGACCGTGCTTTTGATTGCTCAGTGTATGGTGTTGGTTCTGGTGTTCTTTCTTTAGGGTCCCTAAGTCTGACCATTTTACGCCTTTCTCTACACTCAACTCTTTCGAGAAAGCACCTGCACCCTCTCTTCGTGATTTCTCGTTTTCTTCCCTTTCTTCGTCTGACATAATTATTCCCCAGCTTGTATGACTTTTATCCCTTTCCACATCATCAAGATCTAGTCTACATAAATACAGCGCTCTATGCTCATCTGTTATTGTGTCACCCAACCTTCCTCCTGTTTCCCTCAATAAAGATCCTTCAACATCCTCTTGGGTTTTATTCCCATCTTTATTGAAAATTTGCCTACATAAATTCCCAATCCCTTTCCCTATGTTTTCTGCTTCATGCTCATCAGCCCATGTCTGTATTCTCAGTATCCCTTGATGCTCCCTGCTGGGATGTAGTGACCCTTTATATTCCTCAAATCTTTCTTGTGCTTCATTCGGCACTATGCTTCTATGAAATAGATAATCTGTCTCGTCATTTTTTAGTGCCCTACTTCTGTTCATCTCATCTTCCCTTCTTCTCGTCTCTCTTTGCTCTTCTTCCTCTTGCCTTTTTTGCAACCTGTATACATGCATTCTTTGTATTCATATCTCCTCTCGCTTCTTCTCTTCTAGTCTCTCTTTTTCTTTACTTGCCTCGCACCTTCTTCATTTTTCCTTTTGCTTCCTCTCTTTTTCTGTCTCTGCTTTGTTTGCTCTCTCGTGTTTCCTTTCTTTCTTTTCCCGCTCTTCTATTTCTTCCCTTTCTCGAACCCCATCAATGCCCTTATCATCTTGCTTAAGTAATATCTGTCCTCCCAACCATTCTTTCTGTACTATTCTTACTCCCTTATCCTTATCTTTCACTTTCATTTGTCTCCTTGCTTCTTCCTCTATCTCCATCTGTCTTTCCTATCTGTCCTTTCACTCAATGTGCTGTTTACTTTCAACAGGTGTTGGCATACATTTGCATTCCCTACTTTTGCTCTCTTCTGCATTATCCTCACTGTTTTAAGCGGGGGGGGCTGTATGTCTGATTAACATACTCCGCTGCTCCTTTCAATTCCTTTAAAGGATAAAATCCCTGTTCCTCAGTATCTGTGCTCTTGTTTTCAGAAGGGGAAAGAGGAGTGCAACGAGGATCCAAAGGCGTTATAGCCTCCTCCTCATGCTGATTAAGCATCCACTCCTTCTCAGGTGGATCTTCTTTCTCACTCTTATACATTTTTCACAACTCTAAAACAACCAATCTTTTCTGTAACTTCTTCCCCTTGTATGTAGCATGCAATATGTTGTAATGCGTCGCAATACTGTTTTTGACAACAAACCCTCTTGAGGCCATGTCATGAGTGTTTTATTAGTCATGCCTCTGAACCACTACATGTGATAATGTCTTATCCTGGGTGTGTATCTCAGCAGTGTCCTGCATAGGTGTAGAAGAGTAGTGTTCCCCATGATAAGTCGATCTCGACTGTCAATACTTATCAGATATGTTATTCTTTTATTTATTTTATCAAGTATACCACACTGATTAATTTGAGCAGGCACCATTAATCACTGCTTATTACCCAAAAAACAATGTTTTAAGCACTTTAAAAATCTATGCAATGATGTTCTTTTTGTTCCTTCATTTATACTTTCAATCCATTGAACTGTTTTGTTGTTTTATTATTGATGTTTTAAGAGTCTGTTCTTTATTTATGTATTATTCTCCTTTTATTTTACCATCCTGATTGACGTCAATCCCTTGATTTAAAAATCTGACGAATAACTTCATTTTTTACTATCGTTTTATATCTCCTAGACACAATAAAAGTTTTATACAGACATATTTATAACCCCATACACGTGTGCACTCTTAAATGTTCTGCGTGCACCTGCTTTTACTATTTTTTGTAAAAGTATTTTATTTCACTTTTTACTCCATTTTGAAGTTTGATATGCACTCTTCTGTTTGGCCTTGCCTCAGGACTCCTTAAATAATACCCCTGTGTGGAGTTTTAGTACATAGCCATCTTCTGAACCCTCTTTTAACCAGTAATCAAGGTATCTAGTTCTCTTCTTTCTAATCCTCAAAAATCCCATTACTTCTATACATATATTTACAAACAGTCCCTCCCCCTATTTTTGCCACCTTCAATGTTCTTCTTATATCCGTGGATCAGCTTGAGTTCCTCGGCATCAACTCTTCCCCAATCAACCATTTTGCCTACTGTTGGTGGAGCCCCTGCAAGGACCAGGCAGGAATTTTGTCAAACGGGGCCCCTGCTGACCTATTTGCGCACCGATCACCACATGAAGTTCCTCAGTCTTCTGGCTAGTGGTGGAATCAATCGAGAGTCTAGATGTGGGCCTTGATCGATTAGATCAGAACCATCTGCACTGCTACCAAAATGTGCTCTAGCACCTTGTAGCTTCTCATGTGCTCGAGACACAAATAAACGGACAGACTCAATGATTATGGCAAAGTACTACTTTATTATAAGTATAAAAATAAAGTAGGGCAATCTGGCTAATTACAGGCAGTAATTCACGCACTCACCCAAGTGTGACTATACAAAGGTTTTATACCTCGATATGCATCAACTATGATGTCATCCTGCGTGTCAAACTAAAACCTATAGAATGGAGGGATTAGTTAAGGGAGCATAGATACCTATAGTTTGTATAAGTGTTAATAGCTTCATTGGGTGCCTTTTATCTGGTGGGCACGCCTTGAACCACCTCCAACTATGTATGATAGCTTATAGTGGGAAAATGACAGCGGGTTGGTCTTTGCAACATTGTATAGCATGTTGTTACATGGACCCTCTGATTGGTTGGCATGCTTTCCCAAACGTGTACTTTCTGCTTGTTAGCAGTACATAAGCAAAACAAAACGCATGTTCCGCAAACAATGTCAGACTACTCCCACTTTCCCAATTAGTCCATCGTTTCTCATCGGTCAGGCCCTAAGCCAAGGCTTTTCCTTTGTAGTTGACCTCTAAGCCTGTTCTCTGTTTTGGGACATTCAAGGCAGTGTAGGCACACCATTAGCTTTGTTTTGGCTTAATGAATAGCCCTTGGTTTCAACTTCTGAATCACATGTGAGGAGACCACAAATGTATCCTTCTCGACCTTCTATTTACTGCTATTTGATTACATTGAGCTGGGTGTCATTACCCTACTTGGCCTCTGTAGACCTTCTCATTCCATCTCACATAGGTTTTCCACATCTTTAATTAGCATCCTTGATCACAGGCCAATACACTCCTCTTTTTCCTCAGACAAAGCTGTTTTTCCAGAGTCTCTTGAACCTGCAGCCCTGGTCTGTCTTCGAGGTAGCTTGATTGGTTTTAATACAAGTCTGACTTCCAACTTTCCATCATGCCCGCTCTAGCCAAGTTATGTTTCCCTCTGCAGCAAGCATCTATAACTCTCATCTACCTTGCATTTCTGCATACATACACTTATTAGTCAGCAGGTTACATTGTCCTCTTTGCAGATACAATTTATTCATATTCAATTACATGTTTCTCTTGCTACTTCAGTTACATCTTTATTCTTTGAGTATTTGCATATCGTTTCAGTGAGTCTCAGTATCTTTCCTCTATGACGCCACTCTGCTATTGACGGATTTCACTTATAGCTAAATGATGTCCTATGGTGTGCGCAGACATCGTTCCACCCTCTCAGTGCGAGTGTACATTCAATATGTTGTCTAAGTGCATATTGTCTCTCATACACTCGATGCGGTATTGGGATGATGCCTGGTGTCCCACATAGGGCTTTTCTCCTACTGTTCCAGTATGAAGGAGTTGAGGGAGCGGGAGCTAGGGATGACATTTCCACCTGCTCCTCTACAAATCATTGAATGATAACTGGAACCTGCTGACCGCCCGATCTGCAACAACAAACCAACAGCTCAACCAATGAACCAATGGCTCGCACCAGCAAAGTACAGCTGCCTTGCATTCCTCGAGTCCCTGTCCAAAGCGCCGGCTCTTCATCTCTGCTCCTGTAAGTCAATTAACCCTACCCTGTTTTCTTCCGAACAGTGACTACCGTGCCCCCATATAGAATCAACTCATATGCACATCCCAACACCAGCTCAACCACCGTCCATCCTGGTTTGCTGAACCGAACCTGGTGACTGCCCAATCTGCAACAACAAACCAACAGCTCAAACCAATGAACAAACAGCTTGAACCAATGAATTACCACTGGCTTGCATTGCTTGAATCCTCATCTGAAGCACCAACCTCGTCATCACAACTCCTGTAAGTAAATCGACCCGACCCTGGTGTCTCCCGAACAGTGACTTCAGAACCCCTGAATAGAATCAACTTGTCTTCACATCCCAACACCAGCTTGACTTCCGTTGATCCTTGACTGCTGAACCAAACCTGGTGACCCCCTGATCGGCACAAGCAACACAACAGCTTGAACCAATGAACCAATGTCTCGAACCAACAATGTACTGCTGCCTTGCATTACTTCAGTCCCTGTTCAAAGAACCAGCCTCTTCATCTTCCCTCCTGTAAGTCAATAAACCTGACCCTGGTATCTCCCGAACAGTGATTTCAAAGCCCCTGCATAGAACCAGCTCACCTGCTTATCCCAACAACAGCTTGACCGCAGTTGATCCTTGATTGCTGAGCTGAACCTGGGGACCACACAATCTGCACCAATGAAACAACGGCTCAAACCAACAAAGTACAGTTGCCTTGCATTGCTCATTGCTTACGTCGCCACTGCTGTAAGTGAATCGACCCGACCCTGGTGTCTCCCGAACTGTGACTTCTGAACCTCCACATAGAATCACCTGCATATCCCAACACCAGCTTGACTGCCTTTGATTGTTGACTGCTGAACCAAACATGATGACTGCCAGATCGGCACCAACAAACCAATAGCTCGAACGAACACACCAATGACACGATCCAACGAAGTACTGCTGCCTTGCATTGCACGAGTCATTGTCTGAAGCGTCAACCTCTTCATCCCTGCTCCTGAAAGTCAATTGACCCAACCCTGTTGTCTCCTGAACAATCTGCACCAAGGACAAACGGCTTAAACCAACAAACCAATGGTTGGAATGAACAAAGTACTGCTGCCTTGCATTGCCCGAATCCCCATCCCAAGCACATGCCTTTTCATCTTTGCTCCTGTAAATTAATCAACCTGGAACTGGTGTCTTCAGATTGGTGACTTCCAAGCCCACAAATAGAATCAACTCACCTGCATGCCCAACACCAGCTTGACCGCCAGCTGATCCGAACCTGGTGACTACCAATCCGCACCAACAAACCATCAGCTCGAGCCAATGAAGCAATGGCTAAAACCAACAAAGTACTGCTGCATTGCATTACTCGACTCCTGGTCCAAAGCACTAGCCTACTCATAGTCGCTCATGTAATTCAATTGACCCAACCCTGTTTTCTCCCAAACTGTGACTTTCGAGACCTCGCATAGAATCCGTTTTTGCCTGCAAATCGCAACACCATCTTGAACGCTGTCAATCCTTCACTGCTGAACTGAATCTGGTGACTGCCTGATCGGCACCAATGAATCAACTGCTCAAAACAATAAAGTATGGCTGCCTCGCATTGCTTAAGTCCCGGACAAAGCACCAGCCTCTTCATCGCTGCTCCTGTAAGTCAATCGACCTTACCCTGGTGTCTCCCGAACAGTGACTTCCAAGCTCCTGCATAGAATTCAGTCATCTGCATATGCCAAACCAGCTTCTCCGACTTAGATCGTGACTGCTGAACTGAACTGGTGACCTCCCAAACCGCACCAATGAACCAACAGCTCAAACTAATGAACCAATGACTCTTACCAATGAGGTACCGCTGTCTTTCACTGCTCGAGTCCCTGTCCGAAGCACCTGCCTCTTCATCGCCATTTCTGTAAGTCAATCAACCCAACCATGTTGTCTTCCAAAGAGTGACTTCCAAGCCCCCACATTGAATCAATTTGCCTGAACATCCCAACACCTGCTTGACTGCGTCGATCGATTCTTGACTGCTGAACTGAACCTGTTGACCCCCTGATCTGATCCAACAAATGAACGGCTCAAACCAACAAGCCAATGGAACAAATTAACGAAGTACCACTACCTTGCATTGCCCGAATCCCCGCCCGAAGCACCAGCCTCTTCATTGCTGAGCCTGTAAATCAACTCCCCTGAACAGTGACTTCCGAGCACCCACATAGAACCAATTTACCTGCTATACCAAAATCAGCTTGACCACCTAGGATCCTTGATGGCTGAGCTGAACCAGGTGACCAGAACAAACCAACGGCTTGAACCAACACACCAATGATTCAAATCAACAAAGTACCTCTGCCTTCATTGCTTGCGACCACATCCGAAGCACCAGCCTGTTCTTCAGCACAACTGTAAGTAATTATACCCGACCATGGTGTCTCCCGAATTGTGACTTCTGAGCCCTCCCACAGAATCAACTCGCCTGCAAATACCGACACCAGCTTTACTGCCGTCAGTACTTTACTGCTGAACTGAACCTAGTGATGGCATGATCCTCACAGCTCAAGTAGATGATTCAAGACCGCAGCTACTGCATTTCAACCCTGACCTGATGCCAGCTTGCTACAGAACCCCTGTGACTGCCGCATCTTTGAACCAACGATTGATGCTGAGAATCCAGGCTCAAAGCTGTCGAACCACCAATACCCTTACAAAAGTATTATTGACTCATGTCTGCCTCCCTGATCAATCCCTTTTGCAACCTCATGAACATATCATTTGATCATTGTTGTCTTTTATTGCCTTTTCTCCCCCTGGCACCCAGAGTGCTGCACCTATTGTATCTTTGTATATTCTGTGTTCCTTATACTAGTGTGGGTTTTTACAGTGTTTTCTAGTTAGTTATGTTTGTACATTGTGTTTTTGATTAAAGAATATATTTTCATAGAACATTCATTCAACTGTTATACTTCTCTGTGTGGGTTGCTACTGAACCACGTTCAAACCCCTCTTGAGAGTACATCCTTCCCTCAGCCCACGTTACCACAAATGGTGAAGGAGGTATGTCTCTTAACTCTGCCTGTTATACCTTTAGGATTGTGTTGGCTCTTGGTTTGTGGTGTTGTGAGGGCTGAGTGGGCATTTTAACCTCTGCTCATCCTTGCACTCCTACAGGGGAGAAGCCAATTCATCACAGCTTGCCTTCAGAAGAGTTCCTCAGGTCATTGGACTCAGGAAAAAAGGCAATAAATGTTTTTATTTTTTGGAAATGTGTGCGTTCTCACATGTGGGTATGGTGCATGTTCATGATGCATGTATGCATCAATGTAAGCATGGATGCAAAGGTGCATATATGTATTATGTAATGTGTGTGTGAATGAGTGAGTGTATACATTGTGTATAGGCGCTATATAAATAAACGATCATATCATATCATATCATATATCATAGCATATGATATCTTATCATGGCTGGCTGGGTGCACGTGTTAATGAGTGAGTGTATGGTGAATGGGTGTGCATGTGAATGGGACAGTGAATTATGTCAATCAATGAGTGAATGCTGTGTGAATGTGGGTGTGCTTGTGCCAAAGAGATGATTTCGATGGGTGGTGGCTGGGGAGAGAAGATAGATGGGAGATAGGATGGGTAGGAGCTAAAGGAGTCAGGTGGGGGATGAGAAAAAACATAATTTTTGATAGGCATCTATAGTAAAGCAAGCATAGGTGTTATTACTTGGCTAGACTGGCATTTTGGTGCATCCAGACTAGTCATTTCTTACTGTGGCAAAACATTTTCAGTCTGGGCTATTAGGTGTCACTTGTGAAACTATATATTTTTTTATTGTGTTAACTGAATTAACAGTTTTTACAAAAAGAAGAAGAAGATCCTTTTTGTTTCCCCAAGTTAGATTTCCAGTTGCTTATCAAAGGACTAAGACCTTTCCAGGTCTTTCTGATCATTGACAAATAACGTCCAAGTTCAAACTGTGCAAAAAGTTTACCACAGCGATTACTGGTCTTCGACTTAGCCCATTCATCAAGTATGAACACCAGTAGTTCTCATTCATTCTTGTGAATTTTGAATAGAGGTGACCTAGATGGGTTTCTCTGTTGCCAGTGGTTCCTCCTGGGCAATGGAGAATCAGGTGTTTTAGGCTCTCCTTTGATTTTTGATTCAGGCAGAAACGGCAGGAGTCAGACGCGGATTTGCCTCGGGTTTTCAAGACCTCATTAGTTTTTAGGATGTTCAGTCTTGCTCTCAAGAAAGTCGAGCAAAAGGTCTTATTCGGAAATTTCAATAGGTAGCTGATGGGCTTGTTTATTTTTTGGGCAAAAGGTGGGAGATGGGCCGCAGATTTGTAGTTCAGAGCTTTCTGTTGGGTCTCGCACCAGTCTGCTTCTTTCAATTTTTTTGCTGTTTTTACCGGATTGCCCAGCAGCTCGTTCTCTGAACTACCTATTGATTTTAGGAGAGTTTGGTTTTTATCTATCCAAGTTTTGAGCGTTTTGTTTGAGCCTTTCTCGATTTCTTCTTGGATCAGTGTGTAGATTTTCTCCACAGATGATCTCACTTCTCTGTAGAACATCAAGCTTTTAAGGGATACTGTGCCTTCGAGTGAGGTAAGACCGAGTTCTCGTCTTATCAGAGTTATTGGGGTAGAGGTTGGTAGTCGGAGGACTTTTTTCCAAAGGGAACCCTCCAATTTCGGCCAAATAGAATCTGAAATGCCAAACATGGCCGCCACGCCATAAGTAAGCGCTGGAACCGCTTTCATCCTGTAAAAGTTGGTTGCCGCCTTAACTGAAATGCGACCACATTTTTTGTCCATAATGATCAGTTGATTTGTCAAGGGTTTTTTTTAGTTGATCAGGAGTTCTAGCATTGGTTGCTCATTCATTTTGTTGCTAAACATGGTGCCCAGGTATCTAAAAGATTCCACCTCTTCGAGGCGGATGTTATTGAAGAACCATGCCTCTGGAGCTTTTCGTTTGGCCATTTTTGTCAGTTGCATCACTTTAGTTTTCAAGGCGTTGCTTTCCAGGTCGTTGGTTTGCAGGTATTCCATCAGATTGTCCAGTTTTCGCTGGAGCCCTATCTTCGTTTGATCGATTAAGATGATATCGTCTGCATAGAGCAGCCTGCTGACTTTTTCAGACCCTAAAGAAGGGGGGAAAGCTTTTACATTCCTTTCGGCATGTTGGTAGTCGCCAGTTTAGGCATTGTAAAGTGCCGGTGCCAGAGGGCAACCCTGCTTTACTCCACAGGTTGTACCAATTGAAGAGGAGAGTAGCACTGTGCCATTAAGTCGCACTCTCATGGATGTTTCAGAGTAAAGTTCTTGAATCGGATCCAGCAAGGAGGGGGGACAGTTCCAGTTAGTAGGTTTTGTCCATAGCTTCTCTCTGTTTACTTTATCGAATGCTTTGGACAAGTCGATAAAAGCCAGGCACAGGGGGGGTGCCCCTTCCTGGACTCTGGCCTTGAGGATGTTGATGGTGAATATGTTTGCCATGGTACTGAGGTTTTTTCTGAAGCCAGTTTGGAAATTGTCCCACCCTTCTGAAGATGACACCCAGGTTTTGAAGCTGTCGAGTAGGAAGGATCCAAAGAGTTTTCCGATGCAGTCAAGGAGTGCTATCGGGCGATAGTTGTTCGGATCGCATCTGTCACCTGACTTGTAAATTGGCACGACATTTGCTGTCTTCCACAACATAGGAATGGATCTGGTTGTCGTACACGATTCAAAGATTTCAGCTATCAAGATAGACCAGCTTGCCGGGTTTGATTTTAAGTCCATGTTTGACAGGCCATCAGGGCCGGGTGCTCGTGATGATTTTAATTTCTTGATTTTGGATTCGATGCAAGCTGGGTCAGGATCAATGTCCCAATGGGTACTTCGGTGTTTGCCAGGTTCCATCCCCTTGTCGGGTGGGCCGAAGAGGGCGGAAAACTGAGAGAACCAGGCTTCTTCTGGAATGCTGGATGATAAAGCGTCCTCACTTGATTAATTTTTTGCGTTAATCAATGACCAAAAAGCCTTTGTTTGCTTGCCAGCCAGTACTCACAGCATTTGCTCAGAGTCATCTTGATATAGCTGGAGTTTAAAGACTTTTAGCCAGTTTTTGTAGGCGTTTGTGACGTCCGAGCTGTTTCTCTGTTAGTGGATGAAGGAAAACGTCTGGCCTTTCTTGTGGCTCGTCTCATATCCAGCCTTTTTTCTCTAAGTGTCAAGTTGTTGTGGTGGTGAGTCTTCACTTTATTTCGGTTACCCGTTTTCCGAATCTGGTATGGTTGTAGTAGTGGGCAGTAGTCCGTGAGGCTGCCTGCCTCTTTTGCGTTGTCCACAGCTTTTTCTTGATGGTAATTTGTAATTAGTGTCGTAATGAGTGAACCTTTCAGCCTTAGACGTGTGGAGTTGGCGTAGGTCTCAATGTTGGTCGTTCTCAGGGCGCTCGAAAGAAAGATAGACGTGGTCTAGGGTAACGTGCCTTCCTGCTAACTCCCAAGTGGGGAGGACCGGGTGAGGAACTTTGCCCAAGAAGTGGGCATTATGAAGGTCAAAGGAGTCCATCAGGTATGCCCATTTCTTTCCTCTTTCTAGGGAGTTTTCTGGCAATTGTGAGATGTTTGATTTTGATTGGGAGTTTTCGGATTCATTGTCCATGATCTTGACGTTTAAATCACCGCAAATGATTGTGCTATCAATTTGGTCGTTTGATAGAGCATCCTTCAGAATATTTTTGATTTTCAATAGAAAGCGCTCTGTTGCACATTCTTTGGGGTTCCAGTACAGGTTTACTAGTAAGTAAGTAGTTTTCTTTTGTTTACTTGAGTCTTGTTGGTTGTAGCCTCGTTGGATCAGTGCTGGCAAGATGTGCGGCTCCTCCTTTATTACTTTGAGGCACTGAAAGTTGGATCCAATGCACAGAGCGATCAGTAATCCGGCCCTTGGTCTGCCTGAGGCTCCTCTCAGGGCTGAGGAAGAAATGATTGCATAGCCCTCTATCGTTGGTTTGTTTTGGATCCAAGTTTCTTGAAAACACCAGATGTCGGATGATCCGAGGTTTACATCAGAAGAGTATGTCAGGTGAGTAAAACCTCGGGTGTTCCAGGAACCCAAGGTTAGGTTGGTAGTCGGTTCCGTATTTGGTGACTGACCAGAGGCATCCTTGTTAAATTGCCTTGTGTTTGATTGCTAGGATCTTTGTTTTATTGACAGGGCTTTGGGCAACCAAGCCCAATGGTTGGGGTCTTCCTTGGGGCTAGGTTGCTTCTGGTCATCGGTTGACTTCTCTTTTCCTTTAATTGGGATTTCTTGTTCGATGGTGATGTTCCAGTTTTGCTGGGGGCCAAAAAAACGGCAACTATTGTGAAACTATTTCATTGGAGAACTTATAGGGAGGAATAACATATGAGGACGGACACAGAGTCTGTAGGTGGTATCTGGTTATATCCCAACATTATGGCACCAGCATTATAGAACTCAGTGTCCCCCCTCATCCGACACATCCAAGATTACATGGCATTCCAGAAAGCACTCAAAACCTGGCTCTTCCCCTGAAATGGTGCAAAGGCCTGATTGGCCTTCGATCCCCCATGAAATCAGCCTTCCCGACCAACTACCCATGGCCAAGAAATGGCTTCGAATCCATCATTACGGGCAGGTAAGAATGACTGGGACTTGGAAACTGGTTGCCAGTACCAACTATGTTTAACGCTGTGAACCTGCTGGCCCCTTAAATGTTCGGCAGCGAATACCTAGTTGCAATTATGTGCCAATGTGTTAATTGTGTTTACCCTAAATGTGTCTGGAAACTAAGGCCCAGGATTCCAAACCCAGAGACTAGTAGCACTTATGTTCTTACGCTATGACTGGTCTTGATCTTGTATCTTCCACCAGGTATGCATGACACTCCCAGACCAGATGATGTGCATCTTTATTTGCCTGGAAATTAATGTGCAGAACTCCAAACCCATGACAAAGTAGCACTTATGCTCTACTTGAGCTTTATCTGCTGTCTTCCACGAGGTATGGACTACGTTCTCTAATCAGGTGATGTTTACCTCTAATTTGTCTGGGAATTAATCACCAGTACCATAATACCTGAGGCCTAGCAGCACTTATGTTCTGAAGCTATGATTGGGCCTGCTCTCTAAATCTACACTACACTCTCTGATCAGGTAAGGTCTCTAACACGTTCAGCTCTTGCAACGGGCAATGTTGGTTTTAACTCAAAACTCAAACCATAAACTAGTACAAGTACACAACCTCTCTCTGTAAACAAATACCTGGGACCCAGAACAATTGGCACATTAGAACTTCTGCTTTAGCATTAGAAATGGGCTGGCTTTGTTTCACTATCAATGTACTACAATATTAAATCAGGTGAGTAATCTGGCAAGGTATTGCAATTGACTATGATGTTTTCAGTACTCAAACCATACACTAGACCAGGAGCACTGTCACATCTATGGCACGTAATAATGTCAGTCAGGCACAACACCAAAAACGCGGCCTGCTTTGATGCTTGACCTTCAGGTTCACTGAATAGCAGTCTTTGTATCTAGGATATAATCTTAATTCCTATAGAAAAGAACTGGATACAACCACACATCGAGAAGGTATTAACCAATACGCGATTACAGACTCAATTAGACACAGGGATGACCATAGACCTGGCATCACTTGGCCCAGTAAAGGTTTGGAATCGGCCAACTCAACACTGATGATACTGTTAAAGCGGGAAAGACAGGCCAATCTTGTTAAACAGAACTGATTACCTCAGCAGGCACTGGAAGTGAATTCAGGAACAGGGCACCTCCTCCAATTAGACAGATGCTCACACATACCAATATTCTGACTCTCTCTTCTGAACCAACAAACAATAGAATGCAGTTATACCCCTTGATTAATTCATCCTAGCTGTACAAATAAATATACACCACCATGAACACCTCAACAGTCTTTGGAATGCAGCTATCCCTCCGAAAATCAGCCTAGCCTCACACATAATCTCATATACAAGCACCACCTCTGCCAGAATGCAGCTACCCCCAAGCCAAATTGGCCTTGCTGCACACATACTACTGATCTCAGACAACCTCCACACCACTCTTATCATTCGAATGCAGCTACCCATAACGAAAATGTGGCCTGGCTACACGCTTACTGAGTGCACCTACGCACTACTTACCACCCTACTCTCTCCACTGACCTGGACCACAGTCCCTGCGGGTGTTAAACCCACAGCGCTTTGAGCTCATACCAATGGGTAAAAAGGCACTATATATACAAATTACCAATAACATAACATAACATGTGCCCACCCACTGCCTGCCCATGTCCATGGTAATCCTTATGGCTATTCCCACCCATTCCTGCCTTTGCCCGCCCAAAACGCCTTGCTTTAATCAAGCCTTACCATCAGGCTTTGCATTCAAATATTAATGGGACCTAGCCAGTGTCTAGTGCCCAAAGATGGACCAAGGGGTCAGTCAGTGCCAAACCAGCCTTTTGTGCACTGTTCGTGCAATTCGAATGAGGCTCCAATGTAGGGGTTGCATTGTTCCAGATGGGGAGCAGGTTTCAAGTTGGGATTGAGTTGAATTTGTTTGTGGTTCCAAGAAGTGTGGATCATTAGGATAACCAGGGTCCATTCGACAATTTGCTCAATGGCGAAGATGATGGTGACTGGATGCCCAGTCACTTTAGTTGGGTGGTCCGATGCAGCATTCAAGGGTCGCGGTTCAATGAGACCAAAAAGTGTTTAGAATGTTGCAGTTGCCACAGTGGCCTTCAAGTCGAAGCAACGGCATGCTCAGCTGGTGCAATGAGGCAGTGAACCAGTTCAAGTGCATGACACAGTGGCTTGAAGATTGGTCGAGTGCCAAAGGTAGCTCTGGAGGGTCCTACTACTTCCATGGGGGTCAAACAAGCTTGCATCATAGCTTTCAGTGGTTCAATGGCAACAACACAGAAGTTATGGCTTTCTTGGCTGTCAGGTGCTGTGAATCACAATCCAGGGACTCAAGGATAAGATTAGTCCTTGTTCTTGGGCTCCCGACATGAGGGAGGCTGGCAGGCACACACCTGCAGGGTTCCTTCAGCTCTGTGATGGCTTGGGTATCCTTGTGACTGTCAGAGAGGTAGGTCTTGCTTCAGCAGCATGTCAACACAATCTACCCTGGGCAAAGTTACGGATCAGAGCTAGCCTATGCCTGCGACACTCAGTTTTCACCTGCGCTGCAGAACTCTGGAGAGTCAGCTTTCCCAATAGAGGTCCAGCACATTCTTCCTTAAGTGTTTGTCAACAATTAAATCCAAGAAGGAGTGTTTCCAAGGACAGCTCTTGCCTTGATGCTGTCCTGCCAGAAAGAGGTGTTACAAGACCTCACAAAGGAACAAAAAGAGAGGCCGGACATTCCAGAACCCACACACTCCTTCCTCAGCTGGCCTGGGCTCACAGTGCTAACATATGTTTGATATCAATCTGATGTGTGTACTCCATACCCTAAACTTGGTTATGGCTGTATGTTTAAAGATTATATTTGTATCAGAATAGTCATTCCATTCCATATGACTGTGATTTTGGAACACAGGTGCAGGGTTTAAATGCAGCCTCTGTGCTCAAGAGACTTGGCTGTTACAGCAGCTGTCAAATGGGCGCCCGCGACTCCTGAACCTGCCTTGTGCCACTGGAGAGCAGTCTCTGCCGATCAAGATAGTGACTCAGCAGGGCCCAGGTGTACGCTATGCTTTTGGCATGGAATTTATGAGAGGGATGAAATTACCAGCATGCGTTTTCTACACCCTTGCCGGATGACAATACCTTACAATATGTCGGAGAGGCCCTTCCATAACAGAAAAGGAACATTTATGCTTTTAAGTATATCACATTTGCCACACATTTGCACTGTATTTGGTCTTTGTGTGTCTCTTTCTGTCTCTCCAGTACCTTCTTAAAATGTTATTCACCCTGGTCAAATAACTTTTTGCCTCATCCTAATACACCAAACACGAGCTATAAAGATTCACAGATCTTTAATATTGCGCAGTTACAAAGAAACACAGATCTGATACAGATAGCTATCTGGCCCTCGACACCCCGCAATGAGTACCAGCCCATCAGAGTGAGGAGGGAGAGTGCTGGACATCTAAACATTTGGGTTTTTATACGTTTCTAACAATATTGTCCAGCCCCTCTACATGTTAATCATCTGCGGTCTAGAGTTCGTGCCGAGTTCACATACAGCTCATACAATAATATGCACACGGATTACATGAGTTTGTGTTTCCATTAAGTTACAATGCCGCAGTGTATTCCTGGATTCAGCAGTAAGCTTTAGTACATATCCCCTCACAATGTAATTCTGCCAGTGTCCACGCTTGGAGTTTACATAACATTGTCCTCGATGTGAATTTGTGGATGAGGCTTGTTAGCGCAGACAATCCATACTCAGTACAAGGTCTCATTACTTAGTTTAAACAGTCAGCCCTCGGACAGTCTAACCATTAACAGAACTCAAAGGTCGGGAAGGCTTGGTTGCAATTGAGAAACACAGTTCTCCATTTTAGAACAGAGAATCTTTCGAACAGGAATCAAAATGAGAGATGATTCTAAAATGGCGGCAAAGTCGATCTAAAATCGGAACTTTGCAACGCGGTTTTCTTCGCAGAGCGACTAGGCTTAGGCCAATATAAATCAAAAGGAGGCACAATATGATTTCCCGTTTAACAGTCCTGCTCCAGTGGGTTCACCGCAGAATATCTGCTCCTTCTCGTATTCCACCTTGCTCAGAGTGTGTCTCTATGTTCTGCCTTTTATCTGTGTGGGGAGAGCTAATGGGTATCAGACGTAGGTGATTAAAGTCAAGTGCCTGACTTTGCCTGACCTGATTACCGGGACATGTCCAATGAGATATGTAATTGTTAGCCTTTTTTCCCTCAGTTGCCCTCTTCCTCAGCCCAGTGTTTGTGTAGAAAGGGGGGGGAGTTGGTACATTGGAGAATCCTATTAAATAGGATGGGTTATGGGCATGGGAAGCGAAGGAAATACCGCAACTCACCATGGGTTGCCTCACCCCCACTCCCCAAAGACCCCACACCCAGGTGATCCTCCCGCACTGGTCCAACCCCAGGGTCTGGATCCAAGATGAAGGCCGTGCCTTGACCACTTGAGAGAGAGATCCCCGGGGACTAGCAAGTGAGACACCCTTTGGTTTCTCACATTAGCTAGTGCCGCACAATGCTGGTCAAGTAAGGAGACTTGCAAAAAGCCATTATTATGAACAGAATTCCTGACCACTCTTTATTGCCTATATAAAGTTGTAAAGCATAGCATGTAATCATCACCCTCTAAAGCCAATCAAATGTACAGGTGAAAGAAAAGCTCTTAAGGGGTGAGCGCGGGGTCCAACAAACGTATCCAAGTGCATTTCCAAATGTATGTAACTGTCAGCGGGTGCATTTCCATTGTAGACTCCTTATTGAGCAAGCTGGAGTGTTAACCAGACGAGTGACATTTTCAACCCCAACTGCCAATGTCAGTTACGCAAAAAACTCATACACGTTGACAGCCTTGTTTGGTGTGTTATAGGGAAGTTGAGCCCTGACAGCGAGAAGACTCATTTACAAAGGGCCTAAAGCAGAGGAATGATTTGCTCAGATGTTGAAGGCATGTGGGGGATGCAGCGATGGAGGTTGCATGTACAAGGGTCTCTGTATTGGAGCAGGTTCCCTCCTCAATTTCGTCGATACACAGACTCCCTATCAATGTGTCTGGCTGAATGTCCTTCTGGTGGAAAAGATGTGTGGAGTACGTCAAGTTGCTTGTCCCTCGTCATTTTATAGGAACACACACATTTGTACGTGATTGCCTAGCTGTAGATGACATATCATTTTGTGTGGCTCAGGTGGAAATATGTCCTGCTCAGGTACTCATTCATGTCTGTGGTTTTCTTGTGCACAACCGCTTCCCTCTGACTATTGCTTCCCACAGAGATATTGTATTCAGGAAGTGCTATAGTTCATTGTGAATTTAATTTGGTGATGGAAGCTTTTCATTAATGGAATTGATGAAGGAAATCGTCACCTTCTGTTCAAATCATGAAAATGTGATCAATGTATCACATATATATCAGAATCTTATGCGATTGATGCTGTAGGAAATGTCACCGGAGCTCTGCCATAAAGAAATTCACATATTGAGTGACCATTGTTGTGTCTTTGTCCATTTCAGTGTATTGTAGAAGGTTTCATCCATTAAAACATAATTTGCCTTGTGTCGGCATGAATCTGAATGATTGCCGTCATCACTCTGAATCGGGAGTCTATTTTGTTTGTTGTTTTCCTGTGTAGTGTCTGGCAAGCAGTGATCCCATCCTCATGTGGCATGTTGGAGTGGAGAGAGGTGGCATCTAACATTGCAAGAAGTTCATATTCTCAATATGCCTAAGAAAGGTCATTTGTTTACCCTTCTCTGAATTAGATTGAAAATTGGGTGAGGCATTATGACTCAGAGATGCCCACTCTATAAGGTCCTTTGGGCATCCGCTTGCATAATAATATCTCATGCAGTGAATGCAAGTGCATGCACTTCTCTTCATAACATAAACGCATTTCTTTCAAACTTTGAGGGACTTTTTACAATGTTAATCTGCAACATTTGGATGGAGTTTAACACTGAAGAAAAATCCATATGGTATTTAACCTCATAATCAATCTATACCCGGTATACTGGAGTTGGCAAATGCCCACTAGTCGGTAATGGGAATGCCGTTACTGTCCCACTCATGGTGAATGCTATTTTTATTTTTTTTTTATTTACTTGTATTTAATCATTTATGATTTTTTACAAGATTGTCATACAAAAAGGATTTTATACAATAATTCAAAATCTATACAATTTTTCATGAAATTAAAATTCATCGAGTTTCCATTCATATTATTTGAATCATATAGTATTTAACTTTAAAAAAAAAATAATCATCTATTGTCATAGGCAAACAAAGGTTATTCATGAAATTGACAGAGGCAATAAGTATACTCATGTTAGGTGAGTTTAGTAGACAAGACCATCTCAGGTTAGGTTGGATATTAGCAACAGTGGATAAATGTCTTTTAAACATGTTGTTTCGTATTGAGCATAATGCAGGGCACTCAACAATTAAGTGCTCTAAAGTTTCCTTTTGAAGCAGATTGTTACAAAATCTACAACCATTATCTGATTCGGCTAGTTGCCTACGCTGTGCCAAGATTTCTCGTGTAGGCCACAAGTTGAAACGCAATTTCATAATCGCCATACGAACATGTGGTGAGGGCGATTTAATCAAATAGTTTGCCATAGTTCCCAGTTTTTTGTCAGGGAAGATGAGGATGTTAAAATTTTTATAACCTAAACAGATCTCTCGGTTAGTCAGCCAGTCTTTTAGAAAAAAATTTTTCTTCGCTCGTTCAGGATTTTGAACTAAGGTCTCAACGTCTATATCCGCTGCAGCCAAAATTTGATACACATAGTTAGTCCATCTTATAACAAAGTTATGATTAGATGAAAATAAGTAGTTGGACAGAGTAGCTATAACAGTATCCGCAGTTATGTTTACTAAGCATTTTCTGAATAGTGCACAAAGTTGCCAATGGTATTTGGCGCGGAGAGATGTAAGGCCCAATTCGTATCTAATACATGAGACTGGGGTTGATTGAGGCAAATGTAGTAGGCATCTCCAATATTTTGCTTCCAATCTATCAAAATTTTTGGCATCAATGATATCTCGTGTTTCCAAACCATAAAGCATTGTAGCTGTCACTTTTTGTATCCAATAGCATAGAACAGGCATGATGGAAAATTTGCCATATTTGTGAAGAATTATTTTTGCTTGCGAGGTAGCAACCATCAATTTTTTGAATGCTATTTTTTGTCCTGTGAAAATTACTGCTTTTTCTTCTGGCTCAGTTGCCAAACCTGCCAAAGGATTTGGAGCACTTGGAAACATGCTACATGTCAATATGAAATGCTGTTTAAAAATGAATTGTTTACTTAACTGGGATATTTCCCTTATTTCCTGAATATGTGTATTTCAGAGACCATGACAGGACCAGAAATACTGCCAATGCATTTCTGTAGGATTGAGATTCACAGCAGTAATTTGACAAGTTCACAGCACACAGCACACCAGTAGTGGAACGATGAAACAATTACAATTCTAAATAAGACATCATATCTTAAAATGTTCTTAGGAGGGATATATCCTAAATAGCCCAGAATTCCTTGGGAGAAATGAGTCATGGTGAGATATAGTTTTCATTACTTTTTAAAATCCAAATGTGACATATGAGGATGTCACATGTCTGGTACTCATTGCGGGGTGTCGAGGGCCAGATAGCTATCTGTATCAGATCTGTGTTTCTTTGTAACTGCGCAATATTAAAGATCTGTGAATCTTTATAGCCCGTGTTTGGTGTATTAGGATGAGGCAAAAAGTTATTTGACCAGGGTGAATAACATTTTAAGAAGGTACTGGAGAGACAGAAAGAGACACACAAAGACCAAATACAGTGCAAATGTGTGGCAAATGTGATATACTTAAAAGCATAAATGTTCCTTTTCTGTTATGGAAGGGCCTCTCCGACATATTGTAAGGTATTGTCATCCGGCAAGGGTGTAGAAAACGCATGCTGGTAATTTCATCCCTCTCATAAATTCCATGCCAAAAGCATAGCGTACACCTGGGCCCTGCTGAGTCACTATCTTGATCGGCAGAGACTGCTCTCCAGTGGCACAAGGCAGGTTCAGGAGTCGCGGGCGCCCATTTGACAGCTGCTGTAACAGCCAAGTCTCTTGAGCACAGAGGCTGCATTTAAACCCTGCACCTGTGTTCCAAAATCACAAAGATCTGTGTTTCTTTGTAACTGCGCAATATTAAAGATCTGTGAATCTTTATAGCCCGTGTTTGGTGTATTTCCTTTTGTGGTACTCAGCCTCAATATTTGCTTGCTTTTACAGATGGCGCCCGAATAGGGACCCTCAAGATTGATGCCATCTCGTTGAAGTGTTGACGCGGCTATCGGACTGGGATCGGATGGTGAGAAAGGGGGCCTCTTCTTGGATGAGACGCAACACCTCAACAGTACTGCCCGACCCGATCCCTGGACGGTGAGCCCGCTGTCCGAGACGGCATCTTGACGAGGGTCCATATATCAAGGCGGGCAGTTTTGCCAAAATCACCAACCACGAGGGTCCTTAGTTGTCCTTTGTAATCCGATCAGACCTCCTTTAGCTCTTTGATCAGGTGAGTCATGACCCGAATCTTAAGTATCCTGATAATTTGATTTGGCGTATTGTCCTCGTGAGAACAATTATTGACCAGGCAACACCAGGAATCTGATATGCCTGAGAAATTGTCGGCTTGTTTCAGGGCATTATTCCACAGAGACAGACAATCTTTGGAATTTGGCCGTCCGGCACCATACTATGTACTGTAAGCACAGCATAGGTAGTATAGTGTTTAAGTATATTTGGCACAGACAAACTAGACATGCTTCCGAACTTCAGTGGCCAATCAATGGTAGCTTTAAGATTCCTCGTATGGAATATTTAGAATCTATTTTGTTAAAGAAAAAAGCTATACCTGCAGCATTTGATGTATTGCAAAATTGGAAAAAAGAAGCTATGCAGCAACTTAAAAGTAGAGAGAAACATGCGCGTCGACATATGTCCAATGCTGAGAAAGCGCTATTATATGATCAAAACAAACAGTCAGAGTCAGTTCGAAATATGCATAGGGCTTTTCAACTTGGCATTCAGAAAATATATCCATCTTAAGATTTTCATGCGTCTGATGAATTAATTGACAAGCTTCTAAATGAACAGAGGCCTGGTGCCACTGCGCCACCTCCGTATGTACCTATTCCTGTTGCTTTACCTCTTCCTGCTGTCGTTCCTCCTCCCGTAGCAATTCCTGCTCTTCCTATCGTTCCTCCTATTGCTCCTCTTCCTCCAGTTATTGTTCCTCCTCCTATCGTTGCTCCTCCACTTGTACCTCTGCCTTTGCCTACTGTTGGGTCTGGTCTGGTAGATTTGTCTCCTGCACCAGTGATGGCACCTTTGTTACTGATTGTACAAGATTTGTCTATTCTTTCTCTTCGAGTGGTTCTGTTCCGCTTGTAGTTGATAAGGGAGCGGAATCAAAGATTGTAACTCGCAATACAGTATCTAAAGAGAGAAAGCATGATTTAAATGCATGGGCTAGACAGTGCATGGAGAAGGGTGAACAATCTGATGTTTTTTCTACACTCTCTAATCTAGAAAGTTTTCCTGAGAAAAATGTTTTTATTGAAGGACTGGGAATTCATTTATCTGTAATGTGGAACAGACTGAAGGATGTAGATCTCCCACAAGGGTTGAGGGATATGAATATTTTAGCATATTCAAGAGATACTGCGGGGAAAGTGTATGAGCACGTTGAGAGGGTTTTTGAGTATAGAAGAGAGTTAGAAGGGTCACCGAATGAAGAAATAGATGGTAATAGTTTGAGCGCTATTTTTGTACAGAAACGGTTCCTTCCTCTTTGTAAGTCGATGAGTGAGGAAACACAAATTTGCACAAGAGATGCAATTAGATGGATTTCAGACATGTCAATATCTCCCATAGAAGTATAGTCAGTATACGCCAGAAATGCAGAGGAAAGTGATACAGGTTATGGTAGAGTACCTGCAGGATGAATGTATTAAAAGAAAGATTTGTTGACCCGCAGAATTAATGAATATCTATAAGAGAGCTTTTTCATCTGACAATCCTTCAGCTGCTTTAGCACTCGATTTGGCTCTGTTGCTCAGTAAGAGTTCGGAGTTGCCTACTTCTCAGTTGCCTATGAGAGAGGTTCCGCTGACATTTGTCCCTAAAGTTGAGGTTCTGGCTATGGCTGCAACGGGTGTAGCCGCCTACAACATTGATGCACATTATGTATCGCAGTTTGTTCACATCCTGTTCTCAAAACAGGAAGTGAACTCCATTAGGCAATCCATCCCAGATATTAGAAAGAATCCGAAAGGGTTCTATAAAGAGATAGAATCTGTCTTGCAGTCGTCAGTATTCACTTTGGGTGACATAGATTTGCTATTTCCTGTGCTCCTACCTACCGATTTGTGGAAACAGATTAGGACATTAGATGATGTAGCAGGGTTAGGGGACACATGGGATAATTTGGTTAGGCAGGATATAGAAAGGAAAGCTGGTGAGAGACCACCACAGGTAATACTGACTTTGCCTGATAGAATAGTGACAAAACTGAAAGCCTTAATTCCTGAAAGAAGGATTGTCTGGGACAAACTTAATGCTTGTGTCCAAGGGATGTCTGAGGGTGCTACCGAATTCTTTAATTGGTTTGAACAAGTGTTTTCAGATTACAGTGGACAAGATTTAAGCACATAGTCTGGAAAAAGATTATTTGTAGACAAATTTGTGCGTGGAATGTTACCTGACATCCAGTTGCAAATTATGACTTCTGAAAACGCTTGGCAAGCTAAGTCTCAATCTGAAGTGTTGCATATGACTCAGTATTATGAAAACCGAGTCAATAATGAGAAAGAAAGGATCGAAAAGAAAAAGGGAGACTTGAAAACTAAGGTGTTGTTGCAGCAGATTGTTATAGGTCCTAGAGGGGGTAGTACACAGTTTAGGGGACAGTATGTTCCAAAAGGAAATGTGCCGTTGGGTCCTGTACACGCAAACCAATGTGCTTATTGCAGACAAGAGGGTCATTGGCAAGCACAATGCCTGATCCTCCAGCAGAGGTCGAATAACACATTTGGTATCATGGGTAGATGGTCCAGAGGCCGCCCTGGGGCAGGGGGTCCTGGTAGAAGTCAGTTTTCTAAGAATTCAGTCTTTTTCACAAGACAATTAGTCACAGAGTGTGGATAATAGAAACATTTTTTATCATCCTTCTACTGCATATTTCTCTGAAGACCTTCCCTTTGATGATATATTGTTCCTCTAGGATTGCCTGAAGCAGGGTTTGGAACCGACGCCTATTCCTGTTAATCAGAAAGGTCCCTACATTGAAATGATAGTGGGAAATAGGAAACATCTATTCTTGATAGAAACAGGAGCACAGAAGTGTTCCATTGACCATTTACGGGTTCCAAACATTCCACTGTCAGGGCAAACCAATGTTTCTTTAGGGTTTTCTGGTACACCAGTGGTTAATACGGTTTCTTCGCTGGTACCGATTACACTGGGTCCATTCAAGGATCACTGTCCGTTTCTTTTAACATCGAACTGCGGTGAGAATTTGCTGGGGTTGAATCTGTTGAAGGAATTAAATGCGGTAATTCATTGTTCTTCGGATGGAGTGCGTTTGACGATTTCACCACAGCAATTTTCTGCCTCAAAGTTCCTGACTAAACCTTTGCCACCAGAATTTAGTGACGTTCCGGAGTGTTTATGGGCGATTGATGACAACGATGTTGGTGTTTTACAGGTTGAGCCTGTTAAAATAATTTTGAAACAAGGAGTAAAGTTGCCACGTATTCCTCAGTATAAGATTTCGGTTGACGGTGAGCAAGCCTTGAAGTGTATAGTTTTCCGATTTTGTACACCGTGGGGTAATTGAAGAAATTGCAGGTAGTTTGTGCAATAGTCCGATTTTGCCTGTGTATAAGAAAGGAGATAATGCAATTCCTTTTCGTTTTATCATTGATTTACGTGCTATCAACAAGATTGTTGCTCCACAATTTCCTATTGTGCCTGATGTAACGACAATATTAACCATGATCCCAGCTTCTGCTACTCATTTTAGTGTCGTAGATCTTAAGAATGCTCTCTTTAGCATTCCTATACACAAGGATAGCAGATACCTGTTTACGTTCACCCGAGGGGGACACTCGTTTACATTCACCCGTGTGCCACAGGGATACACGGAAAGTCTGAGCATTTACAGTAGGGCTTTGAAAGAACAGCTTGATACTCTCGAATTGCCTGTTACTTGTACATTGCTCTAATATGTTGATGACCTACTTTTGGCTGCAGATTCTGAAAGTGCCTGCAAGGAGGGCACTCTGTTGTTGCTTATTCACCTAGCAAAACATGGACATAAAGCTTCACTGAAAAAGTTTCAATATCGGAGGTCACCTATTTAGGCCATCTCCTGTCAAAGGAGGGAAGAAGGTTGACGCCTGAACAGATTGAAATCATTTCTAGCATGTCTGTCCCAAATACACAGAAGGAAGTCAGAGCCTTGATAGGAATGGCTTCTTACTGTAGGCAGTGGATCCTCCATTTTTCGCTAGTGTTAAACCAATGTTAGCTTTGACAAAAAATGGCATTTCTTTGCCATTGCCATGGAACTTGGAACACCAGAAACTTTTGATCTGCTCAAGACTGCACTGTGTTCAGCACTAGTTTTGGGCTCACCAAATTATGAAAAGGCCTTCGAGTTGTATGTGCTTGAACGTGATGGATGTGCTTTGGCTGTATTAACTCAGGAACATGGGGGGAAGAATAGGCTGTGCGGTTACTTTTCCTCCGCCCTTGATCCTGTTGCATGCGCTTTGCCGAGATGTCTGAGAGCTGTCGCTGCTGATGCTGCGTCTGTAAAACAGAGCGAGGGTATGGTCCTAGGCCATACTTTAACCTTGTTGGTAACTCACTCTGTAGATGTTCTATTAAATAGAACGCAAACACTACACCTCACTTCCGCACGATTAACGAGATACGAATTGATCTTGTTTACAACGCATATACAAATTAAGAGGTGTTGTGTATTGAATCCAGCTGAACTATTACCTTTCCCGCAAGGTATCGCTTGCAGTGACGAAATGTCACATGACTGCCTTTACACCACAGAGCAAGAAACTAAAGACAGGATTGATTTGAAAGATACACCTTTGAACGACCCACAAGGGGAGCTGTTTTGCGATGGCTCCTGTTTCAAACGTCCGGATGGTACATCTACTGCTGCTTATGCCATCACTACATTAAGCACGATTGTGGAAACCAAAAGAATTTTACATAACTCCACGCAGGCTGCAGAGATTATTGCATTGACTTGAGCTTGTGAACTTTCGAAGGGGCTTAGAGTAAACATATATACTGATAGTCAGTATGCTTTTGGGGTAGTTCACAACTTCGGTAGACTTTGGGCAGAACAAGGTTTCTTGACCTCAAATGGAATGAAGATTAAATATGGCACCTTGATAGTGCGGTTACTTTCAGTGCTTGCACTTCCCACTCAGTTAGCAATTATGAAATGCGCAGCGCATCAGAAAATCATAAATGATGTAGGAAAAGGGAATGCTTCCGCTGACCAGATAGCCAAACAAACTGCTACTGATCGCTATTCAGATATGTACACTACAAGGGAAGCCACAAATGTCTGTACCATAGATGAAGGAATTGGGTCTATAAGGAATATCCAAGCTGATGCCACTTCAGAAGAAACTAAGCATTGGGCTGAGGACTTGGCGAGGTTGGATAATGATGGGTGTTGGGTGGATAACTTAGAGGGAAAATGGATGCTGCCAGATGCGTACATTACTATGATGGTCGCAATGGCTCATGGCCCCACCCACATCTGCGCTAGGAAGATTTGCAAAATGTTAGAAAATGTCTGGGTAAATGATAATATCCCAAAAACAGCTGAGCGTTTCGGTCAGAGTTGCATGGTCTGTCTACAGCACAATATGGGGAAGGGCACATCGACACCAAGGGTTAGTTTTGGTCCACCTTCTGTCCCCTTTGAAGTGATCCACTTTGACTTTATTGAAATGGAGCGTTGTAATAATTTAAAATTTGTTTTGACAAATGTTAGCTTTGACAAAAAATGGCATTTCTTTGCCATTGCCATGGAACTTGGAACACCAGAAACTTTTGATCTGCTCAAGACTGCACTGTGTTCAGCACTAGTTTTGGGCTCACCAAATTATGAAAAGGCCTTCGAGTTGTATGTGCTTGAACGTGATGGATGTGCTTTGGCTGTATTAACTCAGGAACATGGGGGGAAGAATAGGCTGTGCGGTTACTTTTCCTCCGCCCTTGATCCTGTTGCATGCGCTTTGCCGAGATGTCTGAGAGCTGTCGCTGCTGATGCTGCGTCTGTAAAACAGAGCGAGGGTATGGTCCTAGGCCATACTTTAACCTTGTTGGTAACTCACTCTGTAGATGTTCTATTAAATAGAACGCAAACACTACACCTCACTTCCGCACGATTAACGAGATACGAATTGATCTTGTTTACAACGCATATACAAATTAAGAGGTGTTGTGTATTGAATCCAGCTGAACTATTACCTTTCCCGCAAGGTATCGCTTGCAGTGACGAAATGTCACATGACTGCCTTTACACCACAGAGCAAGAAACTAAAGACAGGATTGATTTGAAAGATACACCTTTGAACGACCCACAAGGGGAGCTGTTTTGCGATGGCTCCTGTTTCAAACGTCCGGATGGTACATCTACTGCTGCTTATGCCATCACTACATTAAGCACGATTGTGGAAACCAAAAGAATTTTACATAACTCCACGCAGGCTGCAGAGATTATTGCATTGACTTGAGCTTGTGAACTTTCGAAGGGGCTTAGAGTAAACATATATACTGATAGTCAGTATGCTTTTGGGGTAGTTCACAACTTCGGTAGACTTTGGGCAGAACAAGGTTTCTTGACCTCAAATGGAATGAAGATTAAATATGGCACCTTGATAGTGCGGTTACTTTCAGTGCTTGCACTTCCCACTCAGTTAGCAATTATGAAATGCGCAGCGCATCAGAAAATCATAAATGATGTAGGAAAAGGGAATGCTTCCGCTGACCAGATAGCCAAACAAACTGCTACTGATCGCTATTCAGATATGTACACTACAAGGGAAGCCACAAATGTCTGTACCATAGATGAAGGAATTGGGTCTATAAGGAATATCCAAGCTGATGCCACTTCAGAAGAAACTAAGCATTGGGCTGAGGACTTGGCGAGGTTGGATAATGATGGGTGTTGGGTGGATAACTTAGAGGGAAAATGGATGCTGCCAGATGCGTACATTACTATGATGGTCGCAATGGCTCATGGCCCCACCCACATCTGCGCTAGGAAGATTTGCAAAATGTTAGAAAATGTCTGGGTAAATGATAATATCCCAAAAACAGCTGAGCGTTTCGGTCAGAGTTGCATGGTCTGTCTACAGCACAATATGGGGAAGGGCACATCGACACCAAGGGTTAGTTTTGGTCCACCTTCTGTCCCCTTTGAAGTGATCCACTTTGACTTTATTGAAATGGAGCGTTGTAATAATTTAAAATTTGTTTTGGTTATTATTTGCGCCTTTAGTAAATGGATTGAAGCCTTTCCTGTAAAAAGATGCCACAGCAATGACAACGGCGAAAACCATGCTTAAGGAATATTTTCCTAGGTTTGGTTTGCCAAGGGTCATCACAATGGTCCACATTTTATCGCTGCTGTAATTCTACAGATATGTGCGGGATTACAGATCGATAAACGGTTCCATTCGGCCAGACACGCACAGAGTGCTGGATTGGTGGAGAGACACAATGGAATCTTGAAGTATAAGCTCGCTAAAACATGTGCCGGCACCAATTTGAAATGGCCGGACGCCTTATCGATAGCGTTACTTTTAATGTGCACCACCCCACAGACTAGGACTGGACTCTCCCCATACGAAGTGGTCATGGGTAGGCCAGCTAACATTTGGAATCTCCCGAAACCCAGGGCACTAAGGGACATTGAGCATGTACTTCTTTCCGATTATTGTGACCAGTTAACTAAAAATCTGTGTTTGATTCATCAACAGGTGCGAGAAGCCCTCCCAGCAAAATACGAGGGGCCAGGTCATAGCATCCGACCTGGACAATGGGTGCTTATCAAGGCATTTGAGAGAGCATCCTGTCTCGCATCGCAGTGAGGAGGGCCCCATCAGGTCCTCCTGGCCACACAGACAGCGATACGGGTGGAAGGCAAGAAACATTGGATCCACGCGTCGCATGTCAAGAGGATACCTTTCCCTTTGCCACACGACAAGGAAGATACGGAGAAATGTACTTGCTCTGCTCCCAACATTGAGCAGCATTGAGCAGTACTGAGAGTGCTTCGGAGACACTCCCTGAGCCCGCGGGGCCTGGGGAAACAGCTGCTTCATCTCCACACTCTTCTGCAGATCCTTTTGCATCTCCATCAGGTTCTGCTGCAAATTCATCACTTCCATCAGGAAGCAACGACGCGCTGTTCACAGATTACATTGTACCAGGAGTCACAAGGTACAATCTGCACCTAGATTGCTAGACTTACTGCACGGAGCTAGACTTACTGCACGGTTCAGCTGTGCCAACAGGAAAATAATCACAGGGCTTGTCCTTCGCCCCATCTTTTGCATCCAAAGGAAAGTAGTTGGCTGGGGATAGGGAAAGACTAAGAAAACGCGTGATCTGGTGATCACCAGCAAACGGACTACAGAGCTTTCGTTTCAAAGGAACAATGCCTGTTATCGCCTCTACTCGTACGGAACAAATAAGTGACTGTGTGGCCAGCAAAGACAATGGACGTTCAAATACACGGTCTTTCAAAACGTATTGTTTTCTTGTAATCATGTTAACCGATTTCACAATAGTATTTGCCTGAGGATTTTGGTACATGTAGAAGTACTTCGCTCGAAACTTTCCTGCCTACTGAAAATGTACCCACTGTATCTACACCTTTCGTGCATCTGCACACTCTTTCTCCTAGAGACTCTCAACACAGACAGAGCTACCACAATAACACACTACTGCTTACAATGAATGCAACACATGCCATTTTGAACAGGTCTAACTGTTGGGTCTGCTCTCATTTACCGCAACATGGGGAAAAAGGGTTGGGCTGGTATATTCATTCTTTGCCTCTACCTACTGCATGTTATGCTTCTCTAAGGGCACTATTCTTTGGCCGATGGAATGATAGCATCTCGGAGAACTTTGATTAAACGAATTTGAACGAGTTTGAAAGACGAGTTTTAACACCCCTGGGATGATCACTTTTTGCAAATAGAAGCAAGCTTAATGTTGCTTCCATTAGGCCTTCTGATAGACTGATGCAACCTTTTCAATCTTTGATTTCTTTCAAGATGGCTCCTATAGGCAACAGGGATGTCACGCCACCTTCCTACACTGTTAACCATAGCCCCAACTCAGTTTCTTTCTGCATAGAAAGGAATGGTACTCAGTCAATGGGTGATTTCAAGGGTTGCACCAATGTTGCGAACTTGACCATTGAGGACAGACCTTTGGATGTAGGCTAACCTGTCTACTTCGTTTGAGGTAATGAAGCTTTCCCATGGCTACCTAGGGATTGGCAAGGAACCTGTTATTTAAATATTTTGTTGCCAGGGGTATTTATAGCTAGTACCACAGAAATCTCTAGGGCTCGTCCAAGGTGGGACGAGAATAACAATACTCCTACACAAATTTTGGGCGATGTAGCGAAATCCTTTGTACCATTTTGGGGTCAAATTATGAATTCGTAGGATATCAGACGACTAGCGAGAGTACTGGAGAAAACCATCAACCGGACCACTGACATACTCTATAACATGACTCTAGAGCAAAAGGCAATCAGATTAGTGGCGCAACAGAACCGGAGGTCATTAGACGTCATCCTGGCTGAGCGTGGTGGAGTATGCAAATTAGTGGGGTGCGCTTGTTGCGTTTTCACATCAGATTCCTCCCCAACTATCTTTAAGGCTATACAAAATATGCACGTCCTTATTTCAGAAGTGCCTGTTGCCGAGGGAAATTGGGATCTTAGCACTTGGTTCTGGGACTTCTTACGATCTTGGGGGATGGAAACTTCTTTCAGTTTTATTGATTATTCTGGGTATTCTGTTGTTCTGCTGTTGCTGTATACAATGTATTCCTTCCATATGTTCAGTGTTAGGGGGATGTTGTGCACAGACGATGGGAACGTTAGGACCAAAGGTACACGCACCAGAAAGCATGACCAACAAATTTGTGTTGAAGGACATTTCTGTTACAGACCTTATGGCGATTGATATTTCTGATGAATGTGATTCAGGTTGTATGGACATTGAGACGTGGAGTTACTCATAAAGTGACTAGTTGTAGTTTAGCGCTTGGCTTAGGCTAAAAGGAGGGTTTGTTAAATGGAAAATCATATTGTGCCTCCTTTTGATTTATATTGGCCTAAGCCTAGTCGCTCTGGGAAGAAAACCGCGTTGCAAAGTTCCGATTTTAGATCGACTTCGCCGCCATTTTAGAATCATCCGCCATTTTGATTTCTGTTCGAATGATTCTCTGTTCTAAAATGGTGGACTGTGTTTCTAACTTGCAACCAAGCCTTCCCGACCTTTGAGTTCTGTTAATGGTTAGACTGTCCGAGGGCCGACTGTTTAAACTAAGTAATGGGACCTTGTACTGAGTATGACTTGTTGTCCTAGGATTGTCTGCACTAACAAGCCTCATCCACGAATACACATCAAGGACAATGTTATGTAAACGCCAAACGTGGACACTGTCAGAACAACATTGTGAAGGGATATGTATTAAAGCTTACTGCTGAATCCAGGAATACACTTCAGCATTGTAACTTAATGGAAATACAAACTCATGTAATCAGTGTGCATATCATTGTATGAGCTGTATGTGAACTCGGCACAAACTCTAGACTGCAGATTATTAACATGTAGAGGGGCTGGACAATATTGTTAGAAACGTATAAAACCCCAAATGTTTAGATGTCCAGCACTCTCCCTCCTCATTCTGATGGGCTGGTAATCATTGCAGTGTGTCGAGAGCCAGATAGCTGTCTTTATCAGATCTGTTTTTCTTTTCCTTGCTTTTACAGGACGACCGATTGAGGGACTAGAGCAAAGGGTAGAGAATTCCTGAAGTTCCGTGCAGGAGGTTGTTGTCTTCGGGAAGCCGTGAAGGAGGTGTTTAGATAACCAAATTGCAGACGAGAATAAGCCTGCATTTTGTTTAAAGGACACCAGCGACCCTCCGGGGTGAACTACAGAGTTGGGGATGCTAAGCCAAGCCTGTGGTATTAACCTTGGCTTGTGAATTAAAGCTGCAGAAACCAGAAAGGAATGTACACAACTGGTGAGTCAGTGAAAGACATGAAAGGCCAGTTTGTGTCAGGGAAAGATTGAAGCCGCAACAGTGTATCTCACAATTGAAGGTTGCGCAGATGGTGATGAAACGCAAAAGAAAGTAAACCAGTGGTGAACTTCAAAGTTGCTGATAACTGTGAAGCCAGTGATACAGAGTAGCAGAGTGGTACGGCGAAAGGAAGTAGCCCACTCGAAAATCTCCACAAAATGTTTTGATGTCTTGTTATAAAGCAGCAAAGTGAACAAACTCTGAAATGCACAATGGTCAAGGTTATCCCCAGCGAAAGGGGACGTGAAAAGGTTAATGCTTTAAGAGAAAGATTGAACATTTGTGCTTGTGGTAAGGAACTACCAAGACCACGAGACCATGGGGCAGATAACATAAAGGGAGAGCTGGAGTGAAAGTTGAAGTGGTCCTGTGGGGGTCTATAGTAAAAGCCTTGCACATTTGAAAGTCTTTGACATGAGTGAAAGGTCTGAGCACGACTAAGGGAGACCTGGAATGGAAATAAGTTAGGGGAAGGGAACCCCTAACAAATGTGAATAAAGCTTGGGGAAGGGAACCCCTGCAAGTGCTGTAATTGTGAGGTATGAGCCCGGCTGAGGGAGATCTACGTTGAATCAGGTACTTTTTGGTTGAAAGGTCTGAGCCCAACAGAGGGAGCACTACGTGAGCTGTGAGTTTGTTGAACTGTGAAAGAACTTGTGGAAAGCCAGAATAAGTGACTTTAACGTGGCAGGCCAAGCGGTCCTCGACCCACATTTTGAACTGCCTTTTTTTTGATAACCTGAGCCAGAGTGTGTCATTCTGTTTACAGGTGCCGCCTTACTCTGTTGTCCACCATGGAGAGGATAGCTGACTCACCCATCTTGACCCTTTATGTTATAACACTGATTTTCGTTTGCATACATATTCACGTTTACACACCTTTTGTATAAGAGATAGGGCAGGCATTAGGTTTTGTTAGTATGGGCCATTTTGAATTGACAAAGACAGATTAGGACTGTTTTCTTTATTATTTGATGGTAGAGATTACCCCCATCATAGCTATAGGGCAAAGTAGGAGCTTTTCCAAACACCAAGAATGTAATAAATGGTTTGAAACTTGCATCTGTTGTGTCAGTATCATACTTGTGATACCATTCCTCCCTTACACTAATGCAACATTTCCTATCACAGATTTAAGCAGACACCAGCAGCAGATGAGGATAGGTAGTTAAAAAAATCCAGAGTGCATTTCATACACCATCAGCGTGTGATGGGGCAAGATTAAAAGAAAGAAAAACCTGTGTGCAGGTGTGTTGTGAGTGTGATATGTGTGTATGGGAGGGAGGGAGCATGAGTGCATACATGTGTGTGTGTGTGTGTGTGTGTGTGCAAGAAAGAATTCATGTGTACATGTTTGCACATTGAAGACAGCATGCTGCAAGATTGTGCCTTAGCCAACCGTTCTGTCCTGAAGTAAACACAAAAGAAGGGCAATTGTCTCAGTACTGGTAGCAACTAGCAAAGCTTTGTTTTTCAGACTTTGAACACAATGTTAAATGCCGGATCACGAAATTGGAAGAATTTATATTTGTGGGCAGCGGTGGAGCAGAACGCCCCTCCCTTGTCCCTGAGCCGTGCAAGTATGTCCGCTGCCACATAAATCCTTTTCTTCAAAGCAGGCTCAAGTCTTTTGTCTATGAAGCACTTTTCAAAGTCCTTCTACTTGCTGGACAGTTTTCTTACTCAAGCCACCCTTGTGTGCACAGATTTACTGTTAGTCAGTTCAGGACACCTGGGATAAGGCTGAGACGTTCACTGAAACCTTTGTTTCTTCTTTATGTGACATAGTGGAGTTGTTGAAAAACCACTATGCTTTTCTTAGGCTGCTTTGGTTTGATTGTCTGTTTAAATTCCAGAGCTGGAACCTGGGAGCTGCAGGAGGAGTGCAGATGTGGTCATGCCACTCTCCCGTCTGGGGTTAAATATACATCCCTCTAAAATGAACTTCTCATTCTTGATTCGATTGAGAACCTGGAGTGGCGGGGGGGAGGGGAGGGGGGTCAATCTGAGCGTTTGCCTAGGGTGGCAAAATTCCTTGCACCGGCGCTGAACACGAGTAGTCTATCGCCCAGGTTTACGTAGGTGCAATAAATTATACTTCCTTGACAAGACATAGAAGTCACATAGTATTTTTTTCAGTAATGCATTTGTGCCGGTTAAATGAATGCATGCTCACTTTCCCTTTTTAAAAACCTGCACTCTGAGACATTTTTAACATGAATAGAATTATACATATTTCCAAATTCACTAAGCTCTGCTTTTGAAGTCATTTGTCACATTTTTTAAAGCAAACAAAAAACTGGACTGCTTTAACACCCCAATTGCAAGCATCATTTGAGCATTATAATATGCATACATTCTCTGTGTTCAAGCTCACACTTTTGTTGTGTAGATTCACATCTGTTAGATAAGATAATCACAACTCCGTATTCCCAGCATGCCAGCCTCATATTACTGTTTTTTTCTCCTCTGTTTGGTTGCAACCATCTGATGGAGATTTATGTGACTTTGAAAGCTCCTGCATTTTTCCATCTCAGCATAATATTTCAGTGTGTCATTTATAAGGCATCAGCCCATGAACTGCTATGCTTTTTAACAATGGCAATACCAGGTGTGAGTACCATATTTGCAGAAAATTGCATAGCAGCACTACACTACAGTTCAATACTGCACATAAAACATTTGAGTCGTCAAAATGAGAGCCACAATGGGTACAATTAAAATTTCAAGATAATGTACTCTGTTTTCACCTTTAAATGATGCCTGGAAAATTCAAAAGTTGGCAGCCATTACCGCACATGATGCAGTACACCTAAAACTATTAGCAGTCTATTGCTCACCCACCCCCCACGTGAAGTAAAACAAATGAATGATTCTTCTATTCGTGCCAAGTATGTGTCATTTTGGCACAAACTGTTTCCGGCATCTTCGAAGCCTGATAGGGAGTGAGACATAGATACAACACATTTGTGCGCATGATTATGTATACTTGGCACTAATAGTACAATATACATTTTTTATTAAATTTAGAGAGCATTGAAGCTACACACATCTTACTTCATTTAAATCCTCCCGAAGAAGCTGCAAACTAGCAGTGAAACATTTGCAGAGTTTTCCAAGAGGTTACTTAGTGCCCTTGCAAACTTGATGTGAGATGGAAAATGAAAGATGCACACACACTTCAATTTCATTTCAATTTAATTTACTGTAATTTAATTTAATTTAATTTCAAGTTCGAATCCGTCTAATTATTTAGTTATTATGTTTATTATTGTGTAATGACAAACCTATAAGTTGATTCAAACTATTGTATGGTGGAGAAACCAGAGAGGCCAAAGGGTGAGGACTTAACACACCCACCTCCTTCCAAAATAATGTACATAGAAGCACTATAGGGCTGAGTGGGTAAGGAAAAACAAGGCAAACAGAGGAGTTATAAATAGAACGAAGAGGGAAGAGATGACAGGCTGGGAGACCGAGCAATAAAGATGAACAGTAGTCAATGTGGGAAAAGACAAGAGAAAAAAGAAGAAGTTTGGTAGCGTGAAAAGAAAGATAGGCGTGAGCATGACGAATGTTAAACAGAGCAAAACGCCATGAGCGGACAATAGAAGAAATATGGATGAATAAAGAGAGTGAAGGATCGAAGATGACACCCAAATTGCGTGCTGAAACTGAGAAAGAAAGAGTAGACGGAGAAAAGAAAGAGAGGCGGGGAATGGAATGGGAGAAATAGAAGAAGAAAGGAAAAACAGAAACTCCCTTTTTGAGGGGTTGAGGTGTAGAAAGTGCAAAGACATCAAGTTCTGGACAGTGAAAAGACAGTTTGAAACGGTAGAGTGTAAGACAAAATCAAAGGAAGAAAAAGAGAGAAAGAGCTGAGTAGCATCAGCATAGAGATGAAAGGAAAGATGGAAAGAAGAAATAAGAGAAGAAAGAGCAGCAGTATACAGAGAAGAAAGGAGAGGGTAACTACTGAGCTTTGGGGAACACCATAAAGAAGAGGGAGCAAAGAAGAAGAGTGCCGAGCCCAGGTGACAGAATAAGTCAGTTGCAAATGATAGGAGCAGAACCAATTAAGAGCAGACCCCGAAATTCCCAAAGTGTAAAGAGAAGCGATAAGAAGGGAGTGGTCCACAGTATCAAATGCCCCAGATAGCTCAAGAAGAAAAAGAATAGGTCAGCATTGTCAAGACATGATCCAATGGAAAGCATGGTAAAGCATTTAAAAAATAATCACTCCTAAAGGATTTGTCGCCATTTTGAAGAAGGCACTGCAAAGTGCCTAGAAAATGGCAGGGTGGACCTGACACACTGGGCCTCATTACGAGCCGGGCGGTAAGTGAACAACGATGCCAGTAAAGGATTACCAGCATCGCTTACCGCTCCGGCCGATCATGACACGAGTATCCGCTATTAGCGGCACCGTAATTAACGGTGTCCCAAATAGCACCCAGAGCGCTGGCATGCGACCATCCATGCTGGAAATTCCGGCATGGCGCAAACAGGGGAACATCACAAGTCTGGCGGACATGCAAACAATGCTCTACCGAAGCCCGAAAAGTACCTTACCTGCATGGAGCTAATTCCGGCATCGCGGACCACCCGTAAACGGCCATGTGCAGTGTTCCCAACTGCCACAGGTGCACACTTAATCAGCACACATAGAGGCAATACAGACCGGGCCAGCACAAAAGGAGCACACCCGACCCCTTCCCACACCCAGTCACACTCCATAATGATTCCAATACAACTAGCAATGCTGGGGCTGGAGGATATGATTGCTGTGCAACTGCTGCAACAACAACAACAACAACTACTGGCAGCCCAGAGGAGACGCAGCAGGAGAAGGAGGGTGAGGCAGGGCCAGCATGCCCCACCAGTGCAGCCAGTGCCACCACGCAGGCAGCCCCCAATCCCTCGCATCCGAGCCAGTCCATTCAACCTAACCCCTGAGCAGATCCACACCCTGTACCATCTGGACCGGGACACCATCACCACCATTGTGGCTATGATGCATGATGACATTGTCAGCCTGATTGAATCACGCACTGCCATCCCACCCCTACTGAAGGTAGTGTCTGTGCTCCACTTCCTGGCCACAGGCACCTACCAGCACACAGTGGGGCACATGCATGGCATATCACAACCATTATTCTCACGTACGCTGAACCAAGTGCTTGATGCCCTCCTGAAGCACACAGGCGACCACATTTACTTACCACAGTCTGCCCAGGAGATCTCAAACACAAAAATTGGTATCCCTGGTTGCATTGGCGCCATCGACTGCACCCATGTGGAATTGGTGGTCCCACATGCCATGGAGGTAGCGTACCGCAACCGTAAACTATACCACTCAATCAACTTGCAAATGGTATGTGACTCAAACAAGATCATCACACATTGCTGTGCCCGATACCCTGGATCAACCCATGATTCAATGGTCCTGCGGAACTCCACGATACCACGCTACATGGAGCGACATGCAGGGCAGAGATCCTGGCTTCTCGGTGAGTTGCATGTTAGGCCCATGGAAATGTGATGTGGGTAGGTGATTGGGGTAGAGATGCATACTTCACCTGGCTGAGATGTGGGGGGGTAGAGATGCATACTTCACCTGGCTGAGATGGGGGGGTAGAGATGCATACTTCCCCTAGCTGAGATGGGGGAGGGGTAGAGATGCATACTTCACCTGGCTGCGAGTTCCTGAGAAGAAGGACCATGCTCATACCACAATGCAGCCCAGACTGGACCTGACACATGACCACATAATGAAAGATGAAAGCTGCCCTAACATGTAAATGATGCAGTGTCACAACCATTCCATAGCCATCTACATGTGCACTGTACCTAATCAGACCGTAACCCCCTCAACACAATGCAGCTACAAGCAACTACTGTGGCCAATACACAGCACCAAATACCATCAACTGAAAGGATAGTCCCCCATTACGGCGTACATAGGAGTCAAATGAGGCCCAAATACATTAATGCACCACTACACTGACACAGAGGTCCAAAAAAAGTGCATTACACCATTTATTTTTTTGCATAGTGACATCATCATGAGGCTGACATCAACGGTGCCAGGATGAAAGCATACACATTACTGCACATCAGCCAGATCATGGAAACAACCGGCGTAGACTAACACAGTGCATGAGCATTTACAATGAACTGGACCCCCCAGCGCCCACTAGTCAATGGCACGTACACCAGTCCATAAGAGGAATACACACATAGCAGTCACATCGTGTGTCTCCATTCATGCATGGGTATGTGGTTGCAATCAGGAAATCAATGCATGCTATGGTGTCATTGATCAAGGTCACATATGATGTGATGACTTACACTTATGCATTGTTGCCCACATGCAGGTGATGCAGGCTATCCCTTGAAGAGGTGGCTCCTTACCCCAGTCCGGAACCCACAGAACAGGCACGAGGAGGACTACAATCGTGCACATACACGTACCCGTGTGGTGACTGAGCAGACATTTGGCCTCTTGAAGGCACTGTTTTGCTGCCTCAACAGGTCTGGTGGGGCACTCCTGTACCGCCATGAGAAGGTGGCCAAGATCGTCATGGCATGTGTCATGCTACACAATATGTGCATCAGACGGAATGTGCCCCTGCCCCCTGATGCAGAACTGCAACCACCTGACGATGAGGATGAGGAGGGTGGGGCAGCACCTCAGGGAGGCAGCGATGCACAGGAGGGACGTGACATGCGTCAGACACTGATCAACCAATGTTTCTACCACACATGGACGTGGAGTGTGACATGGATGAGGCACTCTGGGCACTGGGTGTGTCAGGGACATGGACACTGTAGACTGTTCACCAATAAAGCACACATACACAATGAGCAATGTCCACACATGTGAATCATGAGTCACCAGAATGTGTATTAAACAACCATAACAAAGTGAACAAGCCTCCACCCCACACACCCTCTTCCCATCCCCCTCAACTCCCCCACACACTCTTTCCCCATCCCCCCTCAACTCCCCCACACACCCTCTCCCCCCTCCACTCCCCCACACACCCTCTCCCCCCTGCCCCCTTGACTTCCCAACACATGGTGTGCAGTAGCGCGCACCAGTAGTCCACATGGCACCAGTATGCATGGCTGTGCCTACTGCCCTCCCGCTCCTCCAGCACCAGGTGCCCCCTTGTCCAATCTGCGCAGGTTCCTGCTAGACCGACGCACAGGGCTGGTCCTAGTAGAGCTGGCATTTGATGATGGTCCAGATTGTCCTGGGAAGTGTGTGTCATGACCGCAGCCTCCAAGGAGTCAGGTTTAGCCCAACTGCCTCGGAAGCTGGGTCACAACTTCATTTCCAGGCACCCATCGGCTCCCATAGGGGCCTTATGGACCTTGTCCTGGCGCCAGTGGCGCCAGGCTCATAAGGGGACCCAGTCCCGGCACATGACGTGCCGGGCTCATGATGTAAGGAATGGTGCTTGGGTGGACCTACCTGCTGCAGACCATGCTGCTCACTCACCTGCAGGATGAAATCCTCATCCATCCATGGCTGGAACTACTTTACCTTCTGGGTGTGGCCAGCACCACTCCCTGGGACTGGATACTGGAACTATTCTGGAAGCTGGGACTTCTTACCTGGGTGAGGCTGCTGTGGAAGGAGACACCTAAGCACTCCAGTAAGCTATTTAAACCATGCCCGATCAGAGCAACGTGCTTCGCGTTATTCTGCAATAGCAGCAGGACGCTCACCGTGTCAGCTCCAGAGAATCTTCAACTTCTGCATCTGGGGAAGAGAAATCCGCAATCTTACCTTCTGAAATACCATCTTCGTCTTCAGCAGCATCTGAAAAGGGAAAAGAACACCAGGTTAGCACGAGATAAAAACCAGCGCAGCACTTACCCAGTCCATCGGTGCATCTCAAGCCACGGGCTGCAGCTTTCCATTTTTTCCAGCACCCTGTGGAAGCAAAGACATTGGTTAGTAAACCTCTGTGAAACTTTCCTTACCTGCGCTGCATTCTTCTCGCCTACGCCGACGCTGCTACTCGCATCTGCAAAACAAAAGGACATCATTAAGAAATACAAAACTCCATCTATACGCACGTGTTTTGGGCAGCGCTCATCTTTCTCACTCCTCAGCGCATTCCTCGACATCCATTTTTCTACCCAGCTGCTTCTGCGACCTGAAAAAGGAAAAGAGACATTAAGAAGTGCTTTTAACTTCGAATTGACATTTTCTACTTACTTGCCTGCAATACCTTCGCCATTCCATCGCTCTCAGGACCTCCATATTCAAGCAACCGCCGTTCGTGCTGCTAACAACGGCCTAGCTCCAAATCTTCATCCTCTGCAACCAAGAGGCTGGAAAATTAACCAGTGAAGTAACTGGCTTCGGCGCCCCTGCACAGACGCAGGATGGAGAGCTCCGCTTTCACCTACATAAGGTGAGCACATTTAGCCTACGAACTACTTGGGAGTACCAGGAAGGGGAGGCAGCTTACCCAGTCAGGCTTATATATCCATATTAACCCCTTGCTCTCATAATTGCAGACACCTCACCCTTCAGATCAAGATCTCAGTGAGGAAAGGGCCTTTCCAGGGTGGCATTCGAGGCCTGCGCGTGACCCTAGAAGACTCCGAGAACCCCCAGCCCAGACCTGCGCCTCGGAGGGATTCAGGTGAGCGTTACAGTGTGGTGGATGCATGTCCCGCATTGCTCCCACCATTTCTGAGAGGACCTGGCGCACTGCTGCAAGTTCCGCACAAATGTCCTTTGAGGTGGACTCAATGGCTGTTTTTAGGGATGCAGCACAATCCCTGATGTCATCCCTTGCACGGGTGCATTCGGTAATATGCTGCGTCAACAGCCCTGTGAGTTCCTCCTGTCGCCTCTGTATGGACATGATCCCTTCTTGGGTGGTTGTCACTGGGGTGGAAGTGTGAGGCGTTTCCGGCATGATTTGGTCTTCAGGCACAGTTGGCGTGGGGCTGAAACTTGCTGGCTATGAATCTCCAGGTGACAGCCGTGCATGCTGCCATCCACTGCGCTGCATGGGGATAGGTGTGGAGAGTGGAGGGGGCCTGTGGTAGGTGTTGCACCATGCAGCTGTACCTCGCCCTCGTCTTCCGATATGGCTGCTGTGGCCGACTGTGCTGCTGCCAGCCGATGGTGTGCCCTCTGCCAATGCCTCCTGGGTGATGGTGGCTGGTGTGGGTGTTGTTTTGGGGGCGTGGTGCACATTGGTGCTGTGGCCTCTGTGGTTTTCAAGGCCTTCCGAGGTGGTGCATGTTGGCCTCTGCCCCTTGAGGTTGAGGGGCAGTGTTCACCTTCCTCGGCCCTGGCCTTCTTCTGTGCTGTGGCACCGGTGTCCTCATCACCGCTGTCAGAATGTGTGCCTGTGGGGGACCAAAGGAGGGAGAGTGTTAGTGATGGGTCTACGGGCATCGGGCATGCATTGGGGTGGCTGCATTGATATGGAATGGTAGATGATTTACATTGGGGGTAGTGACATACGGGTTGCTTCACTCTTGGGTGGGTGATGCATGGAGGCGTCTGGGTTGCAACACATGTGGGGTGCAATATGCATGTGGACAAGGTGATGCTCTGCGCTGCCTGTAGGCAGTCTTGTACTTATGTGTCCGGTGGGCCCTGCTCTACATCATTGCACTGTCAGTTCAGGTGGACATCATCGTGGTGTTATTAGCATTGTTTCATTTGAGACACTTACCTGCATCGGCTGATGACGGGGCTCCTCGCTCCATGTCCCCGACTCCCTCTATTGCCTCGGTGCCTATGGTGGAGGCACCTATCTCCTCCCAAGGTTGCAGTTTTATTGGGGACTCCGCACCTCCTCCTGTCGCCATCCCAAGGTTGCGGTTGGCGGACAGTATGCTCCGCACACGTAGATGTAGGTCATCCCAGCGCTTACGGCATTGTTTGGGTGTGCGGGGTGTGGTGCCAACGGCACTGACTCTCTGGGTGACCTCTACCTAAATCTGCTTTTTGCGCTGCAGTGCTGGACGGGACATGTCATTTGAGAACACCACATCTGCATGTTCCTGCAGTGTCTCAGCTAACATGGTGAGCTCCTCTCTGGAGAAGCGCTCCTTCCACAGGCGATCTCCCGTTTTTTTCCACTGCTTTTGGCATTTTAAATTGCAACAGGTAGTGGTGGGGGTGTGTTGGAGTTCTGGGGGTCAGATGGCTCCTGGTTGTGGTGGATGGCAATGGATTGTGTTTTTAAATATGGCCGCCATGCTCTTTCCCATTCCTGTGCGATGACGCAACTTCCGGTTTCGCGTATTTACGGTCACCGCTAATAGCGGTCACCGCTATTAAAGGTGACCGCTAATGCCGATGGCTTGGATGCCGGAGGTGCTATTTACACTACAGACGGTGGAGCAAAGGGGGATTTTTCGGACTTTAGCGCCATGGTGGTGAGGTCATTACCGGCATGGCGCAATGCTCGTGCCCGCGAACTCGTAATGGGCCGCTTTTAGCGGTCTATTGCCAGCACGGACACAG